>NC_139708.1:22256257-22764514 GCF_964188405.1 Protomyctophum parallelum | reverse complement strand
AGAGAGAGAGAGCGAGAGAGAGAGAGAGAGAGAGAGAGAGAGAGAGAGAGCGAGACAGACAGACAGACAGACAGACAGACAGACAGACAGACAGACAGACAGACAGACAGACAGACAGACAGACAGACAGACAGACAGACAGACAGACAGACAGACAGACAGACAGACAGACAGACAGACAGACGAAGAGGGATGGAAACAGAGAGATGGAAGGACACGTCCCAGAGGGTGTGGGGGTTGCTGGGGGGGGGGGGGGGGGGGGGGGCTTAACACACCCACAGAAGAAAAGACTGATGAAGACTGGTAGTACAGCAAAAGACGAGACGGAGGTTTGAAGGGAGAAATGAGTAAGCTACTGTACATACTGGGGTCTCTCTTGGGCACATGCGGGCACAGAACACAGACAATGGGAGAAGAGGCTCCGTACTGTGCCTGTCAGACCCACGGCACTGCACTGCACAGCACGCTATGATTATCATCAATCCTCCTTTGTGCGCCACGCTGTATACAGTACACAGAAAACTGGATGCCACAGAAAGGCATTTGCCATTAATCTCACCCTGTGCACTCTCTCCTGATCCTCTCTCTCTCTCTGTCTCCCTCCTCCTCTCTCTCTCTCTCTCTCTCTCTCTCTCTCTCTCGCACGCACGCACGCACGCACGCACGCACACACGCACGCACGCACGCACGCACGCACGCACGCACGCACGCACGCACGCACGCACGCACCCACGCACGCATGTACACACACACACACACACACACACACACACACACACACACACACACACACACACACACACACACACACAACCAGGGCAGCAAAAGTACAGTGCAAACATGCAGAGCAGCACTGATGTGTTTGCCCTTATACTCCTGCATGGCTCCCTGCAGAAGCAGTGCTGTGACAGTCTGCCTTGTGGATCTGTTCAAGGGGAGCTGGTGCCTCCTCTCTCAATCCCCCCCCCACCCCACCTCCACCCCGCTAAGCGGAAGAACATCCCCCCCGTCCCATCCCGTCCCGTCCCGCATAAATCCAAGCCGCCTATAAGCCCGGTCTATACACGTAAATAATTCCAGCGGAACCCCGCCACATAATCCTCCCCGGCCCGGCACCTCCCTGACCCAGGGAGATGTGTCATGAGCTGAGGAAGGAGCTGGCATGGACACGGTGGGAGCGCAGGAGTCAGGATTAGGATAAATCAGCGCTTTGATGATGTGCTACTTTAAGTCACAGATCCCCTGCGAGTATGAAATGGTGGGAATTATCATAAAAAATTTAAAAAAAAAAAAATACTCTGACATGCCCACTGATGTTGGTTCACGCCATCATCCCCTTCAAGAGAAAAAAAAAGGTTATTAACGGTACAGCGTGAAATGTGGACTATGTATGTGTGCAGAGGCTTAATTAAGGTTTATTAATGTTATTAACGGTACAGCGTGAAATGTGGACTATGTATGTGTGCAGAGGTTATTAAAGGTTATTAACGGTACAGCGTGAAATGTGGACTATGTATGTGTGCAGAGGTTATTAAAGGTTATTAACGGTACAGCGTGAAATGTGGACTATGTATGTGTGCAGAGGTTATTAAAGGTTATTAACGGTACAGCGTGAAATGTGGACTATGTATGTGTGCAGAGGTTATTAAAGGTTATTAACGGTACAGCGTGAAATGTGGACTATGTACGGTATGTGTGCAGAGGCTTAATCCCAAAGAGGAACCACGTTGGAACCGGACGTGTATGCGTGAGAAGCAGCAGCCGGGCCTTGTGTGCCGCGTGACCGAACTGACCTATGACCTGTACGTAGAAGTCGGCGCTGTCCTCCACGTCGTCGATCTGCACGTGCATGGTGTATTTGCCGGAGTTGTCCCTCGCCACCGAGCGGACGAAGAAGAGGGAGCACAGCTCGGTGGTCGTGACCTGAACACTCTTGTCCTCCAGAGGGGCGCCGTCTTTGAACCAGGTCACGACGGGGCGAGGCTTTCCCTGCAGAGACGCAGAGTGAACACTTTGAACATGGCACGGTGAAAATAGTCAAAATACACACACACTCTTATCGTCTCCACTCTCCACCCCTCCGTTGATTACGGTATACAAACGGTTGTTATGGATCGATAATCATTCAATTCAATCAATGAGGCATCATTCGAGTTGTTGGCCGTATTTCTTTGAATTCATTAATCACTGTTATGATTGCGCTATATCAAATATATGTGACATCTTCTATAGCTACTGTCACTGTCACCTGATGAAGGCTCACGGCTGAAACGTCATGTCCTGAATATAATGTCTGTGTTTTAACAAAATAAACACTGTTTGGAGCAAAGACTGTGTGCACTGTGCAGACTTCTCCTTCTCTGTATGTATTTACCTTTTGTCCAGCACCAGCAAGGAACTGGATGTGCGCAAGCCACCTGCTTTTTAAACTATCTCCTAGCTATGTTACACAACATTTCTTTTTTCAACAGTGTCCAGGGTTCACACAGAAACACAACTGAAACCCTTTCAGATGGACCAGGAAGTGCTCCTAAATTGCATGACAGGTTATTACCTCTCCAGCCTATTGGTAAACCAAACTGAGAAGTTCATGCGGAACGGGGCAGATAGAAAAGAACATTTAATAATGCCTAGGTTTACCTCATTCTATACCATCTTGATATTCTTTTATTAAATGCAGCAGTACAAATGCTTATAATTCATATACAGTCCAGTGCACCATGAGCACTGGCATGCAGCTCCTAAAGCTGAGATATATAGAGCTTGGATGGTCTCCTTCTAACCTGGAAGGGGATGACCAGGTTGACCTTCTCGCCCACTCTCCTGATGAATTTGGATCTCAGCTGGCGAGGCAAGCGTATTTTCGGTTGTTCTGTGGAATGGATGGAGGGGGACCGAGCGAGGGAAAGGTTAAGTGGATGTTGGAGAAGAGTGGGTGGTATAGGAGAAGCATGAATGGGGGAGGTGTGCTGTGCATACATACAGTACTGTCGTTCGTGCGTGCGTGCCTTCGTGCGTGCGTACGTGCATGCATGTGTTGGTATGCAGCAACTGGTTGTGTATATAAATGCACATAATATGGTACATTTGCATATATACCTGCAGACATATATTCATACAAATTGAAATATCATTTTACATGAATATGTTACACCGTAGGCTATAGTTTCTCCATATCGTTGCTGTGTCTGTGGAAACCTCTTATGTCCAAAATGGTTGCTTTTCAGGAAATGGAACAAAAAGAAGAACCTGTTCCGATGGATCCAGTGTAGTTTATATATAAAACCACTTTCACTTTGAACATTTTCCAAAAGAGCCAAAATAGCCGATCTACAACTTCACAGCACGTCACGTTGTGAGCTTGCAGATCAGCTATTTGGGCTACTTTTGTGTGACCGGTGGTCCTTGAGAGGGTTCCAGGTGGTCCCCAGCTAAAAGATGGACAGCTGGTAACCTAAAGCAGCGGTTCCCAAAGTGGGGTCCGCGGACCCCTAGGGGTACGCGACGCATAGCCAGGGGGTACCCAAGCCCCCTCAAAAAAAAAAGAGGGGGGCTTGTGAATCATGGTGTGTGTGTGATATGAAATGTCCAGTACCTCCCCAGTGCCTCCCCAAGTGCCACCCCAGTGTCTTCCCTGCAGTGTCTGCCCAGTACCTCCCCAATGTCTCCCCAGTGGCTGCAGTTTCTCCCCAGTGCCTCCCCAGTGCCTTCCCAGTGCCTCCTGCAGTGTCCCCTCAGTGCTTCCCCAGTGCCTCCCCAGTGCCTCCCCAGTGTCCCCCTGAGTGCCTCCCCAGTGTCCCCCCAGTGCCTCCCCAGTGTCCCCCTGAGTGCCTCCCCATGCAGTGTCTCCCCAGTGTCTCCCCAGTGCCTCCCCAGTGCCTCCCCAGTGTCTCCCCAGTGCCTCCCCAGTGTCTCCCCAGTGTCCCCTCAGTGCCTCCCCAGTGCCTCCCCAGTGTCCCCCTGAGTGCCTCCCCATGCTCCCCAGTGTCTCCCCAGTGTCCCCCTGAGTGCCTCCCCATGCTCCCCAGTGTCTCCCCAGTGTCTCCCCAGTGCCTCCCCAGTGTCTCCCCAGTGTCTCCCCAGTGCCTTCCCAGTGCCTCCCCAGTGTCCCCCTGAGTGCCTCCCCAGTGACCAGCCGAGTGCCTCCCCAGTGCCTACCCAGCGTCCCCCTGAGTGCCTCCCCATGCTCCCCAGTGTCTCCCCAGTGCCTCCCCAGTGCCTTCCCAGTGCCTCCCCAGTGTCCCCTCAGTGCCTTCCCAGTGCCTCCCCAGTGTCCACTCAGTGCCTCCCCAGTGTCCCCCTGAGTGCCTCCCCAGTGTCCCCCCCGAGTGCCTCCCCCTACAAACAAATATATAAGATGGAATATATGACAGCCCAGTTACAAATGAAGCTCCCTAACTTCAAAAGGAGATGGGAGTTAGTGGCAGAATATCTGGAAGCAGATTCTACAAGACGCTGCCCAGCTACCCTAAATTAAAACCTCCCATATCACAGTGAAAAGTTCAAGTTCACCCCCAAGGCACTCGCAAGGCAAATAATGTATTACTATGTATATATATATTTTTTTCTCTTTCTTTTTCTTGTAATGTCACTTACACTTTACACTTAAAAATAATTAACTGAGAGAAAATTAACATGTCTTATAATATGAAATGAAATTGCCTGTAAATGACTTTATAATGGCAATAAACATAAAGTACAAAAAAAAGAGAGTGTAAAATGAAACCAAATGTACCCTTGTAGGCCCATTTCGTTACAATACATTTGCATTAATTTACAAGAAGTCTACACAATTAGAGAATGTAGAAGAATTGGTATTTTGATCAATGTTTGCCTGTTGTTTCTCCTACGGTACCACATCAATACAGCATGGAAATGTTTAGTTTTGGTTCTGCGGGGCAGAATCTCGTCAAATGGTGGTCCGTGGCTAAAATGGCTAAATAGATAATGGGCCTTGATATGAAAAAACCACTGAAGTAGGGCATCGATTTATGAAAAAAAAGGTGTGTGTGTGTGTGTGTGCGTGCGTGCGACGTGTCTGACCCATGATCTCTCTGATGAGGACGGCCTGGTTCAGGGTGGCGGGGGGGCTGCGTCCAGCGATGTTGACCGCTACCACTCTGAACAGCATCTTCTCTCCCTTGGGCAGATCCTTCACCCGGTACTGGCTCTTCTCCACTGGGTCCTTGTTGGCCTGCACCCACTCGTCGCCTGAGTCGGGATTTACACAAGAAGAGAAGACACACGTGTATTTTTGAGGAGCGCTAGCCCCTCCTATATTCAGCTATTAGTGTAGATTTTCGTCTTACACAAACATTACATTCCCATTGACAATGAATGGAGAATTTATGTCATATGTGGACGAGCAAATCGGGTGTTACATCATGATGATGTACGATGATAAGAGTGCACCTCCCTTCACACTGATTGTTTATAATAAAAAAAATAAACGGGACAAAAATAAGTCGAGGGGCAACAACGCAAGCGTATTTACGCGGGCGCGGTCCCGTGAAATTGTCGCGCACGTGCTCGTTTAGTGAACACGCCCGCGACTCACCAGACCTGGATTCTGTTTAGCTTTTTTTTTTTACGCTTGCATTGTCGCGCCCCCTCTTGAGCAGATCTGGAGCAGACCTGTTGTTGATCCAGGCGACAATGTGTGCGTTAATAGCTGCACGTTTAAAAACACCTTTAAAAAGAAAAAAACTGTTCTCCTGTAGGCAGATGTACGGGAAGCTGACTTTTCACTCCCGGTTATTTCCGGTTCCCTCGATCGCCTAGCAACTGAGGGTCATTCAGATGCTAGCAACGAGCGCGATGTAACTAAATCGATCGCAGGGAGGCACTGGGTCGCATTTTTACAGTCTTTGGTATGACCTGGGCCGGGGATCGAACCCCCAACCTCCCAGCTTCAGGGCGGACACTCTAACCACAAGGCCACTGTCTGGTGTTAACCCATTAATAGAGCAACAACATACTGTTATTATTGCATCCATATAAGTATAAATGTACTGACTTCCTTCTTTGCAGTACTCGATGATGTATCCGTCGATGCCTCCGCCTCCGATCCTCTCTGGCGGGCGCCACTTCAGTGCACAGGTGGAGTCGGTGACATCATCCACCGTGAGGCGGGTGGGCTCACTGGTGGGGGCTGACGAAGACAGCAAAGGAGGTCATTAATACCCTTAATGTGGAAAGTAATGGATTGGGAGGGTTAAGCCGCCTTAAGCCCCGATTTAGACCTGAGGACGATTTAGACCTGCAGGACGACGTATCTGTGTCACCGCATAGCTTTTAACCACCGTAACCCTTATTTTAAACTTTAGCTGTTGAAAAAATAGCAGATCTACAAGCTTGCCGCGCCACAAGCCTGTAGATCTAGCTATTTTAGAAAAATTGTTTAAAACCTGTGCAAATCTTTGAATATTCTTCCACAGCGTTTTTATAACTCATATCTTTGCTTCTGGGGGGTCCCTCCCGGGAACAACATATTCTCAGATGGGGGTCGACGGGCCCGAATACATATATTTCTTTGGGTCCTCGACATGAAATAGTGTGAGAACCACTGATGTAGAATCTGTTCTCGGGTCTCAATTGGGTTAAGCCAGATTTGGACGTCGTCGCACGGCGGCTTCGCGTGTCAGAAATAGCCGACCTACAAGCTCACAAGGCGCGGCGGACGCAACGCTTTGTGAGCTTGTAGGTTTGCTATTTTTGGCATGCTGCAGCGTCGTGCGACGGAGCATAAATGTGGCTTCAGACTGAGCATAGTGAGCATTAGCCTTTGTTATAATATCCTTCTACACACAGTCAAATATTATAGTGTTAGTTTAACTCTGTAGAGCAGTGTTTTACAACCAGTGGTCCTTGAAGGGGTTCCAGGTGGTCCCCAGCTAAATGATTTGAGAGTTGATAACCAAAATGGACCCTTATAGATCTTTAACTCTTGAAGAGTAAGATCTATACGCTCTCAAGAGTTACATTATTGTTAAAACATCTGCATTACGTAGTCTACACAATTAGAGAATGTAGAAGAATTGTTATTTTGATCAATGTTTGCCTGTTATCTCTCTTATAGTACCAACAACAATACAGCATGGACTTGTGGACAAAATCTTATCCAGCGACAACAGATATTCAAGGTTTCGGGTCTGAGAAACTAAATGTCATCACATGGTGGCCCGTGGCTCAAATGCCGAATGAATAATGAATAATGGGCCTTGATATGAAAAGGGTTTTGAAAACCACTGCTGTAGAGCATATATAGTGTACATATGGAACCACATTTTGGTTCCATAATGTATGCTCTTAACTTAAATAGTTACATTAAAGCTGCAATCCAGAACTCATTTAAAAGAATACAACAACGTTCTTTTAACCAATCTGTGGTGTATAAACTAGTACGTCTTCAGAGGTTGCAGGTGCTTCCACTGAGACATCTAGACCAGTGTGGTTCACACTGAGACATCTATAGACCAGATGTTTATGTGGACCCCAGGAAGACTAGCTGGTTGCTACGGCACCAGCTAATGGGGATCCTTAATAAAAATCTAATCAAATCCCCGACCCCGGGACCCACACTACGTGAAATTAGAAGATCTAAAAGCTCGAGCTACCACTACCACTACCACTTAAACTTTTTGTTTTCTAATTGGAAATTATTTTAGATTTCTTCATGAAATTACTGGGAAACAATTTGTTTTGAATTAATGAAGAAGGTTACTTGTTTCTTTGGAAAGCTTTTTTCCAGAAGATCATAAGTGCAACATCTCCCCTTTCCACACATATAGAGACTGCACCTTGGCCGAGAGATATAGAACTCGGGTCTCTCTCGTGTGGGTTCGAATGGATTGCAAGCTTTAAGATTAACGCCGGCGTTTGACTTCTGTTGTGATGACAAACGGTAGCCACGGCTATATACACACTACACTCGAGCGAGCATGAAGGGCTTGGACCGCCTGTGCGAGCCGATACGATGCCGTTGACGGCGAACACCCTCATCTCGTACATCACGCCTTCGATCATCCCTCTGGCCCTCGTACCGTGTTGAACACGCCTACGACTCGTCACGTCGAAGTTGAGCTTGGTCCATCTGTCGGCGCCCTTCTTCCTTCTCTCCATCAGGTACCCTGAGGACAGACGGTGGAAAGTGACAAGAGTACATTTCACTCACTCGCTCAGAAACTTTAACCCATTTTGGGGGCGGGAACGACTGACATAGCTTTTTCAGAAAACTGTCAGGATGTAGAAGACATTTTTAGAATCTGATCTCAGGTCAAAATGGGTTAATTTCCTAGAGTAATTCCATGCGATACTATATATAATCTTCTACTTCACTACATCTCAGGGGCAAATGTTGAATGAAGGACTTTTACTTTTTGTATTTCTACATTGTGGTATATTGCTACTTTTACTTTAAAAAAAATCAGAGTGCTTTTTCTTTTCCACCACAGCCTGGGGAGGGGAGGGGAGGGGGGGGAGGGGGAGGGTGGGGGGGGGAACGCAGCAAGGTCATTTCTTTTTGAGTCAGGAGCAGCCGCAACAGAGCCTTTTTGAAGTGACTCTATAAGCCGATGTAACAAATAAATAGCGTGCAGGATTCCAAAGTGAGTGCATCCTCCTGGGGGCAGAGGCATCAGATGTTGAACATCAGATGCTGTTCGGAGGAGAATGGGGGGGGGGGGGGAGGGCTATACCTTTAATGGGAACGCCACCGTCGAACGCAGGCGGGTCCCATGTGACGGTAGCAAAGTCCTCTCCCACCGACAAGCATTTGATATCCTCAGGGGGGTCGGGAACATCTGGAGAGACAGGTTACAGCGGGATAGCGAAGGGAGGGAATTAAGGGACAGTTATGGGGAGAGAAAGAACAGAGAGATAGAAATGAGACAAGAAGAACTAGACAAAAGAGAGTGTGGGGAAGTGTATTTTTTTCGTTTCCAGTTAAAATGTGTTGCTTGCAGGGTAAACAGTCATCGCTCTTACGTTCCCGTGTTATCCGTGTATTTTTAGATTGTTGGCGAAAACATTTTTGAATTATGATGTTTTTTTTTTTGTGCAGAACATTATGCCAATTCCTCTCTTTTATTGCATCTGCTGCCAAAAAGACAAGAATGATTAGCTTTGTATAATGCTAGCAGGCATTGAAGCAGGCACCTGTAGCATATCAGCTAATGAGATAACGCTCACCCGTGACTGCTGAATTGACCCTGGGTTTATCTACGGGAGCGAGAGTGGAGTGTGTGTGCGACTAATAGAGAATGAACCTGAAAAGGACAAAAAAGAAAAGGAAAAAAAAAAGACAAAGACAAATAAGAGACAAAAATGACAAAGAGCCACTACTGACCCACGATCTTGACATACAGTTGAGCCTTGTCCTCTCCGGCGGGATTGGTCACAATGATAGAGTATTTCCCCTCGTCGGCTCTCACCGCCCCGTCGATAACAAAGCTACTCAGGCCCTCCCTCGTCTCCACCCGGACTCTTCCTTCACCTTCCGTCACCTCCTGAGAGAATGAGATATACTCTGTCAGAATGTTGACACGCGCGCGCGCGCGCCGTGCACACGCAACATATCTATGGTCTCACAGTCACGAGTAGAGATACATACAGTATACAGAGAGTAAAAGAAATGAGTGAGACAGAGCAAAAACAACACATACTGTATAATGTACTTCATCATACATCGAAAATAGCAGATCTACAAGCTCACAACGCATCGCAGATGTGACATGTTGTGAGCTCGCAGATAGGCTATTTTTGGCGGCAACACATATGACGGGGCATATATCGGGCATGAGAGAGAGAGAGATAGAGAGAGAGAGAGCAGTCCTTACTTCGTCTCCTCTCATCCAACACACAGTGGGGGCCGGATCTCCGGTGATCTCCACATCGAGGCGGAGCTTGTTGCCGGCGACAACAACAATGGTGTTCTTATTGCCTACGCCGCTGGTGTCCAGGTGGATCTTGGGAGGATCTGCGATTGTCAGCAATATAGGCCTGATTCATACTTCAGCGCACGGCATTGTCGTGTGCTGAAAATAGCAGACCTACAAGCTCACAGTGTGCCGCGGATGCGACGTGCTGTGAGCTTGTAGGTCGACTATTTTCGGCATGTGATGGTGTCACGTGGTAAAGTATACATCGGTGTGGGGGTTGAGCAAATAAAGCAATCCAGCCAGTAAAAAGCATTTGGTATATTCTGTTAAAAACCAGACTTACCTTGGTGGGGAACATCGTCAATCTGCTATAAACCAGACTTACCTTGGTGGGGAACATAGTCAATCTTGATTTCTGAGGAAAATAGGAAAAAGATGTGAATCACCCTAGTCAAAAAAATCCTATAGGATTTTCAAAATTTCTAATAGGATTGTGAAAATCCTATTAGAATCCTATAGGATTTTCCAAAAGTTCCATAGAATCCTTTAGGATTCATGAACATTTTAAGATGTTCCAATATAATTTCCATAGGATTATGAAATTCCTATAAGAATCTTATAGGATTTTCAAAATGTCCTATAGGATTTAGAAAATCCCATTAGAATCCTAATTGGGATTGTGCAAAATTCCAATAGAATTCTATACAGGATTATGAACATTTTAACACTACTTTTGCAGGGGAATTGTTCAGAATAAAAGCGCTAGAGTGCCAAGCAGATGGGCAGATTTGACTCTTCAGATTGTCCCCTCAAAACCGGGAGGTATAATGTTCCGTTACTACCTCGCGCTACCTCGTCTGATCTAACCACAAGGCCACTGAGCTGGTCTCTCTTTAGAAGCGTTAATATTCCAATCGAGGTTAAGTCAGAAATTAGGGACGGAACATCAAAACCATGGACCATGGAATGTAGATTTAGAAATAATAGCAAGTTTTGTCGTGCCGTAAACAAGGAAGGAAGTGAAAACATGTCTGGGTGTCTAGCAACGGGAGCTGTCAAAAATGGATTACAGTGATCCCATTTTATATCATTAAAAAGGTAGGACGTGTATAAGTCTTTAGCAAGTGTTAAAAATGTCCAATAGAATAGGAAAAACAGATCATGGGTTCGAATCCGGGCACCGCCAAATCAGTGTATGAGTTACATGGCTTGGGTGTAATACGTTTGTATGAGAACAAATCCAATAGCTAGGATTCGTTCCAAATTCTAATAGGATTTTGAATAGGATATTTATATCAGAATCCTATAGGATTTTTTGACTAGGACAGTGTTATTCAAACTTTGAGAGGGTTTGCTCTTGTGTACTCAGCAAAACCGTCAAGAGCATCATATTATTGTCAGTCTCTCCTCTCTCTCTCTCTCTCTCTCTCTCTCTCTCTCTCTCTCTCTCTCTCTCTCTCTCTCTCTCCTCTCTCCCCATCTCTCTCTCTCTCCCTCTCTCTCTCTTCTTACCAATGAAGTTAAGTTTTGCAGAGAGAGAAAGTGCATAGCCTTCAGGAACAAAGGTATAGTCTCCTGCATCCTCTGGCTGCACGTCATCAATCATCAGCTTGTGAGTCCTGGGAAAAAGATGTTACCAGATGTTACCAAGGAGACGACACTCATCATGACCCACAGATATAGCAAAACATAGTTACCCCAACAGCATATACTGTAATGCAATAACGGGAGTAACGGGAGTAACAGGAGTGATAATCACTCTAAGTGGCTTTCACCTTTTGTGACCATTATCGCCTTGGCATGTCGTCTGCTGGATGGACTGATATTCCTGACGACCCTCTCAAGGATTGTTTGTGTGTGTGTGTGTGTGTGTGTGTGTGTGTGTGTGTGTGTGTGTGTGTGTGCGTGCGTGCGTGCGTGCGTGCGTGCAGTAACAGTTTGCAGGCTGTAAAGCTATATCTAAAAGGGCTACACCACTAGCATATAGGGAGATTCTGTGTGCAGCAGTGGTGGAGCCATGTGGTTGAGAGACCATGTTTCTTTACGCGTCTTTAGGACGTGAACCTTGGTTCACGTCCTAAAGACGTTGTAAACATCTGAATATCTACCTAAGCATTTCTGCATGCGTGTTTGCGTGGGGGCGAAGGCTTGACAACGTATAACGAGGCCTAATCAGACACTCAGACATGCACCTGCGGCGGTCCTGCGTCGTACCTTCCGATGTGTGACATTTTGACGCGACTGCTGGGCAGCACTTCGACGCCGTCCTTGAACCACTTCCCTTTTACGTTTTCGTCCGACACCTCGCACTTGAACATGGCCTGCTCCGAAGCCTTCAGCGACAGGTCAGCCAGACTCTGCAGCACCTCCAGCTCCTTGTCTGAGGCACAGTGGTGGAAAAAAGGACTCGGATGTTTTACTTGGTAAAAAAAAGTATCAATATGCAATATAGAACTACTTTGTTACAAGTAAAAGTTCATAATTCAAAATTGACTTGAGTAAAAGTAAAAAAAATATTGGTATCAAAAATGTACTTAAAGTACCAAAAGTATTAAGTACTCAATATGCAGAATGTCTCATTTCACGTTTTCAAATGTATAAAAATCTTTTGAAAACAGCAGATCTACACAGGCATCTACAATGTGTCGCGATGCAGCATTGTGAGCTTTTTTTGTAAGCAATTTTCAAATGGCTGAAATGTGTACGGGGCTGAAGTTGTTATAATAATCAAAATCTACAAAGTAACATTTTCAAAATTTGGACCTGAAATGTAGTGGAGTAGAAGTAAAAGTATTTGGAAATTGGAAATACTAAAGTAAAGTACAAATGCCTCAAAATTGTACTAGTAAATCTACTTTGTAACTTTCCACCACTGCTGAAGTAGTAGTAGTAGTAAGTAGCCTTGCCGAGCCATGAGGCCCAAAGGGCAGGAGCCTATCTCCTGTTTCTGTAGCATGAGGCAGCTTGATGTACAAGTACAGTAGTACACCCCCTGGACATGACACTAGTATGTTGCAGCTGGGACTTACACCCCAATCCAACCCTTGATGCCGAGTGTCAAGCAGGGAGGCCCTGGGTCCCATTTTTTTAAGAGACTTTGGTATGTCCCAGCCGGGGATCGAACCCCGACCTCCCAGTCTCAGGGCAGACACTCTAACCACAAGGCCACTGAGCTGGTGTGCTGAAGCACAGGCAGAAAGGAAGATGAAGAGGAAGAGCAAGGGAAACCTAAATGTTAGTGAATGGGCTCTATGCACATGCACACGCCATTTTGAAAACTTGGGCCCTTTCCCTATACTTCCTCCACAGCCCCCATCACTACGAAACCCCGTGCAGCTGGGGTTTAAAATTGAGCGCTCGTTGGCACCTCTTGCAAGTAGAGTGTTCTTCCGGGTGCTTCAAAACCTCTATTGAAATTATTAACAGGGGTGGGGCTGCTGCTCCTGTCCTCCCTCTATCCTTTATACCTCTATGGACTCACTGAAAACACTGTGCTACACCAGTGGGTCTCAAAGAGTCCTTGAGTGGGTTTCAAATGGCCCCGTACGGGTGTGTAATTCTGAGGGTGTACAAATGGAACCAAATCGACCCGTAAGTATCATCTGTAACACCTGTGAAGGAAGTAGGAACGCGTCCGGAATAGGAATAGGAAGAGTTATTCTGTGTGCATACTGCATAGAGCCAATTAGAAACATTTCTTCAGGTATTTCTGCCTTTCAATGATAAGGGCAGCATGAAGAGAGATGAGGGAGTATTTTGTAACTCTGAACACTGAAGATTTGACTGTGTATTGAACTGAGATGCTAGCATGCAATACGTCAACGTAGAATCCAGGCAGCAGGTCAGCTAGCTGAGCAACTGGGATCCCCATGTTGATTACTTTAAAGGACGACTTTGCCGATTTTTAACCGGTATCTCATCGGTCTACTGTGAGGACAATCGAGAGTGAAAATGTGACCAAATCGGTAAAGACTGGCGTTAGAGTTATCCAGCGTCTTAGTGCTTTCAAGACAGAACACACTGTCTGTGTAAATGTTAGGTCCGATTTTCACAGTAGAACAATAGGATTCAGGTTACATCTAAGCTTTGGATGAAACACATACAGTACATTATAAGTATGTGTCAGATGTTGGCTTACACTTACGGGTACATGCTGTACAGCAAAAGTGCCTGTCCTAAACTTAACAAGGAAAAAGGTATACCTTCAACTTCCAACTCTGCTTTTGACTCTCCGCCAGTGGCGACAGCGTAGTACGTTCCAATGTCCTCCTTGGTAGCTTCAGTAATGATCAGTTGATGCTTTTTGCCATCCTTCTTAAACCTGTACTTTGAACCTGGTGTGTCTCTGTTCAGCTCCACACCATCTTTCATCCTATAAACAAACACAAAGAAGAAACGCACCATAACGCACACGCACACACGCGCACACGCACACACGCACACACGCACACACACACACACACACACACACACACACACACACACACACACACTGTTTGGAATGTTCTACAACACGCGCACAAATACTAACTGCAGCAGAGAGAAATACTAAAGATGTTGCACTTTTATGCTCAGATGAGTATTCTTGACTTTAGGGAAATGCTCGAGGAAATATTACTATATATAAATAGTTACTACTAACAATGGCAATGCTGATATATGAATGTTAAACATTCACAGGAAAAAAAAGCATTGCATACTTTTTCAGACCCCCTACTGTGTCACTATTGTATCTGTTGGCCTGCCGAAGACCTGTTTCCCCGTCCTTTTTTTTAACCCATTTTGGGCGGGAACCCCTTTTGGTGTTAGCAATATGTTATGCTTTAGCTATTGAAAAATAGCAGATCTACAAGCTCATAGCGCGCCACCGAGTGGCGCGCTACGAGCTTGTAGGTCTGCTATTTTTTAAAAATCGAAGAACGACCGACATAGAAACATAGCTTTTTCAGAAAACTGTCATTTTAATGAGGGATGGTAAAGTATTCTCACGTACGCAGAATGTATAGTTATTACACTCCATCCACTATACCTCCCTCCCCCCGCCAGGTATATATAGGCTACACCCCGGAGCATGGAGGCGTGCAGGGGTTCTGGTCTACAGCCATTCAGAGGGGTCCTGTATGCCAGGAATGAGACACCCAAAATGGGGTAATTGCCAAAGCTGGTCCCTCACCATTTCACGTTGGCTCCTTCCTCGGACACTTCCACCTCAAACTCCACCTTCTCCCCCACGATGGTGTGCACGTCATCCAGCAGCTTGGTGATGGTGACCGGGGGCTCTGCAGCACATTGGGGACAAACGACGGGTCTTGGTTTGGTCAAACGTCATCAAGGCGTCACTCTCAACCACAAAATGACATACAGAGCACTCGAAGCTTCTTCAGCAGGGTCAATGGTACTGTAAATGGACTGCATTCATAAGCATCCAAAGCACTTCATTTTTTATTTTTACATTCAGCCACAGGAAGCAGTTCAGTGTGACAGAAAGCCAAGAGTATAGGCAAGGATTGTGTGTGCGTGCGTGTGTGTGTGCGTGCGTGCGTGCGTGCGTGCGTAAGGCTGTACAACCAAGTCATCCAAACTGCCAACCTCAAATCTCTCAGTCTGACATACTCTTGATACTAGTGTAGATAAAATCTCGAATATATACTCTATTCAGAACTCACACATGGAATTTGACCTCTCTCTCTCTGACTTGAGCAAAAATAGTGGAGGAAGTCAGGAGGGGAAATAGGCATATACTGTAGTACAACCTATATATATGTTCCAGCGTTGGGCCTCAAAAGCAGGCATATATAACATGCTATTTTTAAGCATGTTTTTTCCACTGCGAAAAAACAACATTTGTGTCTCAGCATGCATCTATCTGCTGGATATAAATACCCTCTTCTTCTTATACAGTCCCTCCTAGCCTACTTCATTTAGCATCTCTCTGGGGAGGCAGGTGTGGCTAATATGTACAGTATACGGTCTTTCCCACACTAATGAAGTGGGGAAAGTAATTTGTTCACATTCAACAACAACATTCGTATAACATTTATTATGCTGTTAAGTCCACGTAAAGGCATCTCTGCACCACAACACTCTGGGGATGACGACGGCTAGCTGTCTCAACCTACCGTATCTCAACAGCCACTCTCTCTAGCTCGCCACATTTCAACATCCTCTGTTTCCTCTCAAGTGTCAGCTGAAAGACCCCATCAATTCTGTCTCTAACTGAATCATGGCACCACTTTAACATGTACAGTTTCATGTCATGTTCATTGTGTCACAGAAACACAATATACGCCAGTCCGCGCCACGACACAGGAAAAGCCCTGAGTACTTTATGTGTTGAGTAACAGAGTTTGACAGTGCAATGCTGAGCTGTAGATACCGTCTGCCACCTGCTTAACACCCCGCTGCCTTCTGTAATGTCCGGATAAATCAGCACGCAACATAGTGATATTGATAAAGACATTCGCAAACAGCAACAGGGCCTCACATGTGGACCCTTTTCAATGGCCTCCGATAATGCAGGTACACAGGTGTATCCTGTTATACAAGATGAGCAGGATTGAGCTCATTGAGTGAGCTTAATTTACCAGCAACTACAAATAAAAATCTGGAAGTGAAATACTATATGGAAGTCCATTTCCACCGCTGAGTGAAAATAAAAAGCCTTGGATTGTGACTTTTATTTCTATCAATGTTATGTCTCAGAATTCTGTGATAATGTGAAAATTGCAAGAACAAAACACATACTCATAGGCCCATACTCTCAGAGTTAAAGAAATACTGTACTTTCTCACTGTGTGGGCTTACTAAGCCATGGCTACAGTACGTGTTCGGTAAATGCTCTGATAATTTCATCATGCATATACACCCAACGAATATAATATAACAAAGACACATGATGAACATAATATCTGACATCAACAAACGCCGGCAATGCGCCTGTGGGGGCGATAAACATAAAACCCTAAACAATTCAAGCGTCAGAAACATAATGACTAAGCAGCCAACGGAGCAGGGCACCGGAGAGAGACATAAAAGTGACACACGAAGACAAATGAGAACAGCGGAGCAGACGAGCCTTGCGGAGCTGAAATAACACCCCTCACAAAACTGAAAGGAGCGCCCTCCATGCATGCGCCACAAAGGGAAGCTACAGTGGAGACAATGAGCGTGTATACCTTTGACAAAGAGCTCGGTAAAGAGCTTATCCTCTCCGATCACACACTCGTAGACGGCGTCGTCTGCCAGGTTGCACTTGTTGATAGTGAGAGTCCGTTTATTCCCGATGCTCTCAAACACGTACCTGGCAAACAGGGAATTGGGGGGGGGGGGGGGGAGGGGTATAGCTTATGTTTTGAATTTTTACTCTCAAATAGGGGCTGGGCAATATATTGATATTATGACATGTGAATGATGACTAGATATCATCTGGAATGGTGATATCGTGATATGACATAAGTTGTTTTTTTCTTGGCTTTTCTTGGCTTTAATCACGTATAAAGATGTATTGTACGCACGCACGCACGCACGCACGCACGCACGCACGCACGCACGCACACACACACACACACACACACACACACACACACACACACACACACACACACACACACACACACACACACACACACACACACACACACACACACACACACACACACACACACACACACACACACACACACACACACATTTGCTCACTTGGCAGAGGGTTTGATTTCCTGGCCGTTCTTCAGCCATTTGACCTGGGACCTGGGGTCAGCGACGTCTACGCTGAACTGCATCCTTTTGCCTTTGTCCACCGTGTAGTTGGACTCCAGTCTGGACAGGAAGGCTGAGGACGAGGTTCATACGCTTTAACACATTCTGACCTGAGATCAGATTCTAAAAATGTCTTCTACATCCTGACAGTTTTCCATTCTGACCTGAGATCAGATTCTAAAAATGTCTTCTACATCCTGACAGTTTTCTGATGTCTATGTCAGTCGTTCTTCGATTTTTCAAAAATAGCAGACCTACAAGCTCATAGCGCGCCACTCGGTGGCGCGCTATGAGCTTGTAGATCTGCTATTTTTCAATAACTAAAGCATAGCGTAATGCTAACACCAAAAGGGGTTCCCGCCTAAAATATGTTAACACACAATCTCCATCACACAATCTATGCTAATGCTATAATCGTACTGTATATGCAATACAATTGCGTTACAATGTATCAGAGTGCCTCCCAACTGCTCGTATTAAAATGCTTTTTAATTGAACAATACTGAAGATACATAATTGTAACATCCGTGGGGTAGGCCATTTATATTTGAAATCAGAACGTTTAATTATGCAGATCAATATTGGCCCAAATATTTATTAAACATCTGCCTGGAGCCGCAAAATATACCGGTATGTTTGCATTATTTATTACTTGCGCAAGCAGAGCGCGCAAGTAATGTTTTCGCCTGGTCTCTTCCGCCGTGACAGCTGTCCCGCCATTCGATGTTTATGCAGAAAAACATCAAATCTGTGCCTGTTTTGCTGGGACCAAATGACCACAACATTTAGAGCTAGTCATACGTATACTATATACATAATCAGTCAAAATAAAATAGCAAATTGTGCCTGATCTGCTGGGACCAGAGTATGTGGTGTGTATATGTATGACTAGCTCTTAATAATGACGTAAGAAATATGGTAATTTGTGGTCATTTGGTCCCAGCAAACCAGGCACAGATTTGCTGTTTTCTTGCATAAACATCAAATGGCGGGACAGCTGTCACGGTTTTTGGCGCAAAGTAACCACAGTATACCGCTAATCAACTTACAACTACACACTTTATACAGTATAGAGTATAGAGTATATATGTATACGTATATAGTATATGCCTATATACTATATATATACATTATATTTCTTACGTCATCATTTAGAGCTAGTCATACGTATACTATATACATAATCAGTAAAAATAAAATAGCAAATTGTGCCTGATCTGCTGGGACCAGAGTACGTGGTGTGTATATGTATGACTAGCTCTTAATGATGACGTAAGAAATATGGTCATTTGTGGTCGTTTGGTCTCAGCAAACCAGGCACAGATTTGCTGTTTTCTTGCATAAACATCAAATGGCGGGACAGCTGTCACGGTTTTTGGCGCAAAGTAACCACAGTATACCGCTAATCAACTTACAACTACACTCTCTATATAGTATATATGTATACGTATATAGTATATGCCTATATACTATATATATACTATATATAGTATATGCCTATATAGTATATGCCTGCTTTGCTGGGACCAAACGACCACAAATGACCATATCTCTTACGTCATCATTTAGAGCTAGTCATACGTATACTATATACATAATCAGTAAAAATAAAATAGCAAGTTGTGCCTGATCTGCTGGGACCAGAGTACGTGGTGTGTATATGTATGACTAGCTCTTCACCCAAACTTATATAGATAGAAACTTGAATCATACTTAATAATACTAGGTGTTAATATGCATAAAGTAGGTAGGTAGCAAATAGTTACATCTAAAAATTATACATTTCAAACGTTCCTTCACAGAGATACTGAGATTTGACAGTTTACAGCGGTCGAAAGGACTTGCGCGCTCTGCTTGCGCACTAGTTGGCCATTTATGGCCTACTAGTGTGCAACAAGCAAGTATGCACTATGCACTCGACAGAGTGCAGTTCTAGTTTATGTATGCTTTTTCTGGTCTTTCTGAATATTACTAATTTCTCAAAGCAGATCGAGTATACCAGTAAGGCAGCAGCATGGAGTGGTGAAAGCAAAACGAACATAGCATTGATAGGCCTACATTCTTTATTTTTATTATTTTTATCTGGTGTGTACTGAGTAGGGCAGCAGCGACACGTTTGTCTTTACGATAGGAGAATGCAAGAATAACTTTATTCCTATACTACAATAATAAATGATATGATAACAACTGGGAGCCATGAGAGAGGGCCAAAGAGCAGCAGGTCGCAAAACACGTTATTTCAATGGGAGTGGATGGAGAGAATAGATTTTTGTCCAACCACGAAACCGCAACCAATGTGTGTGAAGACTGGGCACAACCAAGGGCGGGACTTGACAAAGGGTGAATTGTGTGCATTTGTAGCTCAGAGAGTGTATAAGGGGAATCAAATGGACTGCTATGTGTCCATTTTGTTCCATTTTCTACCTCCCATACCCTCCCTCCTCACCATCCTCCTTCTTGGGTTCCTTTTTCTTCTTCATCTTATTCAGCATCTTCAGCATGCCCGTGAAGTCTGTAATGCCGTGCTCAAAGGCAATCTTCTCGTAGTCGCTGGGCGGGGCACTCTTCAAGATGTCCCACACGTCCACCTCATCCTTGGGGCCTTCCTCTTTCTTTCTCTCCCTGTGTGTGCGTGAGTGCGTGCGTGTGAGAGAGAGAGAGAGAGAGAGAGAGAGAGAGAGAGACAGTGAAAATGAGACAGGGGTAAAAGGGTAAAAGTGTTACACTAAAGACTGTTTTACACTGTGTGCAATTTACCTTTTGTGGAGCAGGGCGCTAAAGTCAAGATCACCGGCGTCCTCATCTCCGTCACCACTGGGGGGAAATTAATAAAGACGGTTTTCATCTCAAAATAAATGTGAAATAATACAAGCTTAGTGACCGTCTATCTACAGTAAATAGCATGCATGGTACCTACAAAACAGCAATTTACTAAATTATTTGGATTATTTTGATTGAATGGTGAGAAAGAGCAACAGTATAGAAACTGGAATAATACATGAGACACGGCCATTTTCTTCCACATTACAGAGGCCCCATAAATAGCCAAAGAAATTTGAGACGCAATTATTTAAGAACAACAAACAACAACATCAGTGCATTCGCTGTCATTCATTCGGCGAGGTTGTAATGAATCGGAGCCTCTGGAGACGGCTTACCCTTTCTTCGCTCTGTTTCTGATTGACGCCCAAAACAAAATAGGGTGAGTGAGTGAACACATTGGATAGAGCAACAAGCTTTGATGAACACTATCAACAACCACGGCGCCCTAGATTCAAGTGACAGAAAGATATTGGACAAGACACTGACAAGCAACACAGAGAAGCACAACATAAGCCATATAAGCTTGCACTGTTCAAACTAGAAACAAGAGAAATACAGGCATATACACCACCGGGAATTATGTAGCATTATACACTGTTCTGTGATATGAACATACAGTACAAATATGAATGCACTGCAATTAGTGCTTCTCTTTATATTCACAGTATAGTCAGTGTGTATACAAACAGTCAAATCCTCAGTGTTAATTGAACAATGGACCCAAATGGACCAGTGTGAAATAGCCTATAATATGACGGAGGTCCTGGGCTATTTCAAACAGGGAACACACTGTGATTTGAGGGAGAAGAGATGTGCATAATGGATGGGTGCATGTGAGTGAGTGAATGAATGGATGGATGGATGGATGGGTGCATGTGAGTGAATGAATGGATGGATGGATGGGTGCATGTGAGTGAGTGAATGAATGGATGGATGGATGGATGGGTGCATGTGAGTGAGTGAATGAATGGATGGATGGGTGCATGTGAGTGAATGAATGGATGGATGGATGGGTGCATGTGAGTGAATGAATGAATGGATGGATGGGTGCATGTGAGTGAATTAATGGATGGATGGGTGCATGTGAGTGAATGAATAGATGGATGGATGGGTGCATGTGAGTGAATGAATGGATGGATGGGTGCATGTGAGTGAATGAATAGATGGATGGATGGGTGCATGTGAGTGAGTGAATGGATGAATGGATGGATGGGTGCATGTGAGTGAATGAATGGATAGATGGATGGGTGCATGTGAGTGAATGAATAGATGGATGGATGGGTGCATGTGAGTGAGTGAATGGATGAATGGATGGATGGGTGCATGTGAGTGAATGAATGGATGGATGGATGGGTGCATGTGAGTGAATGAATGGATAGATGGATGGGTGCATGTGAGTGAATGAATGGATGGATGGATGGGTGCATGTGAGTGAATGGATGAATGGATGGGTGGGTGAATGTGAGTGAATGAATGGATGGATGGGTGCATGTGAGTGAATGAATGGATGGATGGGTGCATGTGAGTGAATGAATGGATAGATGGATGGGTGCATGTGAGTGAATGAATGAATGGATGGGTGGGTGAATGTGAGTGAATGAATGGATGGATGGTTGCATGTGAGTGAATGAATGGATAGATGGATGGGTGCATGTGAGTGAATGAATGAATGGATGGGTGGGTGAATGTGAGTGAATGAATGGATGGGTGGGTGGGTGAATGTGAGTGAATGAATGGATGGATGGGTGCATGTGAGTGAATGAAGAGAATGGCATCAGAACAAGAACACACAGGGTGGAGGTTATTATATATTATAGCTGGAACATACAGAGGCTTTCCTGTACACCGAGGAAAGAGACGTACAGTAGACACACACACAGTAAAACCGAGTGTTAATTTAACCCTGAGCGGTGTACCAAGATGAGAGTCTACTAAGGCGATGACCATCCACCGCATAGTATACCAGCTCACCTGTAGCCTCATGGGAACCACACCAATCTGCCGTTGCAAAAACAAATCATTTGAGCCCTCGGCAGATTAAGGTCTGGCACCGCTCGGTTGTGATTGGATTTCACTCCCATCGAAGTAGTGAGGGACCAATCAGGAACTATACAAATATGGGGCGGGTTTATTGCATGTATTTAATGCGCCCCTTGGAAATGCAGGTTCCACACAGAGATTCCAGACTAATATCTACGCAGCGTTAACTTATTAGTCTTGCCATACCAGGCTACCTGCACCTTGATCACCAAAATCAGCTTTTGTTTTGTTGCTTTTCCAGTAGGTAAAAGTTCTAACTGGTACTTTTTCTGGTGTCACCTCCATCGAGGTTAAAAGCAAGCTCGGGTGAAACCCAAAGGGGAAACCCAAACACTGCATAGTACTGATTGGTCAGAGAGAATCATCACACATCACTAGGGTCATTTCGTAACTGTGTCAGGACAGCCATATTATACTACTTACTCACAAAGAACCTCACGAATACTGTTAGAGATGGAGTGCTGTGATTCTTTTACACCCTAAGACATGATCATCAGGTATTATTATTATATAAGGAGGAAGAATCTTTTCTAAAAAGTGTGCAGTATTTGTTAAAATGTCGTTTTTATGTGCACACGCCCACCGGTTCCTTACGTAGCCTGGTTTGCTGGTGGGTGGTGATGGGTGGTGATCCACCTGAACTGAAGCCGCACCCACAGCTGAGGTTGTATGATAAAGGGGGAGGGGTTATGGGAGGGGGTAATATTGTGATGTCACGATTTCACTGTTTATTTCATTGGTACGTTACGACTGTCAAGGTTTCAGCCTCCAGGAAGAACCCCTATTTACAAAGGGAAGACATCATTGCACATGACAACCACACCAAGAGATCTAATGAAGTACTCTCACCTCATAAACACATGAAAAACTGGAACAAAAATCACGGCACTCCATCTTTAAAAAGTATTTCAGTGCATATGCACTCAGCAAATTTCAGTGCAAATGCACTCAGCAAATTTCACGGCAATTTGCCCATTCGATTTGTTTACAAGTGGAATGTTTGTCCTAAGGGTGGCAGTAGAGGAAAGGCCGGAGTATAGGGTTGATTTTCTGTGTGCTCAGCAGGTTTAATGGAAATCCACCCATTAGATTTGGAGATACAGTATCTTTTGTGTGTAATTGCAAAGTGTGGTCTAATGGTGGTACTTCATGAAGGTTCCATGATAATCCTGAGATGTTGTATTGGATCAAAATGGAAGACAGACACGTTACAGCAATCTGTAGAGCTTCATGTTAAAATTAACACAAATCACACAGTTTAGCCCCGCCATTGGAGATGGTGCTCTCCAGTATACTTACTTACTTCCTGACAGAAGACAGTGGAGACTGTTTCTGACATTGGGGCTAATTGTTGCAGTTCATTTATCACCTTTCTGTCTCTCTCTCTCTCTCTGTCTCTTTCTCATTTTCATAAAGATATCTCAATAGAAATAACACACAGACACCTCAAACACAATATGAAGACATTCTTGTGCATGTTGTGTTTCTCATCTTACCCTTTTTTTTAACCTGCATTCTGATCAAAGAAAGGAACACAGTGTTTAAAAACATGGAAACGTGGTGAGCTGATTTCAAATGGACATGGGAGCAGGACAATGGCTTACAGTAAATTCCTCATTGTTCATTTAGGGGGTGTAAAAATGAACCCAACGTGGATCCATTTGGGTCAACGATTACACTCTCAGAGTGAACTGAACACTGGAGATTTTAGTGTACACACGTGTTGCAGAGCCAGACCGACGAACCCATACGGAAAGACTTGAATATATGCATTTAAACAGTTAAAACAATCAAAGAGAGTGAGAGAGTTAAGAGGAGGGAAGAGAGAGAGAGAGATAGAGGAAATCTGATACAGATACGGCATCACAAAGGCACGTGGGGGGCCCCCCACCCACTAAACAAAGACACTAAAACACGAGAGACCTGAGGTGAACCTGAAACGCAGACAGCAGACGCAGACGGCGGTACGTGACAGGTGTGATCGAATCTCACAGAAGCCACGGACGGATTGACGAGGGATAGAGACACACACACACACACACACACACACACACACACACACACACACACACACACGCACACACACACACACACACGCACACACACACACACACACACGCAAAGGCAGAGATACTCGTAGACAAGGCTGACAGATGCCCAGAAGGCAGAGATCTACAGAGGAGCATATGGGAGACAGTGTGTGACGGGTGTCATGTTGAATTGAAACCTCGACCCTGCCGGGTCACGCACCAAACACTCACGATCGTTTAAACGCGTCCATGAGGTTGGCCTGCTGCTGATCCTCTTGGACGGCTGAAATGAGACAGAAAAGGAGGGGCGTATATACTGGTGAGTATAGCTCCACCGGGTTAATTCATTACACAGCATGGGGTGACTGGCGAAGGAATAATGGAGCGATGACCCCCGCTAAGCCACTAAATGATGGGATCTAATGTGCCATTGCACCCGTTGAGTTATCGGCCGACGGGGCTGGTTTTTACATGGCGAGCGGGGGATCCATCGAATGGAAGATGACAATAATGTGATTATGCAGCTCCGTCTCTGAGAGAGCCTTACCCTCCACGGTAACTGTGAATGCGCAGCTGTCCGTCTTGTCTTTGGCGGTGACCTCGCAGCGGTATGCGCCCGAGTCCGCGTCCACCAATTTGATGATGCTCATCTCGTAAGTGTAGATCTGATAGGGAGAGGGAACGAGGGAATGTTTGGCGAGCGAAATGCACGCAGTTAAATTAATATATACATAAGCGTGCACTGCACATGCATATGAAAACATAGACCGAAAAGAAAGATGGGAAAACGTGGCTATGCACAGTACACACGCTTGTGCGCGCACTCGCACACACGCACACGCGCACACACACACACACACACACACACACACACACACACACACACACACACACACACACCCTCACACACACACACACACACACACACACACCTTGGTGTTCCTGTCATAAGTCTCTTTGAATTGCAGGTGCTTCCCAGCTTTGCTACCAAGGTCAAGCCATTTCCCCTTCAACCATTTCATGACAGGCTTTCTCACCAGCGTTGTGGAGTCTAGCTTAGCCACAAAGGTGATGTCCTTCCCTGCCATATGCAATGGGTGAGACACGCTGATTATTTAACAATTACACACATTTCCACTGCCATGGGGTCATCAATTAGCATGAAGTAGCATTCTATAATGATACATTTTCATATCATATTGGCGGAGACAATTATGAGTGTTTATAACTCCAGTGTTAATAAAAAAACACCCTCCTTTTGGTTAGTTAGTTAGTTAACCTATTTTGGGCGGGAACCCCTTTTGGTGTTCTTTTGAAAAATCTCAAATCTTTGAATATATATTCTTTCAGTGTTTCAGTTTTTAACTCAAATCTTTGCTTCATGGGAGGTCGCCGGAACAACATATTTTCAGATGGGGGTCGGCGGCATATTACATATATAATTCTTGGGGTCCTTGACATGAAATATTGAGAACCACTGATGTAGAAACATGAGGTTTTTCAGAAAAAAATAAAATAAATCGACGTCAGGCCTATAAATGGCCTGACTGTCCTTTCACAGTGTGTGGACGGTACCTTTGGTAGCGGTCGCGCTCTCTGGCTTCAGCACAAACAGACCAGTCCCCTCGCACATCTGAGGCTCCTCCCCTGGAACCATGTCTGTGAGGTACAGATGAGGTAGTGGAGAGGCCACACCACACAGGTGTTACAACAGGAACTGTGATTGAATCACCAAAGAATACAACATACAGTACAGACATCGGACCAAGCAAACGGCCAAATCAACACTTTAAGTGGATCTCTTTTTGATCTCGCTGGTTGGTGTGAATCATCTGTGCTGCTATATATCATCTATTGTTTATTTAAATCCTATACTTAAGACCACTACCTAGTACTATACCTTACTTACTTTGGTTTTTTTCCCTCTACACCAATATCTAACTACAGCCAATGCTGATCTAAAGCTAGCCCTTATTGGAACCGACGGTTCCTGAGCCCTGTCACCCCTATTTTGGGTGAAAATAGCAGATCTATACAACACGCCGTGTTGTGACTGAGCCTGTCAGGTATGAAAGGTCATGTTACCCTGTCATGATACAAGTGATATTTGGTGTTGAGGGGGAAAAAGGAGCAGAACTAGTATAAAGCCCTGGGGGGCCCCGTCACCCCATGCTGCCTCAGCAGAACTCACACTGCCCCACATGTGTATATATACCACTCTTATATGACTGTCTATACAAATTAGCATCGCTGCCTCACTTGTTTCTTTCCAAAGTCATTTGATGCATTAAGGCCTGCAGGTTGTTTGCTTGTCAGTGAATACACGTCGTAAAAAAGGGGGGGAAAATGAAATAAACTCTGTTCATTTCTCTTACCATCGGGAGGCAATTCTGTTGCAGAAGGAAAAGACAGGAGAGAGAAAAAACGGAGGGGGAACACATCAGTCTGTACAGTATCTGTATCCGTGCTGTTAAAGGCAAGTGTTAATTGGTCCTGATTGACATCAGGTGAGGATCACTCACACGTTAGATCACTGTGCTCTCACACACAACACGTCTCACCTTCTGTCATCCTAAATAAAAACTTTCTATTTTTCACACTGTTGTAAAAAAAAAAAAAGAAAAGACAAAAGACAAACCCCACAAATCTGTTAATGAGTTATGGCTTCAGTAATTTAATTCAAAATCACTTAATTATTATTATTCACATGTATAGGACTTGAATTAACGATCTTTTTTTTTTTACGTGGACTCTCATTTCTCTCACCTTCTGGGTCAGACATGAGCTCTAAGGAAAAAGACAATTTTTAGATAATCATCAGCAGGTAAAGATAAAGGGACATTGGTTGACCAATCAGGTTGAGTGAGTATGGCCTCGGGTAGACATCCATTGGATGAAAGGTACGGTATTGTCGAGAGAACGGAACCAGGGTCAGGTGTCAGGTAAGGTCATGCTCCTTCATAAATTTAGTCACACCACTAGTGCCTCTCTCACTTTCTCTCGCTCGCTCTGTTTTTTTTATGGGCTCAGTTAATTTGATCTTTTAATCAAAAGCTCCCCTGAGGACAGATCCAAGTTCAGATGTTCAGGAATGATTTAAAGGGTTTCTGCTAGAATGTTAAGTAGGTAAAAATCTGATCCTGGAATGGCACCCAGGGGACATTTTTGAATGTTTACACACTTACACTTTCACACTGGAAACTGGCTGTGTTTTGGGCTGAGAGCCGTTAAGTGATATTAACTCCAGACACTCACTGTCCCCCGGGGGCTGGGATGGAAGTTATGGGTTTCTGGAGAACAGCTGGGCGAGGCTAATTGACTGACACATCTGTAAGCCCCAATTCAAATTTAGGACAGTATAACAAGCACGTCGGTCCAGTCCAGACTGTAAACTTCTGGCCCTGGGCTTGGTGAAACTTTACATCCGTGCTTGCAACATTTAAAGGCTTTTCTAAAGGAAAATGAACTGAATAGTCTCCGGGGGGGACCATCACCCGGGACCTATAGCATGAGCAACAGGTACGTTATACGTCCAATGGAATCGGAGTAAGAAGTACAATTCAAGAAGCAAACCAGTATGGGTAAAGAACTACAGTATGAAGACTGTTCATACTGTAAATTAGTAATATCCAGTAAGGATATTACACAAGAAAAACAGCAGAAACATTCCATAACATATCCATGTCCGCATTTCTGAGACATTATTATGTCCACTCGTGCACACAGCGGTCACAATATATACCCAGTATATATCTCTTGTCATATATATCTCTATATATATATATATCTCTTGTCATTTATAATACCTATAGTCAACTCAAGTCAAGTTGAGACAAATAACAGCCTACCGGTAAGTCCACACTAATTATCCATAATGTATAAATGACGGATATGGGGTCAGGACAGGCCTTTTCGGGGAGGGGTCAGAATAAATGATGGACTTAAAGACTGTTATTCGTCTCGACTGCTCAAATATTAACAGAATAATAACTTCACTCGGATGCTTTGGCGAAACCCCAACCAGGAGCGTGTACTCGATTGCTCATAATCAGGCATTCTCTATACCTATAGCCAGAGATCTCTGCTGAAGTGATCCGTTTCATAACAAAAATTAACGGCTTGATTCTCCTGATTGAACAGCTCCTATAGCTTCATTATGATGATGGTATACCTTCCAGTCGTGGAAAAAGTACACAAATTTGTTACTTAAGTAGCAATACTGCAATGTAGAACTACTCCATTAGAAGTGAAAGTCTGTTAATCAAAATTGACTTGAGTAAAAGTACTAAAGTATTGGTGTCAAAATGTAAAAAATACTCGTTGTGCAGAATGTCCCATTTCACAGGTTCAAAATGTATACAAAATGTTTTGAAAACAGCCGATCGGCTATTTTCAAATGGCTGAAATGAATATAGGGCTGAAGTGGTTAATGTATGTTTTGTAACAATAACAAATGATGGCTTAGCGATGTGCATGTTTCCATCCGTCGGCCCAGAGTGATGGATGTCCACACAGTGACACCCAATGGCGTGACAGAGACTGACAGAGAGCTACAGTAGCCTATATAGAGTAACAATGTGGTTGACGACGCAGCGCATGGAAGACCACCACAAAAAATGCCGATTAGAGAATGGCCGTCGTTTCTTTTCCTTTACAAATACTGGAAAGAAATGACTGCTACAGTATAATGAAATGAATGCACCGCCAGATCACGAAGGGTTAAACAATCCTACAGTACAGTACAGTAGCATGCGGTTTCCATGGATGATAAAATAGACAAGACAAATACTGTACTGCATTACAGCACACTCTCTCGCTCTCTCGCTCTCTCTCTCTCACACACACACGCACACGCACACGCACACGCACACACACACACACACACACACACACACACACACACACACACACACACACACACACACACACACACACACACACACACACACTACATAAATGACAGCCCTGTACAGCAGACCACTTAAGCATAAGCATCCTGGGCATCTGTTAATGAAGAATAGCAGAGATTCAGCAAATGAATTGGACCAAATGAGTGCTAAATGACTGGTAATGGTTGCCGATATAATGTAAGCACTCCATACATACGCTGGCACGCCTGTACACACACGCAGTCACGCACACGCACACGCGCATACATAATTATCACAGAATAACGGTTACTCTCTTCAGACAGCTGGGGCTCTGTTAATGAGAATTTGCGACGATTTAAGAGATGAATAGAGCCAAAATGAGTGCGCACATGCACCCACACCACGTACACACACAACACACACACAACACACACTCAAACCTGCATTGAACCAGAAAACCACGCTTACCCTCTACAGCATGCAGAGCCGTGTCAATTAGACTGACACAAGAATTTAAGGTCTAAACTCAAATGTGTTGCAAACAGTGACTCACCTCTCTCACACTCACGTACGCGTACACGTATACACACACACACACACACACACACACACACGCACCTCATTTGCCTATAAAATGACTGTCCTCTAGCTAGAATAGACACTGTCACTGAAGAAAGGGTAAGTAGTAAATGTATGCTCAGTCACAGACACTAAACCATTCACATCCTCCGAAAAGAAACCGAGAGAGGCTCTCTGCAGCCCTGTGCCGTGGTCAGATTGTTCAAATGCAAGGACACAATGCAAGTGTGTATATAAGCCTTTACTTGCACTTACAGTACAGTACATACAGTACAGTATTATGCACACACACGCGCGGGCGGGCGGGCGGGCACACTCACAGATGCACCCGTCCTGTGCACACAGATCATTAGAATTTAGAGGAGAAGCATCTAGGCCACAGCTGGTTCCCAAACAGTGGGTCGGGACCCTCTTGTGGGTCACAGACACATTTTTATGGGTCAGGAGGAGTAAACATTTCACAGATTTTGAAGAAGAAGACCGAAGGGTCTAAAGTAAACGTTGCGTTTTTTTTTGGCCAATAAAATAAATTAAGTCTATGGAGCTCTAGAAATAAGTGTGTTGATGTTCCTTCCTTCTCCATCGCGACTAAACATCCCTTTCCTCACAATTTATTGTTTAATGTCGTTTAATACAATCAGACAGGACTTTTCTGTTTGGATGTATGCGCTGTCAAGGCCAGACGGTATAGGTTGTTTTGCCACTCAGTAGGCCTTCCCGCGTAACGTCTGGGTATGATGATGATGTCACGTTCATAACCCTCTGTATAGGCTAAATAAAAAAATCGATGAATTGATCTTTTGCGAATTTTGGGTGACATCACAAAGAATAAAAAATGGATGCAGTTGTTAAAGGTGTGGTCTGCACCTATAGTGAACGCTACATTAAATGAGGACAGTTCCAGACCCTCTGTGGTCAGCGCAATAAAGGAATAATGAGACCTTAATAAAAGCAGATTATGTCAGCAAATTGTCTCTATGCACATCATCAGGTTTACATCAGCTATGAATTTAGATTGGCACACATTAATTCAGATTGATGGGGCTGCAGATGTGTGCACTTAACTCCCACACATACCCACACATACACATATATTTGCACGCACGCACGCACATACTTTCACAGCTGTCATGCCCATTCAAGCTTGGGGGAAAGTACCTCACCACCAGCTTTTGGTATAAGGATGTTTATATTATTTAATGATCATCATCTTTTATAATATGTAGCTATGCTCATTTCATATTATGATTCAAATGTATCATTCATTCTAACAAAATAATCAATCACAGCCACTTTCCTATTGGTTTCTTCCAAAAGTTCGCAACAGCATGAGAAGAAGCGGACCCGTCAGGGTCCGTTTGGTTCCATACACTCTCAGTTATAAACCCATGAGGGGTTACAAACCCATAAGGGTCCATTTGGTTACAAACTAGCTATAGGAACCTCCTGGAACTCCCTCAAGGACCCCTGGGGGTCCTCGAACCCCACTTTGGGAACCATTGGCCTACAGCTTATGTTGCGTACGTGTTGCATGTGAAAATGAAATGCATTTTGTAATACACACTTAATTGCATTCCATATACTTGTGATAGCATTGTTATAGTTAGAAAAAAAACAACTGAATTCCGTTTGATATTTCCCGATCAAACTTTAGCAGACAATGTCATCATTCTTTAAAAGAAACTGCAGGCCCAGGCCGTAGCGTAACGGTCTGGGCACCGGACTGGTGATCCAGTCGCGGTGTGCCGCGGGTTCGACTCCCGGACCCGACACGGCCTTTACCACATGTCATCCCCCCATCTCTCTCCCGTTTCCTGTCAGCCTACTTTCTATCCCTTAAAAAAAAATCAATAAAGGCGTGAGCCGCAAAAAAATATCTTAAAAAAAAAAAAAAAAAAAAAAAAAACTGCAGAAAGCACCAGTTCTGGCCTAAATCAGGAGATTGATAGTGCAAGAGGTAGTATATGTTAGGTGAGATTTAAAGTGATTTCAAGGCTGAGAAAAAAGTGCCAGCAGTGTAGAAGCTAGAGTAGAAGTTCTACTTTCAATAACAAATAATTTACAAAACTCTAAATATCCAGTATTTACCTTAAAATATAGTGGGAGATTATTACTACGGTATCCAAAAACCGATTTAGTGAAGTTTAAAAAGAAATCCCCCGCAAAGTCTTTGTATATGTCAAATTGCAGAAAATTGCATCACTGCATCTCCATGCGCCCCACTCTAATTGTACGCCACGCACGCACACACGCACACACAACCTATTCTACTCTTTCTCATTTAATATTTAAATTAAATGTCTATAAAGAACAAAACAAGAGTCTGATAACATCATGGACATGGCCTCTGTCTGTCCAATCTTTAGTTGTAGTTACTAGTTTGTGAACAAAGCCGCACAAAACATGAAAGCCACGTTGTACATCGGCTTACTGCTTCTAGATCAATCTAGGAATGTATTCGGTAAAGTCAAAGGGACAAAAAAATGTTTTTCCCCTTTGTATTTGCCTTTGCGTTTGTAGAAACAGGATAGCTTCATAGTAGATTAAAATAACAACCTTAAAGGGGATTACCACTCATTTTCAACGTTGAACTATGTCATTAATATAGCTTAGTTGTTGTGTGGAAACTGGAAATACCGTAATAAAAAAAGGTCCTAAAACAGAAGGGGAAATTATTATTTCTACACAGGGCAATTTCCATTAATTTCCCTATAGAAGGAAAGAAATCACACACGTGTGAACTGAGTGGTGCAATTCCCCCCCCCCCCCCCTCTCTCTCTCTCTCTCTCTCTCTCTCTCTCACTCTCTCTCATTAGAGACACAGCACTACCCCTCTCACTGTTTCTGGCGCCCCCTACTGCTATTATTAAGTCACATACTGGTGCTCACTTATACATACAAACAGGTACACACACACACACACACACACACACACAGGTACACGGACATTGCTGCTACTACCCCTCTCACTGTTTCTGGCGCCCCCTACTGCTATTATTAAGTCACATACTGGTGCTCACTTATACATACATACAAACAAACAAACAGGTACACACACAGGTACATACACACACAGGTACACGGACATTGCTGCTTGTAGGAGTGGTTGCACCACTCAAAAAAGGATAAACCTCTGAATGCTAAAGAGTGACGACACAAAAGCTTTTAAACCATGCACAGAATGTGGCAGCACAATTTATTCTAATAGACTTACAGGAAAGCATAACCATAACAACAAGCAAACAATCACCCATGAACGTATACACTTTTATTCACTGCAGGCGACTCAAACTGTCTTTTGTGCAACTGAGCCTATTGTTTACCTTCAGTAGAGGGCCGATATATCGCGTCGCACACTGAAAATAGCCGATCTACAAGCTCACAACGTTTCACAATGCAACGGGCTGTGTGAGCATGTAGATTTGCTATTTTCGGTGCGCGTCGGACCAACGAGCTTCTGGCTCTGCTAAATCAAAAAGCATCTCATGCCAAGTGGAAAATCTAACCAACTGAAAGCTTCGGCAACAACAAAATCTATTGTGTACACAAGTGCTTCGTACACACACACACACACACACGCACACACGCACGGGACAACGTCTCGTCCATTTGCCGTCTCATTGCACTGCTATACTTTGTGAATGAAATATGCCATTCATTTCTTAGAAGGCATTCTTAGACTCAGCCTGGTGATTAGAGTTTCAGGTTGTTGTGGAATAATTTAGGTAAGGCATTACTGCATGTCTTTCAAATCCTGTGTACTATAGGCTGACTGACTGACATGTGTGAGGCATTCATCCACCACCTTATGATATGTCTGTCAGTCTGAATATTGTAATATTGTAGCCGTTTTCATACAAGCTCACTTGTGTTGCATTTTGAAGCATTGTGACATTGTAGCTCATGCAATTCCTAAAACATCTTTCAATTTTGAGAAAATGGAGACACCAGTCACCAGGTTAATGACACTCTGATCAGATCAAGGCTATACTGCAAGAAGAGAAAAATAATACATACGGTGATATAATTGGGCTCAAGTTGTTGTAGTGTTTTCAAGTAGCAGCAGTGCTGCTTTCCTGTGACTAGATATAATCTAATGAGTTTATTTTGGGCAAAGCTCCCAGACAGTAAGAACAGACTGTACAGTGAAGCACTCCTCCATTCCCCTTATCCTTTCTGCAAAAATGACAATTATTTCAGCACTGCTGAAAATCCAATTTGACATTTTCAAGCAGCACTTTCAGACAAAAACAAAACAATCTTGTACCCTAGCAGGTGTAACCTATGCTATGGTAAAACAAAAACACACTACTATCAGTGTATATATAGCACGGTCCTGGTCTGAATTTGAGGTAACATTATACAATGTACTGTATATCTTTGGCACCATCTATGGCTATATGCATACGCACAAATGTCTGTCTTTGTAAAACAACAATAACTACAACAAACAGATCTTCTCCAGCCAATGGCTAAGCAAATGCCATAAACAGCTTGCTGATGATTATCAAAGTTGTACATTTGCAAACAAAGTATTCTACATTGCGCCAAAGTTAACGAAGGAAGTCCTAAGTTGCACATCTGCTCAACTAAAACAAATTCCTCTTTATTATGGGAACTTGGGAAGCTCACATGACAATGTAACAAAATATTCCGGAATGTTCTATATAACTAGTGTATGCCTGAAATCACTGTCAATAAATATTCAATAGCAGTGGTTCCCAAACCTTTTAGCGTGAGAACCAAAAGAGAAACTTGATGTCTCCCCGGGACCCAAACTAGCCAAAATAGCAGATCTACAAGCTCACGGTGAGCTTGTTTTCTAATGTATGGCATTTATTTGTTTTGTCTTTGATTTCTTCATGAAACTACTGAAGAAAAAAAACATTGAATTTGTTTTTAATTAATGAAAATGTTTCTTTTTTAAATAATAATGAAAAACAAAATGTTGGAAACAAAAAATAAATGTGGACCCATAAAAATGTGTCAGCGACGCACAAATGCTTCCCGACCCACTGTTTGGGAACCAGTGTTCTATACATTATCATTATCAATACAAAGCTATAGTTCAGCCCATTGTAGGAAATTGTAGCACTGTTCCCAATTAATAGGCTGTCAGCTGTCCCTCTGTTACAGCCAGTGGTGGAAAAAGTACTCAAATGCTTTACTCGAGTAAAAGTATCAATACTGCATTATATAAATACTCCGTTACAAGTAAAAGTCCGGAATTCAAAATGTACTTAAAGGTATATTCAGTGATTTCACTTAATTCAAATATCACTTATTCTTTTGTTTTGTTGTAATAATCCTCCCTACTATAGAGTGTGCTGACCATATAAGAAGTTCCTCCCTGTCCCCATGTTAACCCCTGGGGGTAAAAAAACCCTTTTTGGCTATGTGGCCCAGCCTTCATCCAATCAGGATAGAGGGGCCTTCTGCCAATCATGGGGGCACGGGCCCCCATGAGGATTATGAAAGCTATTCGTCCCTGACTTCATGTCAGGAATGTAAACATTGTAACAATGAGCCGTTTGTATGTATGGAAGCCAAAGGACTAGTGTAAATGTATGTACATACTGTACGTAGGCTGCATGGCTGCTGTATATGCATACACATACTTGTATGTAAATACACTCAAATACACACTCACACGCACTCACCCCCGCCACACACATGCACATCACATACTCACATGCTCGCTTGCGTATACACGCACACGCACACGCACACACAGTCACACACACACACACACACGCACACAAGCTTGTTGAAAACTAATACAAAACCTAGATTGCTGCTTACCACCTAACTAATTTTAATCTATGCGGCTAATAAGTGTGAAAACATGTCCTCAAAATGAATAAGTGGACCATGAGTGCACGCCAAACACTATACTGTCTGCTCGTGTGTGTGTGTGTGTGTGTGTGTGTGTGTGTGTGTTTACAACTACTCTCGCCTATACTGTAGGTTACTACTAGGCCAACCAGCGTCAAATCGGCCCATGACAACAACTGTATGTCATTTTGGGGGGGAGTTTATAATTGCAGAGTAATTGTTTCAATAGAGCATAGCAGTGGCCGTGGTTTTCTGGTTCCACTGAAAAATCGGCCATTAATTGTTCCCATAGAGATTTACAAAAACATATTTAAATCAATTATTTTAAGCCTATAATCAAGCCATCCATGCAGGATCCTGGGGAGTCATGACCATAAAACATTTGATTCTGTGAAAAAATGAAAAACGCAAAACAAAGGGTATTAAATAGTAGTATATATAATGAAATATTATTATTTATTTATTTTCACAGAATCAAATGGTATACAGTATACTGGTCATGATTCACCAGGATCCTGGATGGCTTCTATAGGCTTACCGTCTGGGCACCTATAGGCTGCTGAGCCAGCCTGACGGCTAGCTCAACCGTCTGGGCACCTATAGAGTGTCGAGTCCCTCCCCCTTTCAGAACAACGAGTGGCCCAGGAAATGAATCGCAATGCATTTTGACCATATGCATTTCTTAAATTATTAATTTAAAGACCTTTTAAGCGTCGTACGAAGCCAACTCTTGTCGTGACAAATCATGACAACACACACAATATTTTGGACCAAACAAAGAATTAGAAAGTAGAAAAAAACCGGCAGGTTACAACACTTTTTTTGTTGTTTTTCTTCTTTGTAATTATTTGTTTGGTCCAAAATATTGTGTGTGTTGTCATGATTTGTCACGACAAGAGTTGGCTTCTTACGACGCTTAAAAGGTCTTTAAATAAATAATTTAAGAAATGCCTATGGTCAAAATGCATTGCGATTCATTTCCTGGGCCACTCGTTGTTCTGAAAGGGGGAGGGACTGCGACACTCTATAGGCTGCTGAGCCAGCCTGACGGCGTGCCGCAGGCCCACGATCCCGACGGCCTTTGCCGCGTGTCTTCCCCCCCCATCTCTCTCCCCATTTCCCGTCAGTCTATTTTCAACCTATCAATAAAGGCAGAAAAAAGCCACAAAAAAAAATAATAATAATTGATATAAATGTTTTTGTAAATCTCTATGGGAAAAATGAATTGGAGATTTGTCAGAGGAACCAGAAAACCACGCCCACTGCTATGCCCATATATAGACATATGAGCGTGAGGAGATGCAACTTGACCGGACCAGTATGGTGGCCGCGTTGATCCAATGAATGACTATACCAATGTATTTATATACCATATAGATCTGTTATCTCTCCACTGTGTCTCTGTGCCTGTGTCTTGCCGTTATGCCGTATACATATACTGTATAGGCTTGGTGGAAAGATTATTCACATTTCTTACTCGAGTAAAAGTATCAATACTTGAGAGAGGGACAGGAGAAAAGTAGGCTGAGAGGAAACATTAGGAGAGAGATAGGGGGGGGGGGGGGCACAAGCATGACGCAGCAAAGTCCGTCAGGAGTAGGAATCGAAACCCTGCTGGGGCCTGGACCGCTAGATTGCCTATTTTCAAATGGCTAAAATGTATATATGGCTGAAGTGGTTAATGTTTTGTAATAATAATCCAAATCTACAAAGTAACTAATAACTAAAGTTGTCAAATAACTGCAGTGTACTGTGGAGTACAAGTACAATATTTGCATCTGAAATGTAGTGGATTAGAAGTAAAAGTACCGAAAATTGGCCGACCTCATGTAAAGTTAAAACAAAATAAAAATAAATTTGTATTCAAGTACAGTACTCGAGTAAATGTACTTAGTTGTACTTTCCACCAATGCGCATTGTTCCTGTGCACCTGTTCAGTGTCACCTCATCGTCACCTCATTCCTGTTGACAGTGAACACACCTGTCTGTCCTCAACTCGTCAGCTCACAGTATCACTCCTCGCCAGATACCGCCATCGTGGCATTATCACACCCATAACCACCTCTTTGATAATAACTATGGTAACTTTATCCTTTGTTTGTCCCAGCGATGATGACAACAAGCCACACTATACTTTTAAAGGGGCGGCGGTGGATCAGGGGTAGAGTGGCTGGATGGTAACCGCAAGGCTGCCAGTTCGAACCCAGCCTCCCTCAAGTGTCCTTGAGCAAGACTCTGAACCCCTAATTGCTCCTGATGTGATGGTTGGTGCCTTGCATGGTTTCCGCCGCCATCGGGGTATGAACGTGTGCGTGAATGGGTGAATGTAATGCACAATCTATGTAAAGCGCCTTGGATAAAGGCGCTATATAAATGCACCATTTACCATTTAAATGTGTTCAGTGTCCAAAGATGTTTCCACAGCGCCCATATGTTTATGCAATCAGAATAATTTATTAGGAATTAGGGTATATCCCTTCGCTCCATTGCCCCCGTGCACAACCCCAAAACATTGTGATTACATGATTACATGCCCCTGAGCGAGACATTGTGATTACATGCCCCTGAGCGCGCGAGAGAGAGAGACCCAGAGACAGACTGGTACTCACATGTCACGCTACTCTTTCATGGCACTAGATCGAAATGTAACTGCTACATTGCTATTATTATATTATTATTATTAGGGCATGCCTCCTAGCAGAGATTTGCACACCTTTCTAGGTGTTTTAATGTGAATTGCGAGAGGGAGCAAGGGCTTCGGTCAAGTGCTTGAGTGTTGACAGCTATAAAGCCCTAATTTATGTTTCTGCGCCGTTGGCCAATAACCAGCACATTTATTCTCAAGCAGTAAATGTGACGCGTCTGTGACAGATGGAGAGACACTCATGCAGCTCCACTCTCAGTCCCATTTCCCACAGAAGAACATCTTCTGTGATTATTTATTTGATGTGAAGGTCTTACCATCCTCCTCTGCTGGCTTCTCTGGATGAGGGGAAAACATACAGCACTTTGGAATGAGAATGAGGAGGATGATAATGATATGGGCACGCACGCACGCACGCACGCACGCACGGTCACACACACACACACACACACACACACACACACACACACGTTGTGTTGCAAAGGAAAAACCAAACCTTTTTGTTTTTGTCTTACCCTTCTTGTCTGAAACAAAGAAAGAGAGGGGAGAAAAAAAGTCCATTAGAAATTGAAACCGTAATAAAATGATGCATACGTTATGAATTGTGAAATTAGTTTTTCAGTGGTTACAGTTTAACCACATAATCACTCATTGTATGCATAACTCAATGGTGTAAATTGGATTTAGGTGGAACAGCTCGTGGGCTTGGATTAGGTGTCATGAGAGGACTTACCAGCAGGGGATGCTGCTGTCTTATCACCCTGGCCTGCTGTAATTAAACAACAATTATGTAAATGCACTTAAACATCCTCATTGCTCTGGATCACATAACACCAGCAGTGCAGCAGCAGTGTCAGATAGTTCATTTCTTAAAGGAGCACTGTACACATTTTCAACCATATCTACAGATACAGTATAATTGGTCCTTCACTAGGGATTCACCGATTATATCAGTATCAGCCAATGTTTGACATGTTTGGCATGGCTGATCTGTTGTTGAATAAATTCAACACTGGCATTGGCGTTGGTTATCTGCAGCCTATAGCAAGCTGAAGATTTCCAACAGTTATGTTTTGTAATAATTAATAATTGTTTCCCTGTCACAAACGGAGAATAAATAACATTGAAAACTAAATGAACCAACATCGGTATCGGCTATCGGACAAAGTTTTATTTTAAACATTGTATCGGACCAGAATTTCCATATCGGTGCATTCCTATTTCCTAGTCCTCACTCCCTCACTAATGCACCCATTTTTGTCTACTCACTCTGTGTCTCAGAGGTGGGCTGTGGATTGTGGACAGTTCAGAAACATTACTCCAATTACATCATCGGTTGTTATTGCAAGCTAATGGAAACTATACTACATGCCTTTCTCTTCCTGGAAAGTTAGCACACTAAAATAGAAGTCGCTGCACTTGCATCATTCACTATTATTATTATTACCATTTTTTAAGTTTGAAATCTTGCGACTGATCGTGTCCTTGGAGGAAACCGATGATGTCCTTTACATGGAGTAAGGTTTCAGAACTGATCCACACTATAGGCCACATCTGAGACACAGAGGGAGTGACACGAATGGCGTATTCTTATAATAAGCCAGTTAAATGAAGATGATGTTAAAAATGGGTGTCTTTAAAGGACCACTTCACCACTTTTCAACCTATCTTCATATAATAGGTCCTCACTAATAATCATGATAAAATGGCGCAATTTCTTTCTACTCGGTCTGTGTCTCATAGGAGGGCTGTGGGCAGTTCAGAAACCGTCTTCCAGTGACATCATCGATGGGGAATAAAAGCTAATAAAAACTGCAGGCTTTCTAGTCCTGAAAAGTTGCAATGCAAAAATGGAAGCCATCGTTATCACAATAATGAAAATCTAAACATTTTTGTAAAAAAATATTGTTTAAAAAATAATGTGCCTAATGATGATGTCACTGGAAGATTGTTTCTAAACTGCCCACAGCCCTCCTATGAGACACAGACTGAGTAGAAAAAAGTCGTGCCATTGTATCATGATTATTAGTGAGGACCTATTATATGAAGATAGGTTGAAAAGTGGTGAAGTGGTCCTTTAAGAGCTGAAACACAGGTGGGTAACTGATCTAAACATACCATGTCTTGTGATCTGAGTCATTATGAGAACAGTACATGTGAATTACTTCCATACACAAGTGACAGCACGTCGTTTGCCAAACATGTATCTATGATAATGTGTAGATTAGCGCGCTCATTATGTAAGCTAAGCTCACTGGTTGAATGGGGCGCAGTCGGATAGTGCACATAACTGCAACGTCAGCGGTTCGATTTAGGCTAGAGAGCTGTGTTGCATGCTGCCCCGCCCCCCATGGAACAAAAATAAATATGTTCCACTATAATGATTACACAGATGCATGAGGTCGTAGAAGCACGATTATACTCCATCTTGCGCCACCCTTATCCCTAAACTCTTTTTCCATTTTTAACTATTTTAGAAAACCTAGCCGATCTACAAGCTCACAATGTCTCAATGTCATCGAGACATTGTGAGGGATAAGGGTGGCGCAAGATGGAGCATAATCGTGCTTCTACAACCTCATGCATTTGTGTAGTTATTATAGTGTACCATAATATGTACATCTTGAAAAGGCAAATTTTTTCAAAGTTTTGGACCAACATATTTACAAAATATACAGTTTTAGATACCGGTAAAAAGGAAACACAGACTTTACATTCAGACAACCTTGCTATCTTCTTAACAATTTCTGTGGGGTATATGCCTTTGGCAAAATGGAGAATGCTGGATTTCAGCAGGGAATAAAGCAAGATTCAAATAAGGCATGGTTTACAGAAACCATGCGAGTTTGAGATAAATATAAGGCTGAGATAAATATAAGTGAGCTTTTCTGAGATCATGAGGAATAATTGGCCTTGAAAAAAAGGGGGGCTTTTTCTGAAAGGGACGGCCTCAAGACAAAAATGCATTTGATAGGATAAGTACATCAAAGTCCCAGGGTCTTAGATCTAGGTTACTTTAGAAGCTCAAGGGTGTCTAATGAGATAGCAGATTAAGAATGAGTTTCGGTCTGGCAGATGAACTAACACACGGCTGCACAGTCTAACTATGTCAGCAGTGTATGTACACTCCACTTGAATCCTTCGTGAAGTCTATGCCCTCATTTAGGGCTCCGCGCTAAACTAAAGTGTCAACAAAATAAGGCTTCGTTGCCCCAAGGACTGGGAGTCAGCAAACACACACGAAGAGACCCTTCTCTGAGCGACAAACGAGGACATCACCTCAACAACCAGTCATCTCGGACTCTCAAATCCCCCAGTGACCCCACAACAAGGAGCGACTGAAACTGCAGAACCAGCGTCCCATGAGCCCTACTTGATGGTGGTTCTAAGATATCAAGAGACATGGCCTTGGCGCTAGCGCTCGCACTCGAGGCTGGCATCGTGCGCCCGGCATACTGAGAGGGCAACACGTCTATTTTGGTTAAGGTTTGTTTTTCGAGGCGGCAATCGTCTCAGCACACACTAGCTCTAGTTCTGGCATCGCCCCCATAGCTTAACATCCTAAAGAAGGGGCTGTCACACACTCTGCATTAGAAGCTTTCTTTAGGCCAGGTTCCCTGCCTTGGCATGACGCCTCTCCCCGTAAATGAGAGAAAAGTGGGTCATTGGAGTGAAGATTACTTGTAGTCCTCCATCCTGTGTGGAAGTCTTGACGGAATGGCACTGTTCTGTGCTGCTTATGTGGATTCTCGCACTCTTCACTCATCATGACATTGTGGAAGGACGCCTTGTTGTTAAGAAACCCGCCTTGACCCAGAGAGACAACAGTCTGGGACACTAAGTACTAGTGTAGATGCCTTCAAATCGCCATGGTAACCAGTTCTCTGCCATGTACTGTATGTGTCTCTCCTTTGTGTCTCTCCTTTTTGAAACTCAGAGGTGACTGGCAGCAGGACAAACACCACTGCATTATGGGTATTCCAAAACATTATGTAATGTATTCAATACAATGTCCACATTAAACTGGTGGTGATGTTTTTGATGGCGAAAGGAATTCTAATGATATTAGTTTTTTACTAGATCTTTACTGGACATGGAAAACTGTCCAATATATTTTCCTGCATTAATGACCATCTATTTATCAAAGACAAGAAAAAAGGGCTTCACTGCCCCTGCATACTAATGTAGAAATAGCAATGACATCAACTTGCTGATTTTTGTGATAATGATTACGCACTTCCTGATTAGGAATGGTTATGGCTACATAACCATCATTCCAATATAGAATTGAGATGAACATGCAGTGAATACACAGACTCACATTAGTTTGTCATTGCAGATGAGAAATGTTGTTCTACAGATTATACAGACAATAGTTTTTGACAGCATAACCAGTAAGACGCCTGAGAGCGAGAAGCGACCTAGGTTGCGTGCACGCATCCACCTGGGTGACAGCAGACTGCTGGGCGAGCGCTGGCGCTTTGGCATGGGGGGTCAGATCAACATATCCGCCTGGTAGACAACAGACTGCTGGGCGTGCGCTGGCGCTTTGGCATGGGGGGTCAGATCAACATATGGAATTAATTCTGTACTGGCCATTTATGGAGCATGTCTTGAGTGTACAGGGTTTGATGAGGTCAGATCAACATATGGAATTGTCAGAACAGGTCAGCTCCATATATGGAGATCTATGGGTGGCTTGAGTGTACAGGGCCTTAATTTTCGGGCCTGTTGAGAACCCTAGTTTTCGCCGGCTGCCGGCTGCCGGGCACTAATAACTTTGGGGCGGGCCCGTCTAGAGTTTGAATGGACAGGTATCAGTCAAAAGGGGGACATCGAAGAGGGAGGATCAACATATGGAATGTCAGAACAGGTCAGTCAGGTTTGAGGTGTGATGTAGAGTTGCTGGCCAATATTGATAGCATATTATGGCATGACCATATGGGACATGACTGACTGACTGACTGACTGACTGACTGACTGACTGACTGACGGACGGGAAATGCACGATTTCATAGTTAACTGCGACCTGCGGTCGCAATAAGCTGACAGCACCTTGAAGTACTAACCAATATGAACGGGTAGTACTTCCTGACATCTGACTTTCATTCATTACTACTTCAAAATACCGTAGTAGCTACAAAATGAGTAGGACTACAGTAGCTCATCTGTAAACAGTGAACAGAGAAAGCAAGGAAGCATCTTTTGCCCTGGGGTGTGGGACTGTCTCAGCACAAGGAGAGGAGCTCGTGAGATTCTCTGAAATCACTGAGCTTTCAGTTTGGAGCAACTGTTCTGTACGTGGGTTGGTGAGCTGCTATTTATTCCAAATCAATCAAATCAAAGTTCCCACTACTACAGGCGGCTGTCCAGGGACAGAATCCAAGTTATCCAACATTGTATATTCATACATCTTTCACTGCTCACTTGCTCAGTATTGTTCAAATCTTATTGAAATAAATTATTTACACCACACAAACGGAGTAACCCTCAAGGGAAGAGAAACAGAGGCCGGCCAAAAAACACCCGGCGGCGAGATCTCCAGGCAGACACCAAGAGAGATGGGATGCACCTCCTCGCAGATTGAAAAGAACGTGACCGAGAACTCTGGAGGTCCCTGGTAGACGGCCTATACCCCAGTAGGGGTGTAAGGCGTAATTAAGTAAACAACACAATGGAGTGATGCCTTGTGTTTATACACTACTGGGTAAGGACTTAGCTGTCATTCCAATCACATGTACTAACTAGACTGACCAGCATGTGCATGTGACGTGAGGGTGTCATTCATGATATGTTTTGGACAATCTGAATGAAGTAACCAAGACAGCACTTCATCGTGGCCTGGCATTTAGTATTAGGAGTACAGTTTGTGGTACAAGCTACCCCATATCTACAGTACATGTAGGCCCTGTTCTGTTCTGTTCTAGCACACTTGCACATAATAGTAGGATGTACTACAGAACCTTGAGAGACAGCAACTATAACAATTCAAGGATGGTGTCTGTGTGTGTGTGTGTGTGTGTGTGTGTGTGTGTGTGTGTGTGTGTGTGTGTGTGTGTGTGTGTGTGTGTGTGTGTGTGTGTGTGTGTGTGTGTGTGTTCTAGCCTTAAGGTCTTTTCAGACGGGGAGCGTGTGATGCAGAGTTGCAGACGTTGTCGCCTGGATCAACGACAGCTGTCTGCTCATGAGGGGCGCGACAACGCCAGCATAAAAAACCCCTCAACATCCAGGTCTATAGTCAGTCACGGGCGTATATGCACGAAACGAGCACGAGCGTGACAATTTCCCGGGACCGCGCCCACGACAAAACCGTTGCGTTTTCGCCCCTCGACTTCTCTGCACGACCAAAATAAACACACGCCTCTCATCGAAAATGAATTACTAGTCGCTTTACATGAATTACAGTCGCTGCCCATCTGAAAAGGCATTCTGTTCTATCAAGGCCTATTTGTTTCTATAGCTGATTTTGCACAAAAGAAACAATGTTGTTTTTCTTCTGTTAATAGCAACTTGTCATTTAACTGTCATGTCTGTCTCATTTGATTGAACTTATTATAAAATATTGCTGCATCCCTAAAAAAAAAGGAGAATGTCAAAACACAATTCCACTGTTATCCACTAATACCACTATTGGGAGCTGCCCACTGCCATGCCAAGTTCTCTAAGTACTCCATGTCACACACCATCGTTGTCCTGTCAGTCATGCTTCATATTAGAAGCTCTAAGCACAGTGCTAAGTCACAACGACCCTTGAACCCTAGTGATAATGCAAATGTAACGCCCAAGTCCCTATACTTGGGTGATACTGGACTGGTTGGAAGTTCAGACATGTGCTCCAGGAACTGATATCCAAACGTTCACTGAGTTTATATTAGATGATATTTATTCTGCTCAAAGTCCTATACTCTTGCATAAATAAACATAAATAAACCGTTGACGCACACAGGATACAGGTCATCAGAATACATGTCTGAACTTCCTCGGCAACCAGTCCAGTATCACCCAAGTATAGGGACTTGGGCGTTACACTTGGTCTAAAAACTGTTTGCCTCTGCTACTGGCAACACCTGCGCCTGATTAGGGCCAGGATTAAATACCCTCCCTGTAACCATGGCAACCTGAACTTGATTGACAAATGACAATGAAAACTTAAACAATATGGTGGCTCAAATGGCTCTGTGTTTGGATTTGTTCTCATTGGTATCCATGGTACAGGTTGGCCTCCTGAGTCCTGCAACTTAGTTCCACAGTGGGACTTAAGTTTCTTTCTGTTCTCAAGGTATCCACCTCTGAATTGGATGATGGCTCTTGCACTTTCCAATTGTTCTTTCTTCACTCTATACAAATCCCCACTCTGTGCACTCTTTTTTTTGTCCCTTCCATTTCTTTGCCTACTTTAACCCACTGGTTCTCAAAGTAGGGTCCAACAATAGTTAATATATAATCAAAATCAGTTGAACTACTTTTAACCCTATATACATCGGCTATTTGATCTACAGTACAAGCTCACAACGCGTAATAAGAAAAATCAGGATTACATTTGAAACATTTTAACAAAACAAATCTTGTATTGAACTAAATAGTTTCAGATTGGGCTACAAATGCATGTGGAGAACCACTGCTTTAACCTAATCCACAGATTAGGTTACTCGTGGAGTAAAAGAGAGGATAAGGTATAATTGTCAGAGATAGAAATGAGAAAGGCCAAGCAAGGTCACTGCTGGTGTGAAGGATCATGTCAAGAGGGCGTTGGGTCCTTCAGATGATGATAGTGACGGACACGGATACATACCAGGTTTATATTTAACAAACAGTGTATCGTGTGAGATACTTGATGAAGAGGATATGATTTCTATCGGCACTTCAATCTCCTTCACCGTCACGGTACTTACTCTAAATATACTAATCCGTCAATATATTATCCTACATAGTAAAATCTTCTCTGGGAATATACAAAAATGCAGTGCTGGGAAAAAGTACTTAAGTAAAAGTACTGTATCAATACTGCAATATAGAAGTCCAGAATTCAAAATGTACTTGGGTAAAAGTACAAAAGTATTGGCATCAAAATGTACTTAAAGTATACCAAAAGTAAAAGTACTCATTATGCAGGTTGTCTCATTTCAAGTTTTCAAATGTATAAAATAAAAATATTTTGAAAATAGCAGATCTACAAGCTCAATGTGTCGCAATGCAATAACGCTGAAGTGTTTATTAATAATAATCTAAATCTACGTACAAACTATTTAAAATAAATGTAGTACAGTAAAAGTGCCTCTGAGATGTAATGGAGTAGAAGAAAAAGTACAAATACCTCAAAATTGTACACTGTTGTGGCTTTCACCTTTCTTTTATATTCCTTATAGAGGAGGGACAGACCGTAGGCCAACAGGAAATGGGGAGAGAGATGGGGCGGGGGGGGGGTGACATGCAGTAAGGGCCCTTCGGAATCGGGAGTGGAACCGGCGGCACACTGCCAGACTGGATTACCAGCCACGGTGCCTGGACTGCTGAGCCACAGCCTAGGCCTCCCAGATGTTTATGGAACGTGCAAAGGAAGGCACAAAGTAGTAGTAAACCTACAGTATAATAGTTGCAATTGTGTTCCGGTCTGTGATGTTAAACCTACAGTATAATAGTTACATGTGGTCCTGTCTGTGATGTTAAACCTACAGTATAATAGTTACATGTGGTCCGGTCTGTGTTGTTAAACCTACAGTATAATAGTTACATGTGGTCCTGTCTGTGATGTTAAACCTACAGTATAATAGTTACATGTGGTCCGGTCTGTGATGTTAAACCTACAGTATTATAGTTGCATGTGGTCCGGTCTGTGTTGTTAAACCTACAGTATAATAGTTGCTTGTGGTCCGGTCTGTGTTGTTAAACCTACAGCAGGGTTCCCCAATTAACTTTCCTCAAGGGCCATATTTTGACTAGCGTACCAGGCTGGGGGCCGAGTCTGCACGCGCGAGGTCGAGGTCTTGCCCTGAAAATTCATTTTCAGGGCAAGACCCCATTTGAAAAGGATGCCCAGTTTGACATGCATAGGCTACTGACCCCCATTTAATGCCATTTATATCTGGGACCCTTAAAAAATTAAAAAACATTTTTTTTTTTTTTTTTTGGAAATTCTTTCATGGGCCACAAGGGGGCGCTCTGTGGGCCGCAAATGGCCCGCGGGCCGCCTATTGGGGAACCCTGACCTACAGTATAATAGTTGCATGTGGTCCGGTCTGTGATGTTAAACCTACAGTATAATAGTTGCTTGTGGTCCGGTCTGTGCCGCTGAAACAATATAATACAGTATATCCGATCCATTAACCTTTAATTTACATTTTGAACCATGATATTATCGAGGGTTAAATGTAAATTTCTCCCTGAGGCCATGTTGGTTTATTATCAACACTGAGAAGACATTTATGAATAGTACTGCTACTGCCTGCCATGAAAGGGCATGTGGGACTTAACAACAAATCACACAGCAAGTAAATAACGATTTGATATTTGATATAGTGCAGTGTTAATTTGTGTACACCAGTGGTTCCCAAAGTGGGGTCCGGGGACCCCCAGGGGTCCTTGGGGGAGTTCCAGGGGGTCCCCAGCAGCTAAATGATGGTTTGGAACCAAATTGACCCTTATGGGCCTGCAGAGTTAAATTAACATTGATTTTACAAAATAATTTGAGGTCCCAGAGATAGAAATGCCATTAAACAGTGTCTGCAGACTAATATGCATGTCAAACTGAGGGTCCTTGAAATTAAAGGGGCTGCTAGAGCCATACAAATCTTCTCTTATGGGGGTCCCTGGCTGGCATGTATTTTCAAATGGGGGTCCGCGGGGCTAATTAGTGTCAATTTGGGGGTCCTTGACATAAAAAGGTTTGGGAATCACAGGTGTATACACCATTCATACAGAACTAAATCATCCACGTGTGAATGAGAGATCTTTCACTAAGAGTATAATACATATCCTGAGTCACAATACCTTCTTTATTCAAATGATTTGTAACAGTGCAGTTGTGTAACTAACTATAGATCACATAGCTTCTCTCATCTTTCACATCAAGGCCTCCCCCTTTCTCTCTCCATCTCCCCGCACCCCCACTCCTGACTCCACAGTGCATCTTTTCCTTGTGCAGTTTAACCTCTGTGGAATGCTCATTGTTAATCTCCCTTGACATTTTCCACTCTCTCTCTCTCTCCACGCTCTTCCTTCACTGTGTAATGTACTTCTCCTTGTTCAGTTGGAGCATTCAGACACAGCACCTCCAGCTTCAGTTCAAATCAGTCTTATTGCATTGTTATCTAATGCTTAACACCTTGATATCATTCATTAAATTAATATGAATTAGAACTATATTTTTACTTATTCCTCCTCCTGTCGGGGAATGCGCCATTTAAGCAGTTTTGCGTCTGCTGGTGGATCACTTTAACGGTCCGCCGGAGTCATTCTAGACACCTTAGCATGTCTACGACCGTAAGCTATGGCAGCAGCAGAGGTGTTAAGTAGAGACAGGGGCCAATGTCCATAGCCCAACTCCCCAACTCCGGCTCAGAGTACTAGAGGCCAACTGGCACATTTTAACCCTTGTCGCTTCCTGGTTTACCTTTTAGGGTGGAACCCGAACCATACCACACCAGCGGATGTATACATATTACATATAGGCCTATTATAGGGTGAGTAGCCTCGGAAACCCAGACGTTTTTATTTCCAGGGAGAAAAAAATAGTCTGGGTCCGAGTCCACTTCAATAGACATAGAGTAGCGCAAACGTCGATCACTCTCTGCTGATTTCTGATCGTCTGCACCTTTGTTAAATTGACGCACACACGCACACCCGTACACACACACACTCCTCTCTCTCTCTCTGTCGCTCTAATTAATTAGTCTCATGTCCTGCAGCTGCGCACAGTTTCTGCCAGCGGATCCTGCCGGGAGCTGCCTATGCCATAGAAAGAATAGGTGAGTTACAGACTATAGGGTGAGAGACTCACTTCTGCAACTCATGCTGAAATGGGGGAACAGTTCAAGTGCAACATAATGCAGTTTAACAAGAATTGCCTCACTTGATGGCAACTACAAGAAAACCCCAAGCGTAAAAGATACTTTTCCCATCACAGTGTAATACTGTCGCACAAGGCCGCACGTTACAATTTAAACCAAAACGATAATGTCGGGGAGGGAGAGGAACTATTCTTTACTTATATAATTCCTTGTAATAAATCTGAGGGGGACATATTGGCAGAGAAATAGGAAGGGGCGATTAACATTGAAACGGTCTATTTATACCACTGAGCCTGTGGATGAGTATCAATGGTATTATTGGCACTTGGCTGACGTCCACGCAGGGGGCAGAGCGTGACTGATGGAGTTTCACCATTTTATTATGGGGATAGAGAGTGATGCTGCTGGCAGCGGCATCGGGGTACACTTAAGCCCCCGCTCTCTAAAGCATATCGCTCAATCACTTTGACCGTTCTGATTATATGTCTATGACTTGTAGAATCTATCTATTGCACGCTGAATATAATTTCATGACCATAAGAGGAATGCGGGGGGGAACGTACGTGGAACAAATGCAAACTAATGATAAAGCAATATAGCGAGGAATTCAAATCGGTGCTGATGTTCAAGAAATGCTATCTCTAATGCTAACTGTAGCTGTGATGAGTATGTTCCAGTTTAAAAAGTGGGATATATAATATATATATATATATATATATATATATACTAGAATATCGCGGCCGCTTTGCGGCCGCTCATCCCAGAGTTACGTTGCCGTGCACTATGGGAAGAATGAAATTGCAGGAGTTGACTCCACATGTAGTAACGGATGGGTTATTAGTTATTATTATGTGTAGTGTAGTGTAGTCAACACGTTATGGCTCATACACACTGCCCGGTATTTGCTCCGATTATGCTGTCGGGGAGCATTTTTGGCGCTGGCCGACAAAACCCCTGATCTGACGTTAAGCGGTGCCCAAAAGTTATAGATCACAAAGGCTTTGCAGGTAGAGCACATGACATGGCCCTAAAAATATATATAATTTTAATATAAAAACCTATTTTTGCATCTGCCGCTTGAGATGACCTGAGATGACTTGATTGATTGACATAAAAAAGGGCCTGTCAGCTCAAACACACTATGCAATAGTTGTTGCGTACAATCATCAGTAGCAAAGTCAAATACCAAAAATAAAAACCCTACCATTTCCATTTCCCCCCCTCTATTTCCCATTCCATGTGCGTTTGTCTTATAGTTTCTCTGGCCTCTGTACTACTGCCACCTACCGTCCATTCATTGTATTACACAGTGGGTGAAAAAAACACACCCCTTAAGACTAAACCCGACCAATCAGAGGTGTGGCTTCCAGAGGTACCTATGACATGACATTTTGTGTGTGTGTGTGTGTGTGTGTGTGTGTGTGTGTGTGTGTGTGTGTGTGTGTGTGTGTGTGTGTGTGTGTGTGTGTGTGTGTGTGTGTGTGTGTGTGTGTGTGTGTGTGTGTTTCGATGTGCAGGGCGTTGCTGAAAATGAGCACCTGTGCTCAGCTACTTCCCTGGGTAAATAAAAAAAAAGAAAAGAAAAAAAAAGAAAGGTACCTTTCAAAACCTATAGAAGTCAGCCTGGTACAGACGAAGGGGACACCACTGTATGTAGCCTCAATTACATTTTGTAACTATTTTCTGCAATGGGATGATAGTTTTATTTGGTGTTGTATGAGCTGGTTGTTTTGAAAGTAGCTCTGAAGTTAAAAAAAGTGTGGGCAGCCCTGGTATAGATGAATATATATATATATATTCATTCCGTGGGTAAAAGCCTGAAGGCTACCCACATATTGGTAGCCTATATTAGCCCAATATTGGCGTTATGCATTTCACTTGAATAATGTTGTGTGCGCACGTGCGCGTGTGGAGAAAGACAGTTATTTAATGAAAGTGAAGATTATAACGTCCTGTATTGGTAGCCTATATTAGCCCAATATTGCCGTTACGCATTTCACTTGAATAATGTTGTGTGCGCACGTGCGCATGCGGAGAAAGACAGTTATTTAATTAAACTCAAGATTATAACGTCCTGTCTCGCTGGCGCGGAGCCGCCGTGCGTGTATAGCCTGTGTGTGTGTGTGGGGCGTGGTGAGAGAGAGAGGCGTGGCGAGAGAGAGAGAGAGAGATCGTGGCTTCCAGGCGTGCGTGTGTGTGTGTGTGTGCAAGCCAGGCGTGCGTGTGCGACGTGCGTGTGTGTGCAGGCGTGTGTACTCGGCAGTTGGCTGGCAGGCGAAAATAGCCAAAGCGTTCCGTGTAATCGTAATATGTAGGCACAAACAAACTACTGACAAAGTACAATGTTGATGTAACTAAGAGATTCGCTGAGAGAGCGATATTTTAAATACAGAGATTTAGAAGGAATAAGCAAAATCGTGAGGCTACAATTCCTCTCCCCTTCCTCGTTTCTCTTCTCCTGCGGGAGATCAGAATGAGATTCTGAGAGCTAGTGTGGGCCTATTAGAAGACAGAGCAGTGTTGCCAGGTTTGCGAATTGTAAGCGAGTCGTAGTGTGTGTTGAATGGCATTTGAATGGCATTTGTGGGCTTGTGAATGAATTTTCTCACATGTAATTTGTGCTCACTTGCATAGACCTGGCGAATTTAGCGTGGTGAAAGGGCAACAGTGTTCCGGGGGTGTGGGTGCTTCCGGCGATAATGTTTGTAGTAAACAAATGCATTGCCGCCGTGAGTGTGGACGGGAGGCATCTTTGGTGTCACTGCAATGATCATTTTTTGGCGGGTGGTGTCGAGTGTTGGCGTTGGGCGCGATAGGAGGAGATAGGTCCCGCACACTGCGAAGGTAAGTGTGTGACGTCACTGCCGTGTGAGTGTGTGTGGGTGTAGTGTGTAAGATGGTGTTGTGGGTGTTGCAATAACGACATAGCTGTTGTGGCTTTGGGTTTCTTGCCATGTGTTGGGTACAAGTTCTCTAATATATAATAGATATATTAACCACGCACGCACACTGTAGTCTACCCAATCCAACCTTTTTTGAGACCATGCCATCTACTGGGCAGAAGGGGTTGTGAAGTTGTGACTATGCAAAGTGTGCATGCTTTTTTGTTGTACACTGCTTCCAGAAATAAATTGCATCCCTACATAAATAACAAACGTATGATCATGATGATAAATTATGACAAACGTATAGAGGGAGATGGGGGGGGGGGGGGGGGGGGGGGGCTATGTCCCCTTCACTCATGCATGTATGTCGTCTGTTAAAGCCCTACTATTTGTCACATACATTTGCTGTATGCAAAATGTGTTCACCGCATTTGACCCATATCTCTTGGAGCGGTGAGCCGCAGCCGTGCCGCACTCGGGAATCATTTTGTAGATGTTCTAACCCCCCCAACCCAACCCTCGGGCGCCAAGCGGGGAGGCATTGGGTCACATTTTTACGGTCTTTGGTGTGACCCGGCCGGGTCATACCAACCTCCCCAACCTCCAAGTTTCAGGGCGGACACTCTAACCACAAGGCTACTGTAAATTGGGTGTGTGTATTTTGCGAGGTACAGAGAGAGAGTGAGATGTGCTGAGTGGGAAGTCAGGTCGGATCGGCGGTTGTCCAGAAATATCTATCAATCCACAAATCGCTAACTGTCTGTCTGTGTCCCTTTTATGCCCATATATGGACTGGCTATTATGTAGTTGTAGCAGGCGCACACTCGCACAGATATATAATGGAAATAAATGTAATCTGCACAGCATGCTATTTTTTCAGACTTTATAGGTGGTAACTTTTTGAGCCAACAGGCTCATACAGTATACTCATACAGTATACTCATATCTGCTGCTAAGGTTTTCTTTACGGGTCCTGCTTGGATAAAGGCGCTATATAAATGCACCATTTACCATTTCCTTTTTGTAAATGGCTCTGTACATTGATTGTGCATTGTACATTAACCATGTAAATTAACATTAACCATGCACGCACGCACGCACGCACGCACGCACGCACGCACGCACGCACGCACGCACGCACGCACGCACGCACGCACGCACGCACACACACACACACACACACACACACACACACACACACACACACACACACACACACACACACACACACACACACACACACACACACACACACACACACACACACACACACACAGTACACACGGCGGAGGAAACCATACAAGACACCTAATTGCTCATCTAGAGCATTTAGGTGTTCAGCGTCTTGCTCAAGGACACGTCGAGTTCGACACTAACTCTGGGGGGGAGCCCGGGATCGAATGGGAACCTTCCAGTTCCCAAGTAGCCGCTCTACCCCTGAGCCACTGCTGTCCCTCTTTTTTTAAAACATATACTTTTTTTTGTTTCACCACAATCCATGTATCCCTATTATCGTATTGTGTATATATTGTATCGCGGAACCTGCCACACAAACATTTTGCTGCTTGTACCTTGTGTCACGCCGCGCGTGAGTGACAAAAGTGGTGAGCAACAATGCACCAAGCTTAGCAACTGGGCGCAAATGGAGACCAGCTAAAGCAGTGGAGGAAGCAACAGCAGCCCTCAAACATGCTGACATTGTGGGCTATGTCCAGCAAGGAAGAGGAGGCCTTGGGCTAACAGAGACCTGAGACCTGACCTGGTGCTCTGGTCCCCTTCTCTAAAAAAGGTGTACAACATCAAACTCACAGTACCCTGGGAGGACAGAGTGGATGAGGCTTATGAGCCAAAACACCTCCGTTATGCCGAGCTTGCTGCTGAAGCACAACACCGCAGCTGGAACGCTGAGGTCCGCCAAGTAGAGGTGGGATGCAGAGGGTTTGTGGCAAGATCTACTACCAGACTGTTTGCAGACCTGGGAGTCAGAGGCCAGAACCAGCGCTCAGCCATCAAAGCTTTATCGGAGGCAGCCGAAAGAAGCAGCCAGTGGCTTTTCATGAGGAGGAAAGACCCCTGCTTGGCACCGAAGTAGCAAACCAGGAGGTATGCGGTCAGCTTTGGCTTGACTCAGGGAATAGGACGCCCCTGCCATGCATAGTCCCACGAGAAGTTTGCCATGCATGGCTCTCTTTCTCGTGACGAGTCTGGATTAACGCAAGCTCAGGTCTGATCAGCCTGTAGCTGGCCACCTTGGGGAGGGTGTATAGTGTTAGGGCCGAAACATCCCAAGATCCAAGGATACACTACTGATGATGCGTATCCAGCTCCCACCATTCACCACCACTCATCACCAAGACGGCAGGATGACATCAAGACATTCTACCATTCATCACGACGACACTCTTAGTTATGTGCTTGCACAAAGGAATTTACATCTTATCCTGTGTTTGATAAACCAACTAAAGCGTCTTGTTTGAGGCTCAAGTAACAAGCTCTCAATAAGACTATGTGTGGCACTTAATAGTTCTACTGCGACAAGCTCATATAAACCTATAAAAGTGCTGCCGTATGATGTAATTGTCGTGCATATATGCACGTTATGATGCACGTCCAAGGGATCAGCCATGCAAAGCTGTGTAACAGCTGGTGTTGGGAATGTGAGCGATGCAAACACTATTTTATAAGGCACTAATGATGATAAGAATTATAGCCTGTATACATTCCACCAGTGATGTCTTTCTCACACTCACACCCCCTCCTTTCCTCTCCTCTCTCCTCACTTACACACACACATGTGAAATGATTTATGGGTGCACAGAGGAGTAGAATGCAAAACTGAACTGAAAACTTTTTACAGCATTGCCCTAAACATTTCGGAATCGTCCTATAAATAACACTCTTTTGACAAAACAAAGCAAATTGGAAGTGCATCCGTCTTTACTCTTTACGGATGAGGATTCTGTGTGATCCGACATCCAAAGACAACTTACAGTAAATACCATATTAAGTCATCATCAGCCTCGGCTTTTTCAATTCTTCTAATTCCCATCAAGCTATTTCTGTGCCTTACACGCGCCCATGATCAAAATAGGCCAAGGGCTTTCTCAAATAGAAGACGCTTTATTTTAGAGGATACATAACAGGCAACAAAGTCTTAAGGCTCATACATACTCCAGTTTTTGGTGATAGCTTATCACCGCAGTGTAGTTTTTAAAGGGTTGGAAAACTACACCATTACGTCAGTCGCGGTGATGATCAGCTATCACTGCGGACACAGACCCATCTCTCTGTTTTTACTATCAGACAAGTCTTTTCACTCAGAAACAATGCACATAAATTGCACAAAGACCCACACGCTGTCTGCACTTGCAATATGAACACTTTATTTAAGCAACGTTTCGGTCAAAGGCCTTCTTCAGGCATCTGAGGATACATAACCAAATGGGACTTGTGCATCAACACATTGATGTGTTTAGAAAGGCTCAGTTACCGTTTCACACTATTTTTGAAAACGACCCCCACCGCGCACGCGCACACACACACACACACACACACACACACACACACACACACACACACACACACACACACACACACACCCAGCTACAGCTACAGTACATCCGCTGACTCTGCATCTGACTCTAATCCATCAAGTCACAAGTGATAGACGCATACCTGGAGCGACATGATGATGGGTTTGCCATGAGGTAATGCTACACTGGATGAGCGTAGGGTAGGCTAGACTGCTACTGGTATAGTGTTGGAGGGGGGCATTCTTTTTAGCGTCACAAAGGGAGTTGGTAAACCATTCAGTAATTAACAGCAACTCCTTTCTAATAACAATGAGGTGGGATTCCCTGAGGTCTCACCTTTACCTGCTTACTGTCTGGCACCTGTAATGATAAGGAGGTGTAAAAATGATATCCCCTGCTCTGGCAGCATTTCAGTGAATTGTGAATAATGTTGCTATTCCCGCACACCCCCAGCAATGAAGCACTGCCAGGTCACAACCAAATGACCCCCTGCGACAATCGATGTCGACTCAAGACCTATAAGACTTGCATAGAAGCTCCATGCAGCAAACAAGCGACTCATACCAAAGACTCCATCGATTTATAACACAATTCAAAATGACACCTCTATAAATGCTATCGCATAGCGTGAGACCCCTCTAGCAATCTCTTAACGCTGAACAGCTGGGGGGTGTCTTCCCGCTCGCGTCTTGTTTCTCTCTAAGAGACCACAAGGCCACAGCCTGCCACCAAAGCAGGACCACAACTATTCTTGAGGCTGTTTATTGATGATGCGTGCTTCTTCCCTATCCTCAAGGCTCCTTCGAGTGCCAGGCATCCTTTACCGTGGTGAGTCACCACAAGTGGTAGCGGTCCGGGGGGTCATATGAGCTTGTGTGGCTAGGGGTGCGGAGGAGTTCAAAAAGGGGTGAGGATTTTTAACTCGGGAGGGGAAAGTAAGATCAAGCGCCCTATGACAAGTAGGTAGTAATGTGGTGATGGGAATTTGATAGGCGTGATGTCACTGGATTGGCCCCACTGACACTGTCAAGATAAATAGAGAATTGAGGGTTGGGAAGGCAGTGACAGAGTGTAAAAATAGGGTGTAACACGGTTAAAAGTGAGAGATTACAGCATGGTACAGTAATGCTGATTAAAAAAACGATAAGTAAGTAAGTAAGTAGTCTTGCTAGGGCAGGAGGCAGGAGCCTATCTCCTGTTTCTGTAGCGTGATGCAGCTTGATGTACAAGTACACCCCCTGGACATGACGCTAGTATGTCGCAGGGACGAAAACGATAACTATGCATATATTAGTAGTATTAGTATTAGTATTAGTATTGGTATCAATCACAACAGGCTTGTATTTTTAAATATATTCCATTTGATACCGAAATTATATTGAATATTGAATTAGTATGACAATGCGCTACATCGAACACTAGATAAGGAATCCCTCCTTATGCCACTGAAAGAGAGAGAGAGGCCAATCAGGGTCAGACAATCAGGGTCAGACAGATCACATGATGCAAGGTATTGCCATATGAATGCAGAGGTCCCGTCCCACTGATGAGCTAAACTCTCTCTGTACCTATTATATACCCCCTTCTTCCTTCAGTCCTCTGCTATCAAGGCAACCTATAGCTGCCAGGTGATTTTAGACTAGAGAACATTAACCCATTTAGACCTGAGGACGATTCTACAAATGCCTTCTAAATCCTGAAAGTTGTCTGTGGTTCATGTCAAGGAGCCCCAGAATTATATAGTATTTGGCCGCCGACCCCCATCTGAAAATATGTTGTTCCATGCAGGGACCTTCAGGAAGCAAACGTTCGCTCTGAAAGAATATATATTCACAATCTTTCAAAAATAGCAGATCTACAAGCTCATAGCGCGGCACCGAGTGCCGCGCTATGAGCTTGTAGCTTGTAGATCAATAGCTAAAGTATAAAGTAAAGTATAACATAAACGTATTGCCACTACTGCATGCAGTGTAAACAGGACCGTAAAAGTTACAGGTTACATTGGAAATATATTAAAAATTAAATAAAATCCAGTATCAAAGTGCATAGCTTATTTTCTCAGATATCACTGTCCAGTCGGTCTGTGACAGCTGGGTTACAGTATACTGTATCTATATAACCTTGAGCCTTGAGGTTAGAACGTAGGCATGCACAGCCCACTTCGCCTTTACTCTAGCTGTTCACGCCTTCCTTCAGACAAATGAACCACAGATTCTAGACTATTTATTCCTGTTTCCAATAGAAACTGTCGGTATCATTATACAGTCAATTCCAGAGTTTGACTTAAGTCAGAACGTCTAAAAATGTACCCATGTTACTGTGTAGTCTAATTTTAGCACCCCCCTCTATTCTATGATCTACAAATATATAAACAATGAATAGACAAAGAAGATGACAAACTTTTGTCCCTCTATAAAACTAAACAAAATGTATATGTTGTACCAAAACTGTTGAGTTAAATAAAAGCCTTAAAAGAAATAATCTGCTTTCGTTTTGTGTTAGTTTTGTGTAAGTGTTAGTCACTTATTATTAGAGCCTTAATTCTTTGGATTGTATTGTATATTGTACAGAAGAAACACCCTTTCCCCTATTTTGTGTGGTTAATTTAAATTGGTGTGTGTGTGTGTGTGTGTGTGTGTGTGTGTGTGTGTGTGTGTGTGTGTGTGTGTGTGTGTGTGTGTGTGTGTGTGTGTGTGTGTGTGTGTGTGTGTGTGTGTGTGTGTACACTGAGCACCATTATAACGAGGTGATGAAGTGACATAATTATCTTTCTAAACGAGGTTCAATTTCTCAGCACGAATAAAATCATCAACTTGTATGAATGGAATGGATGCATCACCAAAATAAATGTTATAACTAAAAATCAAACCTGTAAAAAAAGAATTAGTGTCAATACTATAATAAAGTATTGGCAGTATAGTAGTGTGTGCTGTGCAGCCACCTTCTTGTCCCTTGAAGACTACTATTCTAAGATCAAAGGCATAACATACAATAGGAATGGAAATAAATGTATTTATGTTATTTGGTGAATCTTTCTAGAAATATAATGCAATACCACTTAAATGAGTATACTGTATCATCCATAACCTGTTGAAGTTAGTGTACAGTATTAGTGATATATGCTGAATCATGATAGGTCATTTCCTTGATTTAGAGTTGGCTTCGCTACCATTTGACTGGATTTCCCAAAAGCATCTTTCTGTGGCTTCCCTAACAATGAATTAAACTAATTTAATTACTAACAGTCTTTTGGGAAATATGCGTTGGTAAATACACAGTAGAGCTCCAGAAACTACAACATTACAGGGCATAGAGTCAGTGAAGTAAACAATACATCATGTATACACTCTCATTTATCCAAGCATAACTAACTGAATTGGCTTCATTAGAGAAATGCTGTCACAAGAGTATATTTCAGCAATGATGCCTAACAGAATGGGATTTGTTGTTAATATGAATCATTATAATATACGACTATATATTATAATAATAATATTTTATATTGAAATAACCAATTACAGTAATAGCCTAATAATAACAATAATACATTTGAGGGTGTATTGTATGTACCGTACATATTTCATAGTCAGAACATGAGCTGTACTGTAAGTTGTTCAATGTGCTCCAATGAGCCTTACATCTCTGTAACTTCAAGCAAACGATAATCCCAAAAGGATTTTATATATATATATATATATATATATATATATATATATATATATATATATATATATATATATATAGTAATCAAATGAGTGAAATCAAACATGGTGCTTACCTGGCTTCTTGGGTTCAGGCATGTCTGCGTTTGTCTACGGTGAGTCCCCTGTATGTGTCCTCCACCCTCCTTGTCTGTAATAGTTCTGTCTGCTTTTCATCCTTCATTCTTTTTATCCTCCCCGCCTACCCATCTGCCGGGCCACTACAGTACCCCTCCCTGTGGGACATGTACGGAGAGCAGGGTGACGGACCGGCTGTCACTTGAAACCTCAGGACAGCTCATGGGCTCCCAAGGAGAGGGAAAGGGTACTGATAAGGAGGAGAAGAGAGATGGAACACACCAGAGAGGTGAAGGGGTTTAGTACCATAACACAAAGCATGACACCCCCCCCTCCCCCCCTGGCAAACCTGTGAACTGATTAACTCATTAGGACCAGGGGCCAGACCATTAGCAAATTGATTGTTTTAGCAAAGTGATAAGTTGACCGACGCTACAAGAGACAAGACAACAAGCTATTAAGGTATAATGTTTCATGAATCAAGAGGAAAAACAATATGCATACATGTCAGGAGAATGCAACCAACGCGGCGGCAGCTCTGTGTACCTATAGGCTCTGACAAGCTCAGTTGTTCTCTAGTGGCTTTAGCTGTCAACATGGTATGCTTTATGAGGCTGGTAGCCCTCACATACAGCGATGCAAGAGACAAGGTCGAAGACCATCTTCTTCTGTCTCAGAGTTCCTAAGAGTACACTTTCCTACCCAATACCCAAGACCCCTCATGTGTGCGCACATGCATTTATATTGTACTGTGCATGCATACATGCAAAGGGGAAGAGGGGAGCGCTATTTATTCCACATTCTATATTTATTTTAGGGCAATCTGGGTACCCATCGTCAAAACAAAGGAAAAACAGCGGCCTCTTTTCGACTTTAGTCAACAGTCTGTCTCGAGAGACTAATCTTAGGGTTATTAATTGAAATGCAGGTTTAGTGTCATGGGCGGGAACCCCATTTGGTGTTAGCATTATGTCCTGCCTTAGCTATTGAAAAATAGCAGATCTGGTGGCGCGCTATGAGCTTGTAGGTCTGCTATTTTTGAAAAATCGTAGAACCACCGACATAGAAACATAGCTTTTTCAGAAAACTGTCAGGATGTAGAAGACATTTTTAGAATCTGATCTCAGGTCAGAATGGGTTAAGGAAAGATTAACACGGAGCCCGCCCAAGAAACGTAGTAACCGTATAATTACTTTTGTCTGGCAGCCCGCCAGAACCGTAGTCTACGTTTACTATAGGCTTCATATTCTGTGCTGCTTTCAATGGCCTGTATCTCCAAATCGGCGTCGAATGAATATCGTTTCTGGTGACAACAAGGTTTTTCCATCGATCGACAGGGTTCAGTAAAGGTCTATTTATTATCTACTGTATCTATCTGGACCAAGGGGGATCAGAAACAGCATTTCCCAGTGTTCTACTTGTCGGATCAAACCCTCTCTGTTTGCAGCAGCTGTAAATATTTGGGGCACATCATTACAGATAAGATGGAAGATGATGCTGACATGTATAGACAGCGTAGAATGCCCAAGCCAATATGAAAGGAAATTTCACTACTGTTCAGTTGAAGTCAAGGTGAACCTACAGTATTTAGAGCATACTGCACCCCGCTGTATACAGCCCCCTTATGGGTGAACTATAAAAAAGAGAGTCTGCACAAGCTAAAGGGGGGCTTACAACGATGCTCTCAGGATTCTCCTGAAGAAGAGGGGTGGCAGTGCTAGTCAGCTCTTCTGCGACTCTGGTCTAACCACCTTCCAGGCTCTCTTGAGAAACCTCATGTTCAGCTTTAAAAGCAGACTTGATGGGTCACATAATAACGTGATTAAGATGTTGACTAATCCTAGGTTTAGCACTGTTAGATACCGCTCTTTGATGTGGAAACATTGGTACAAGTGCCTCTTTTCTTCTTTTTTTACGAAAGAGTTTTAGAGTTTTATGAACCAATGTATTTATTTGTAACTGTTTTGTATATTTTTAATTGTTATTTGTCATCTACTGGCTACGGCTGTCAATAAAGTTTCATTCATTATATATCTACTGTATGTATGCATGTGTCTGTCTGTCTGTCTGTCTGTCTGTCTGTCTGTCTTTCAAAAAAGTGAGCAACACCCACAGCCACAATACCAGAGAGAGCAAGAACAACGATCTGGGGCCTGGTTCACGAGACCTGGATTAACTAATCCAGGATTTAAGCCAAAACCATGCAGGCTTGTTAAATCCTGGTCCGTACAGCCTGGTTTATTCCGTTCCACTAAAGCCAAGCGAGGCTTCGAATGGGCAGATTTATCAAGCCAGGATAGAGCGGTGTTGGGTGAAATCAACCCTCAAGGCTTTCTGACAGACATTTGGGAGGGGATGGGGGAGGGAAGCCTCGCCCCGTCCCCCAACCCAATGTGTACCTACAGAATATGATATTTTAATGCAGACTAATAAAAAGAAGAAGAAACATAAACCCATAATAACAGGGATCCTTGACGGGATTCCAGGTGGTCCCCAGCTAAATTAGAATCAAAATTAGTTTAACAACTTTAACTCTCTCACACAAAAACAGAAATCTTGTATGGGAGTTCCTGACACAAAATATGTTCAGATGGGATGGGAGTCTGTGGCCAAATACATACCGGCATTTATTTGAGGTTCCTCACATTTGACATTTGAGAACCACTGGTCAAGAGGACTTCTGACAAGTACACATGCTTCACACACACACACACACACACACACACACACACACACACACACACACACACACACACACACACACACACAGTACACGCTGTTCACATATGTACACAAGCACACTGCTTCCGGTCCAGTTTCTGTTCAAGCAAAATGCCCAGGCTGCAATATAACCCTGGCCACAAAACAAAAATGTCTTTTGAACTTTATTTACTTTAGGACTAATGAAAATGGACAGAGCCTAGCCCTAGGCCCTAGAGTCCTAGACCAAACTCAAAGAAGAACTATTTTAAGCAAAGGGCAACTTGAGATTCAAGATACCCATGAGGAGGAAGATACGTTTCATACGAATGAGACATGCATCAGTGCTGCATTCCTGCTTTGAATTCAATTTGAATGTCATCATCAAGTAACTACTGTGTTGCCGTTGTTGACAGCAGACAGGCCTATAGCCTAGATGTCCTACATGACCCAACAATCCACGGCAGAGGTTGAAACCAGACTCTTATAACACTTGCATTTGTCTCACTGTCGAGGGGTTAGCCTCATGCTAAATCGGGGTACAGGTTAAGCTAGCTCTGGTCCATAGCGTTAGGAGAACGAGCAGTCCTTAACGCTATGGGCCAGAGGCGAGGTTAAGCCAACTCAAACGTTCTTCTCATCACTAAGAAGAACAGTGAGAGCCCCCCTGTGGTGCATTTTGAAACTGAATCTGACAACAAAGTATTGGCAGTAGTGTGTGCTGTGCAGCCACCTTCTTGTCCCTTGAAGACTACTATTCTAAGATCAAAGGCATAACATACAATAGGAATGGAGATACATATTGGACGAACTTATTAAGCCACCGAGAGGCTAAAAGCGGGGAAATGTACTGCCAGACGCGCTGCATGCCAAGGACTCACTTCTCTAGTGTACTGCGTTTTATTCATTTATTAAAGGTATGTTAAAACAATTGATTTGGCATCATAACAAAGTGCGTTGTGCAGAATCGTATACAGATAGCAGCATGGTGTTGTCTTAGTGTTTGTGTTTGTAAAGCGGTCAGCAAAGTTGGACTTCCCCGTCGTTCACCCCCTCTCCTTCCATTCATGAGATGCCACCGGTGAACAGCTGACTTTACTACCTGTCTGACGTACCACCCAACACCACGTGACCATAGTAACCATAGCAACCCATCGAGCTGTCTAACCTGTCACCAACACATGTATTTATGTAATTTGGTGAATCTTTCTAGAAGTATAATGCAATACCACTAAAAAGGAGTATACTGTATCATCCATAACCTGTTGAAGTTAGTGTACAGTGATAGATGCTGGGTGTTAGGTCATTCCCCTGAATTGAAATTGGGGTACAGGTCAAGGTGGCTCTGGTGACAGTCCGTGGCGTTAGGAGAACGATCAGTCCTTAGCGCTATGGACCAGAGGTAAGGTTAAGCCAACTCAAAAGGCCAAAAGGCTCGGTCTTCCCAATCACTATGAAGAACAGTGAGTGCCCCCCCTGTGGTGCATTTTGAAACTGAATCTGACGACAGAACGAGGTTGAGAGCAGTTGTATGAATTCTGGATGAACGGATGACCGCCAGAGGCACTACAGTACTTAACAGAAGTTAACACTGCCTCTGGCGGTGAGGAAGAATGAAATAGAACCAATGTTGACATTCATCAGGAATGCAGAGCATTGTGCACATCCACTCCAGCAAACAGGTGCAGGAGAAACAGATAACAGCATAAAAATAAAATCACACTCCATGCTCATACGGACAGACATACACACAAAGCTGTGCACGGGAGGGGCTAGCGGCCGTCAAAAATAAGAGTCTTCTACTCTTCTCCCATTGTTTATTGCAGATTAATGATTAAATCTCCAAAGGATCTTCATGAAGATGATACTGATTTACAACAGTGGGAGCTCCGCTAACAACAGGTCCTAACGACTGCTCCTAAATTGTCCTAATAGTTAGGACGAATTCCAGTACCCAACAAATGAATGTTTGAAAATCAGAATTTCAATGACTGCACATGCAGCAAAGTTTGAAAAGAATATTTAGGTATACATTTGCTGCATATAATGAATAAAAACATAGGTTTGAATCGTGTTCATATAGTCACTAAATATCAAGTTTGCTAATTCAAAATTAAACTGGTTTCAATCTCACACATAACATGCACTCCAGATTTGAGTAAACAGTAATTGCATTTCGTACTGATGTGACTTCATCCCGCGGGTGACAAGAGATTCACAAAAGAGACAAAGAGGCTGAAAGAGCGGTGACAAAGATGAATGGGCTAGTCTCAGCGAGGGGGAATAGTTACTGTATGGTATGGGCCTACGTGGTTTCAAAGAAAGAATTTAGAGGAGTCACATGACTTGTATAGTGACCCTGAGATCTGATCCATACAGTGTGAACTCCCACATTCACACTACAATAATTATTCAGAGAAAGGAAGGCAGGCTGTTTCCACAAAGCCCGCATGACACAATGACAAATCCCAACAACCTGCCCTGCACTGCACCCCTGAATGCCAGCTGCAGCTCATCAAACCTACAGTAGCAGGATTTTATAATAATAACCGAGTGCTTGTTTTGGTCCCAGCTGTCATGGCAGTGTGTAGCCCATTGCATTACTTGATCCGTTATGTTTTCATGTTTTCATTAACAGATAATTGGTGATAATAATGACTCGTTTATCTGGATACATATTTTATCCAATCAGGAGAGAGAACTCAGAATACTGATTAAACAAGTGAAATTGGAAGTGATGGCTCTAAGAAATGAGCACTCTAGAACTGGAACACTATCAAATTGAAGCTGCTACATGGGTAATCCTTCCTGATTGGCTGACTTTTTTCAAGCCACCCGGAAATTTATTTTCTGTTTATTAAAGAGTTGTTACTAAACAAACAGTTTTAACCAAAATAAATCACTTACCCTGAACCCTAGTCCAGGGGTAGGCAACCTTAGGCACGGGTGATCATCACTGGCACACTGGAATAAGGGTGAGAGAGAGAAAGTTTTCTTTTAAAATTAAATATTCCAAAAAAGTGTAGTCAGTTATATTAAGTCCATTCACATCTACAAATGACATGATAATTTACATCCTGCACATAATTGTACATTCATTCAAACTTCTAACTCATGACTGGGGAGGGATTAGGTGGGTTATTGCTCTGAGTTTAATGATCATTACATCCTGAAAATATTCCTAAGCCTGTTATATGTATCCTATATGGACAGTCATAATTATATATGGCACACGGACTATCACACAAATGAAAACATGGCACTTCATGTGAAAAGGGTTGCAGACCCCTGCCCTAGTCCCTCCCTACCTTTAACTTCAACTCAACTTCATTGTTGTCACATCATTTTGCACCTTACATATAAGGTGCAAAATGTATACATAGTTCATGGTTTAAAAAACAATAGCAACAGATATAGAAACATAGGGGACATAATAATAATGGATTTATTTATAACGCACTTTACATTCGTAAGAATCTCAAAGTGCTACAATCAGCAAATGCATAACAATAAAAGCAGAAGAAACATCACACCATTAAAAGCATCTAAGACACGGGAACATATTTAAAACATAAGGGAAAAGCTATAAAAATGCTTTGTTGAAAATTAAAGTCCTTTCTTGAATGAGTCAACCGACTGGTGCCGCGGATGCACTGATGAGTTAGCAGTGATATCTTGTATTCAGTCCAAAATGAGACAGCCAGTGAAGTGAGCGGAGGATGGGTGTGATGTGCTCGTATTTACGCACTCTCATCAGGATCCTAGCAGCGCTGTTCTGAATGTATTGGAGCCTTTGATCAAGGCTCTTGCTAGTGTGTTATAGTAGTCCAACCTGGAGGAGACAAAGGCGTGGACTAGATTTTCAGCATAGGCAGTCTGTCTTGTCGATGATGACAATCCGACCCATCGCTGTCATGTCGTCATGCAGCATACTTGAAGATGAGCTGTGTGTGGCCAGTTGCCACACAGTCGTCTACTGTACATAAAGAGAAGTGGACCCGGCCAGCACCCTTGGGGAGCTCCTGAGTCCTGTATTGAGGGTTAGATAGTCTTATGTGATGTTGCCCATTACTCACAATTGTGTCAGGAAGTCCAATATATACTTTCACATGCTCAGATGCAGGCCTAGGCCTCTGAGCTGATTTGTTCTTCGCCCCATCCAGGTGAGAGAGGGCAGTGTGAAGAGCCATGGGAATTGCATCGCCGGTGGAACTGTTTTGACAGAATGAAAATCGCCATGAGGCTCCTTTTTTCCCTTTGTCCGTCAAAACAAGCTTTTTTTCAACGGACCACAAGTTATCATGATCGCGTTTTACACAAAGTATTTTCAAGATGCCAGGTGGAATTAATTAAATGAGTCCGGCGGTGGTGATCCAATGTGGCTTTTACTTTTTAATTCTGCAGACAGTGCATATATATTTATTTTACCAGGCATGACTCCAACTCCAAGCATCACTCAACAAAAAACGGTAAGTTAATAAAATGTATTAAATCCTCCACGAGGATAGATGGGTGTAGAACCGTACCAAAACCGTGCCAGATGTCCTAAAATTCGACTTATAACCGCATATACACGAGAAAATGCGCGTGCATGCATGTGCGGGGGCGCACTCTACAGATCTCGCTTGTAGCGCCACCTAGGTCCCAACCGGCCCTGGGTATAGCCTTAGGTTGCTAGATTGGAAATCTCCACCTACCGATATGTTTGGGAACTTCTCGTTTTTGAGTGGTGCAACCACTCCAAGGAACAGCAATGTCCGTGTTCACATATATGTGTTGGTTCACCTATGTGTTCACCTATGTGTTGGTTCACCTATGTGACGTTAATGAGCACCAGTATGAGTACCAGTAGGGGCGCTGTTGTGCCAGAAACAGAGAGAGAGAGAGACAGTGCTGCTAATGAGAGAGGGGGGGGGAGTTGCACCATTCGGTTCACACGGGTGTGATTTTTCTAATTGTTTCCACTTTGCACACTTGGAGAGTATCCTCAGTCTCTAGCTTTTGGAGATTGACTTGTGAGTCTAATGATGAAAATCCTTTTTTTTTAACTAACTTCTTCCTCTTCCTTCTTCACAATTTTCCTCTGCTTCTTCGTTACCTCCTCTTCATCTTCTTCTCCTTTCCCTTCATCTTCTCCTCTTCTCCTCTTTGTCTGTTCCTGTCTCATTTCAGCTTGTAGCATTTCAGCTTTCCATGGCTCTTCACATTGTTTCGTTATTTTTGTACTTTTACTGTCTCTTACCAGTATTTCAAACTTGCAGCTGTCACTGTTATAACACTGGAATTTCCCTCCGGGGATCAATAAAGATTTATCCTATCTTAATTTAATTTTTAACAAGCAACTCAGGACCATATGACAGCAGACAATAAACCCTTAGGTCAATCAAAAGTTTAAAGGGAATTTTAGAAACCTATATCCTAATATAATTTTCAACAGCCAAGGTAAGTTTTTACTGCTTTTATTTTTACCTATAAAAGGCAGCAACCCTTTTCCTCACAAGGCAGGCAGGCAGGCAGGCAGGCAGGCAGGCAGGCAGGCAGGCAGGCAGGCAGGCAGGCAGGCAGGCAGGCAGGCAGGCAGGCAGACAGACAGACAGACAGACAGACAGACAGACAGACAGACAGACAGACAGACAGACAGACAGACAGACAGACAGACACACAGAAACACACACAATTCCGATATTTTAACCACTGACTTAAGCCCTATATACTTCTTGTTCTTGTAAAAGCCTGTGGATCAGCTATTTTCATGATTAAAATTATAGACATCAATAAAAAGACAGGGGTCAGGACTTCCTGACCCCTGTAGGGAACCACTGCAATAAAACACTTATCTCAAAACAAAATCACATTTTATTAACCGTAAGTATAGAGCTATTTGGAAAGACCAGTAGCCAATATGTAATTTGAAGATAAATCGATACAGTAGGCCTAATTTAAGTGCCACTAACAGGCTCTGCGCGTTATGAAGACCTCTATTGGAGAGTCTTGGTTACTGAGAGATGCAATGAGGCTGTTATATATTTGATACTGTATATTAGTGGCAGTGCTGTAGTAGAAGGAGAATTTACCCATGTTTGTGGGTAGTACAGATTGTTGTTCTCGATTGTTGTACCCGTAACAGGGTATCTGCACTGCAGGCTTAGGCAAGTCAGATTTAACTATAATACCTTTATATTTAATATTGTGAGCTTGTAGATCTGTTCACGCTGTTACTTTGGGCTTGTTTATCTGTAAAGACAGACCGGTGTGTTTACAGATGTGTTTGCCGATTAATCTCCCATCACTAGTATCTTCAGGTAATTGGTCCTCACTAATGTTCGTGATAAAATAGCACCGTTGTTTTTCTACTCAGTCTGTGTCTCATAGGAGGGCTGTGGGCAGTTCAGAAACCCATGGCTAGGCAGATTTTTTTAGAAGATATTTAGATTTTTATTATCATGAGAACGATGGCTTCCATTTTCGTAATGCAACATTTCAGGAATAGAAAGCCTGCTGTTTCTATTAGCTTGGATTCCCCATTGATGATGTCACTGGTGGACAGGTTTAACAAATGCCCTCAGACTGAGTAGGAAAAAATTGTGCTATCTTTATCATGAACATTAGTGAGGACCAATTATATGAAGATTACTTGAAAAGTGGTGAAGTGGTCCTTTAACTCTGTTTTGGTAAATGGTAAATGGTAAATGGTGCATTTATATAGCGCCTTTATCCAAGGCGCTTTACAGAGATTGTGCATTACATTCACCCATTCACACACACATTCATACACCGATGGCAGCGGAAACCATGCAAGGCACCAACTAGCACATCAGGAGCAATTAGGGGTTCAGTGTCTTGCTCAAGGACACTTCGACAGTAACTCTGGGGGAGCCCGGGTTCGAACTGGCAACCTTACGGTTACCATCCAGGCACTCTACCCCTGAGCCACCGCCGCCTCCCGTATCAAACCTAGACTATCAAAATGGGTTGCAAAAACATGGGTCATGGGCCCCAGGCCGAGGAGTAGTCGAATGGGTTTGTTTTGGGAGGTGTGGAGCCTTAATTAGTGGTATTGAGATGTTTGAGAACCAAGAGGTGCAAGTATAGTCAAAGGAGGGCTGAATTAGGGCTCCAGTTAGAGTCTTGAGAACACTTTTGTTTACAAAAGAGTAAATTCTGCCCATAAATCTTTGGTTCTTTGGTTTACGTTTTTGATCACCCTTGTTGCCATGCTTTCACCTGTCAGTTTGTTGTCTACATCCCAGATATGTAATCTCTTCTTAGATTACTATGTCCTCAACTCTGACCTTGAAATCATTCACATTTACGTTACATTTACCTGCTCTGTATCTCAGTCCACTCACTGTTGTTTCATCCCACATGGCCAGAAGAACTATCTGGACTGTCCTCTTTGTGTCTTCAGGTTGAAATCAGCAGGGCATCCCTCAAAACGACCCACTGTGGAAGTTGAACGTAGAAAACTACTGCTCATGTGTAATATACAGAGTTTAATAGCCTTTATTGATAGTGTCAATTCATGTGTGTTGTGACATTAAGCTACCCTGAATGATGGCTTGCTTTCTAATGTCTACAGCCAATGGCTAATGTGATAAGAAAATAATTGAAACATGCCTTATGTTAATTTACAAGCTTTCATAGCCTTGCATATAGATTGCTTTTATATCAATAGTTATATCAAATGTCAAAATCAATATGCATCTGTGATAGTCTTGATCCGAGGCTAAAGCTTTCATATCCTGCCAATTTAAGGCAGTAGCTTAAGACAGAATATAGGATACCAATCATACAATTTGTATATATATATATATATATATATATATATACATACATATATATTGATGAAATAATTTCTTTCAAAGTAGCCTAGACCAAGTTTTGAGTGCATAAATTAACATACTTGTCAGATGGTCGACATTTTGGTATTAAATATATTTTGATTGATTGTTTATTTATTTCCGTGTCCTGCACACAATGTGCCCAACCCTCATGGGTTTATAAGACACCATTTCACAATTGCATTTACAGCATGTTTACATTACAGCCCAGAGTTATATGCCCAGAGTACTCTGTCTTCTTTCCCATGCTTAAATAAAATCTGCCACAAGTTAACAAAAGTCCCTATGGCAAAACATATCTCAATTTTGTCATAGCCATTTAAATATATATATATATTTTAGTGGTCTCATGAAATATTCTTACCGGTATTTCTAATATTTTGAGACATGGAATTTTGATTTGCATGAGCTGTAGGCTTATGCCATATAACCCTCAAGATTCAAACAAACAAAAAAGGTTTTCAATATTTCACTTTATGCATCTAGAATTCACCATATGAAAGTTTCACCTTTTGAATTATATTACGGAGGAAAATAAACTTTTCCATAATATAAATTTTTTTGAGAAGGAGATGCGTTGCAGACGGTTTTTTGATGGATGCTTTTCTAAAGTGACTCAAGTGAGTGACTGTTTGTGAACTGAGATGTTTCTTAACTGTGAGCGACATCTCCTGGACTGGTAGGCCTACAGTTTGAGTTGACTAATTATTTAATACATTACTTACATCCTGTGTGACTTGTTTCGGTTGACATTTGACGATAACATAACAGCTACAGAGACCTGAATAAAGTTTGCTTTTCTTTCCGCTTTACACCCACTTTATCAAAAGTCTGCAATTTCTTTACGTCGAAAATCTTACCCCGGAAGTTGTCGATGTTGATGTTTTCAGCTTTGACTGTAGTCTTCCGGGTTGGTTCTATTCTATTCTGCTCTGCTGTGAAAATGGCTTATCCGTTACCGTTGAAGCTTTCAAGGTTCTCTGCTGTTGTATTTTTTTTATGCTCAGATTTTGCATTTTGTAACAACGGCAGACGGGTGAGTGTAAATCATTTATGAAATGAACCACTACATTTAGAGCCAGTGCTGCTGCACCTGCTAAATGGTACAGTAGTCATTAGCTATCATGCTAACGCTGTCTGATGGCTAATGTACCGGTAATGATGCGCTAACAGCTAACTGTTCTTATTCCAAGGTTGGCGATGGTTTGGACACAGAAATTAGTGGATTCTCTGTGCCTCTTGAGCACTCCTTTGAAGTTGGTGAGTCAGATACCCTTTGTCTTTTGCCTGTCAGTGTTAATTAATATTTATAACTGTGCTTGCCCTTAACGTCAGTTATTATTTTATAATATACTATTGATTGATTGATTGATTGAAATATTTATTAACAGTTTGTAGAATTTACAGTACATTTTAAGCACAAACTCAATACAAAGACTGTTAACTGTGAGTGGACGACCCAATTAAGCATTACACTTGTTTACAACAGGGTCCACATTGTTCAATTCATCAAAACATTTAGAGACATACAAATAGACACTTCTATGTAGCTAAAGAACAGAACAGGAATTCATCATATAGGAAGCAAAAAGGGAAAAGATACATATACAGTGAGGGGAAATGGGGTGGGGGGGGGGACTTCAAGTTAGTTGTAGTTGGTTAGCTCATTCATTCAATAACTGCTAGGTCTACGTACGCTTACAGTAATGACTTGATGCCATTGACAAGTGATCAGACTGAGAGCCATATGTCATCTTCTCGTCCTCCCAGATGATGTGGCTAAGTTTCAGCTGCGTGGAGCACTGCTGTTGAAGGCTGGAAGAGAGCCTAGCGTATCACTGTCTCAGAATCAACTGTCAGAGGAGGACAGGACAAAACTTAAGGTGGGATGTGAATGTGATAATGCACAAGCCACTTTCACCCTGGCATCCCTGTTTTGGGTGTAGGGTAAGAAAAAAAAGAAGAATACATTGTACAATTTAAGCATTTAGCAGAATACCAGTGAGGTCGGTGGAAAATAATCGAGGGCAAGATGGTTTAGGGGGGTGACAGTACCTGATACCATTTAGCAGACGCTCTTAATCCAGAGAAATTAACAGTAAGCAAGAACAATTAACACATGGTATTGATGGTAATACATCAAATGCAATCCGACTGACTGTAGAATATCTGTACAATGACACTATGAGTAATGAGTATACATTATAGAGTGCTATGTGATGTCTACATAAAATGCTATCTAAGTTACATGTGCAAGACAGTGCTACAGGCTAAAATAGACTGACTCTGAAGAGATGAGTTTTAAGACTACGGCAGATTGTAGATTAATTTACAATCTCAGAACACTGAGATTGGTGGCTATTGTTTTTCAATGGGGATTAAAGGATTTTGTTAAAATGACGTAGAGTGTGATTTTAATGGTGTCATGGCTTGAAAGTATAAACCAAATTGTGCAAAATGTGCTTAACTCTGCAGGAGGTGGCTGCAGTGGACGGTCTGTACAGAATCAGGGTGCCTCGTGTGTTCCTGCAGGCCGACAGGCTGACGGAGAGGCAGATCGAAGGTTACCTCACAGCATTTGTCAGAGCCGTATGTATTGTTCTCATCTTATCTATGTCGGAGAGACCATTTAAATTAGCCTTTTCAAATAAATACGCCATTTTCCATAGATGCTATGATGATTCATTCCAAGGACATGTACATAAATGTCTGGAATGATACTGGAATCATCTATTACTGTTTTCCAGACCTGGAAAATGATGGAAATTTCTGAAAGCTTTTTCTGCTCATGGTAAAGAAAGCGTAAAGAATATAAAATGGTACATTTATTGAAAAAAACAAACAAACAACAAATCATACCAGCTTGTGCCAAGCCAAAACCGTTGACTCTTGAATCTTACAAAACGTATATTAAACTCAAGATGAGTTAATTTAGGTGCCTTTCACATCTAAACCTCACTATTGGATTTATTTATGCAGGCACAAACAATCCAACATCTAACTGGTTAAAAGAAGAAGAAACATGTAATGCCTTGTTATCAAAACCTATAAATTGTGCACTCTAGTGTTCATTTTTGTAACTGCACGGAAGATTAGACTATAGTTTTGGTGCATGCATTGGTGACGAAGTCTAACTTAAGAAGGCTTGGACTGAGTTGAATGTGCAAGGATATTATAATTTGTGTGTTTTAGCCAATTAGGTCACATGGTGCTCGTCTGTCATGGCAGAACTTCAACCTGTTTTACGCACTTTTTCGATTTACAATGTTAACGGCTACATAAATGTTCTGGTTTCAAAGATAAAGGTCTAACCCAAGGGCCACGGATGTTTCAATTCTCCTCGGGTGGGTATTAGCACCCTTCCGCATTATTCAATAAAAAGCAAAATCGGTGTCCATTTTGTCATAGAGTTATAATGTATCAGAATGCAGTACACCTCGCCAACCGATAGGGGCATGTATGTAGTTGAAACCGAGAATACTGAACAATACGGAATATATGGGTGCTTAAATCTGAACATTTATGTAGATGTACAGTAAGGCATGTAAATGGAGAGTGCGTAAAACAGTTCAGGGTTACCATGAGCTCACAGCGCATCGCATTCTGACATGTGGAGTTGTAGATTTTTGGTTATTGCCCCCCCCCCCCCCCTCCCTGTCAAACACTACTGAGATTGGAGATCTGTTTCCTTCTCCATCTCCCTCAAGTTAGAAAACATTGTGCACTGTGCAGAAGTGTTTAGTCAACTGGTAGAGACAGACACTATATATCTAATTAAACTTACCATAATTTCAAAAACCATCAGCCGTTTAGTCAATAAATGTTTAGAACATGTCGTGAATTTGAAGTGGTTTGGCTTGTGTTGTAAAACTCTGCATGATAGCCCACTTCCAAACTGTTATTGGAATTCACTAATGAATGAATGGCTTTTTACTTACGCGATCGGCTGGTTACTTGCGCAAGCAGAGCGCGCAAGTACTGCGATCGGCTGGGTATGTATGTGTTATGATATTGTCCGTCCTTTTAGAGATCACAACAGTAGCCTATGGTTACGTTACCATCAACAGCCAATAAGGGACCACCAATTTTGTGAAGGATTTGAAGGATTTAGAACAGCAGTTGTATTAGACATTAGTTAGTAGCACTCAAAGTAGCGAGTGGGTATGTATGTATGTCGGTGTCCTCTCTTGTTTAAGACAATAGCCCAATCAGGGACCAGCATTTCTGACAACGTATTCCTGGTGGTGAGCGCACCTCATGGCGTGCTCTGCTTGCGCACAAGTAGGCCATACATGGCCTACTTGTGTGCAAGGTGCAAGTTAGCATGAGAGTGCATTTCTAGTTAAAATATATTATGATAAGTTTAATTGATCATACTATAGAAAATGTATAAGTGTCTCTTACCTGGCGGATAAATCCAGGCCTTTGTGTTGTGTTGGATCATGTCCAGCAGTCAAGAAAAACATTCCAATCGGACTCTAGCTTGTTTAATTTCCTAAAGTAGCGTTCCTTGTCGAACTGCTACAAAGATCTGGCAAACCATGACGGCTACTTTTAAATTAGTATTACTATAAAGCATCTGCGTTGAAAACCCAACACCCCACTGTTTATTCCGGTTGGGAGAACTCTGAGTTTTCCCCCAAGCTATCTTGACGCCCTAATGACACAACATCGTGTCGTATGTATGTATGTTGATGATGTATTTGGTAAAGGGGCAACCGCCCACTATCTGGATAATGGTTTACATCAGGGGTTTGCAACCTTTTTTGAAACAAAGTGCCATGTTTTTTGAGGGGCGATAGCCATTTGGTGTATGTGCTAACACAAGCTCTGTCCTACTCACTTTAAATGCCATTGACAATTAATAGACAATTTTGAGTGTTTGTGTAAACACAAACATTGCGTAACACAAACATTGAAGACGAAGGTGAGGACGCAAATTCTGATTGGCCGGAATGAGATGATGTATGATGACCACCCACGTCACACGGGTGAGATTTCATTATTTTCTAGATAGTCAGTTTGCCATGGCATTGTCAACATGAATTTTAATGACAAACACTAACAAACACTCCAACATATTTTGATTGCCCACGAATATAACCTTTTCCCTTCTTTTTAAATCTTTTCTTTCACATTGTTATAATGATCATTAGACTCGGAGGAGCAATAATCCACCTATCTCCCAGACTCCCTCCCCAGTCAGAGTTCAGAGTTTTAATGAATGTAGAATGATGTGTAGGATGTTAATTTACATACGAATGTGAGGGACTTATTTTATTTGACTTCTTTATATAGTTTATTTTAAACCAGGATCCGATGGTAATTCCGACCAGGAGCATTGGTCCGATCTGCGGGAACAACAGTCGGACTAGCACTCGCACATGCGCTGCTCCCGTGCTAGCGATTAGGGTTTGGTTAGGGTTGAGGTAGGTTGTCGGCCTAATGACTGTCGGACCAATAATAGTGTCGGAAACTAAAGCCTGTAACCTTTTAAACCAGCTCATGCCAGTGTGCCAGTGATTACCCTTCTTTGTGCCAATGTTTGGCACCGGTGCCAAACATTGCCTACCCCTGGTTTACATATTGGTTGTTGATGAGACATAAAATAATTAGAAAGATGTTGTTTTACAATGAGCGTTTCCACATGTACCTCGATGTGCTTTTACTTGATCCTCTTCCTGTTTTTCTACTCTTATCCTTCAGTGTGCTATGGTTGAGTCCCATCTCAGTGATGTCATCCACCTCCACACCGATGTCTCTGGGTACCTGATTGGTGTCTCCATAGTGACGCTTCCAGGAGCATGCAGGGGCACCGAGGTTGAGGACGAAGTGGACCTGGAGGCTTTTAACACCACACTAAGCATCATGCAGCCCGTCAATGCACCCGGGTCAGTCTTAAATGACACAGCAATTAAATAATTGTACCGTATCGACACTTTCACTCCCATCTGTAAATGTGTCTTTCGTATTGGTAGCTGTAGCTTGTCATCTTTTTTGAGGGGAGCTAGTCAAATGCCACCGACAATGAATGGAGAATTTACGTCATCTGAGGACGAGCAAATCGGCTATTTTGTCAAATTCCCATTGACAATGAATGGAGATTTACGTCATATGTGTCTGAGCAAATCAACATGTTACGCCCCTCACTTCACACGGGTGTGATTTACATTTTTCCTAATTCCCTCAGTTTAGCACTGTTATGACTTAACCTACAAGGTTCCATTGTCATCTCTCTTTCAGACCAGAGACTGCTCTGTTTATTGAACGAATGGAAATGGAAATGGAGAAAAAAGGAAAGAATCCACAAGAGCAAAAATCATTTTTTGCTAAATATGTAAGTACTCAATGCAGGATGTATGTGAAAATGTGCTCTTTGCCTTTTATTTTGCCCTTCTCAATCAGTACAGTAGATATTTTTGGGGCTTTTTTGCCTTTATTGATAGATGTACAGGAGGTAGACAGGAAACGGGGGGAGAGATGAGGGGGGGGGGGGGACACAGTAAGTTCGGCGGGATCGGGACTCGAACCTGCGACACACTGTCATGCTGGATTACCAGCCAAGGTGCCTGGACCACTAAGCCGGCCCACGCCAGTATTCAGTACTTTGATCATTTTAATTTCCTGTACATTACATGAAGCCAAATACCTGTGTCGTCATAAGTTCATCATCTTATCATTTCATTGCTATGTAACATTAGACACATCGGCTTCTGGACTGTTCTTCAACTCATAGAACATGTCTTGACACACAACACAGAAGCTGTTTGTTGAGAAAGTATATTATTATTGCTTTCTTGTCCAATATTTGTGCATTTGATGTAGCTTGGATTTCAGTTTGAATAGGTCATGCATATTTTACGAAATGACTCGCTCCAGAATTTGGCAGCATTTCCTCATTACTTTCGCATTGCTGCAGGCTGACCTATAGTGCCAGCAGAAAATGATATTGCAAATCATTGTTAAAGATGCTATGGGTAATATATATGTAAATATAATAATGTGAAATGTAGTCACAATGAAGAAGAATATGACCCTAAAAAGTGTGAAATTTACTTTAACCCATTAAAACCAGGAAAGCATATGTGTAATTTTCGATTTTGACTATATACTGTATGAGTGTGTCACGTTTAAAAATAAATATGAATATATAATTTATTTTTAACTCAAATCTTTGTTTCTGGGGGTCCGTGGAACAAATTGAAATGGATAGGGTCCACGGCCATTTTGACATGGGGGGTCCTTCACATGAAATTGTGGTTGTACAATTTTGGTTGTGTTCTGTAGTACTATCAGTCTATCAATCATGCTTCTCTATGTGTTGCAAAGTACTGTACTGGTGGTCTGTATCTGTTATTTTTCAAGAGTTCAGCTATGACATAGTCTTAACTACGATTTCAAACAATGAAACACTTGAGATGTTTTTTTCTTACTGATAATTTATCCAAATGTCCACATTTGTCGGCATATCTCCGTCGTCCATCCAGATCTACTCTTGGCCTTTTCACTTGGCTTGCCTGAACACTTGTCAGTCACTTTGTTCCGCAGCGTGCTGTATCATGCCATGTTCTGTGACATGTGTTGACTCTGCTGTGCTACGTCCAGTGATTTGTGTTGACTTGGTGCTGTGCTGTGTTCCAGTGGTATTTGATTCTGGGAGGTGCCATTTTCCTCATGGCCACCAATTCGGCATCGGCCCCAGCAGGGGGTGACAGAGAGCAGAGCTGATTCCCACCTAAGTACTGGTTTCACTTTTGGCTCATTCAGCAACTCACTCTGGGCTGTCTGTCTGTCTTCTTCTTCTTCGTCCAGCAAGTTATGTGTTTAACTTCTTAGCGATGTGACTAACTGAAATTCAAATCTTGTTTCTTTTCCTCTATCTTTATTTTTGTCCAGAATTAATGCCAAAGACAAGCCACACTTTTCTTTGTGCAAAATTTTCCAGTCTTACTGATTGGATACATGTCAGTTAAATAACCAATAGAGAAAAATCTGAAAATGCTCTACGGCTAAACCACCAAAGCAAAAGAAAAATTGCTAATCATGTGCATGAAAAAGGTCTTGTTTTTGGCATTTGAATGGTTTCACACCACTACCTGCACACCTTCATTCCTACTGTTAAGAGAATGAGTTGGACCTAATCTGGTATGGAAGAATGAAACTGGGGCTTTTGGAAAGAGGCCTTAATGATCACAGTTAATTAGATGATTGGAAGTCAAGTGCCCAGACAGAGAACAAAGTAAAGTATATAATTTTACAATAATCCGTGTGTCCTTCTCCTCTCCCTCCCTCGTCTCTCCCTCCTCTCCAGTGGATGTACATCGTGCCGCTCGTTCTCTTCCTAATGATGTCAGGCGCTCAGGATCAGTCAGGGGGAGGTGCCGGTGGCGGAGCAGCCAATGGAGGAGGCCGATGATCCCCATGCCAACATAACATAGCTTAACTTTTTTTCCTTCTTTTTTTTTTAACCGGTTGTTTGTTTAGCACGTGTTTTCCTTCTTGACCAGTTTCTCATTGTTGCACACACTGTTCAAATGTTCAAATTGCACTCTTCATGCCCGATTAGAGTTTTGCTGTATAGACGGATAAATAATCTGTCATCCCCATTTTATGTCATGGACTGCATTTTTAATACTGATTTACTGGAAAATAAAGTATTTATTACTTACTTTTGTTTTTGTTATTGTAAGCTACTCATGGTGACCTCAGGCTGTCATCCAAGAATAATTAGATAAATGCCCACCAGGCATGCAACACCTTTACAAGCACCATACTTTCATTAATACAGGAAGAGTAGTGGGCAAGAGGCACTATCCGATTACATTATAGGATTGCAATGATCTTACTACAGTCTCATACATTTACTATCTTTTGTCAAGCACTGGCTTCTGTTCCAACTGGTCCTAAATTTACATCTCCGGTTGTTCACTACTCATTCCATTCTCAGCCCTGCCATTTTGGGTGAAGCTCTGTTCATCTAACCACACAGATCTGTCATCTGTGTATTAATAGCGTGAGTCGGGGGGGAATATCGGAGCTTCACAGGCTCCATTCAGCATTCACACTCCCAACCCCAATGTCAACATCGCCTGTAAGGTCTACCCGTCTGCCTCAGTTTAAATCCATGGATCCTGCTGTGAAGAATATCCTCTTATTTTCAGAGCTCTGTGTTGAGCTTCAACACTTTAGTGCCCTCTGCCCAGTGCCCACTCTCGCCGACTACCCCTTTTCTCAGAACACACCAGCAGACCACGTCCACTCTAGAGGCAGTCTGCTCTGGTCCGTAACCTCTCGTCTACCTTTTCATCAGCCGTGTCACGTTCTTCCTGTCGTGCATTAGAAAGTAAGGGATGAGGTGATGAGAACAGCTGAATGAAAGAGGAGCTAGAGTTTGAGCACGAGATCGTCCCAACTCGTTTGTTTGTAAAGGGATCTCTCGCTATGTCAAACGGGGGCAGAGGTTGAATGCACAGATGAGCTGAAAACATGTTTCCATGTATTATTTACAGTAAACAAAATGCCATGCGATTTTAAGATTTTGAAATGTTGCATTCTTTTCCATTGTCAAGTGTCCTGTCACCAGTTGGGCAAAAAAACAAATGCTGCAATGTACTGCGTCTATATTTATAATGAATATCCATCGCTACAGAATGGAACCTTAACCATAAATAGCAGTGACTCATTGGAAGCCCATCAGTGTCACTTCTGACAAATCCATTTACCACCAGGAATCTGAGGGACGCTGACACCAACACACATGATTGTTGTGGTCTTCAGGGATGGAATATTTGTTGCCAAGTCAGGAAAACGTGCAACGTTTAACATGTACATACATTACCAACACCTACAGACCTATATTCATTCAAGTTTTATTTATTCTCGAAATTACACTGAGTAATCAAACTCATTTTCAGTGTTGTCTATATAGTTGGATATTTGATATCTTCCAGTCTTAATTAAAACCGCAGCAGTTAGATTGATCGCTCTGGTTAAGGTCTGTCTGTAATGACCTCGACTGAAAATTTGATTCACACAGTAGTAACATTTCAGTCATTCACACCAATCATAACTATATCATAATAAACCTCTCATTAGTGGTGTGGACTCTGCATCCACTTGAGCCAGAACTGTATGGTCATGGTGCTTTCAACACAGTTTTACCACAACTTATTACTAGACTGAGCGATATGTGCCAGAATTGTCTTCAGTTAAACAAAGACAAAGCTGAAGTAATTATTTTCCACCATAGCCCGCAAAAGGACACATAGGCCTATAGGCAGAGCATATCATATTAGTGATAGTATAGGCCTATATAACAGAAACGTACTTCAGAAGAACATGTCTTAAATCTAGTTTGGATTTTAAAAACAAAATCATATGAGCTGGTGAACAACCAGAGCACTAATTGAAAACAAATTGAAAACATTTTGAGAAATAACCTTTATATACTATAAATAATGTTGGAGGAGAGTGCTGAAGGGCGAAGAGGGAGAGGGATGATGAAACACATGAAACAGGCTGCCGCGTGGCACGTGCATACCAGAGATGTTCATAAATCTTTTGGCTCTGTCGCTAAGAGACCACCAATGTTGCCATGATACCATGGGGACCCCCTGCTTGTGATGCCTTGTGATTTAGGAGTATCACAAGGTTTATGTTGCACAAACGCGGCTGGGGGCCAGTTGATTTTAGCATGTCATTTTCACACAATAAAACTCAGCATTCTAACTATATGGTGTAGTTTAAGAGAGATCATCAATCACGACATGTATGGTAACTGTCTAGGAAAAGTCTCCCACGCCATTTATCCTCCTGTCTATTCCACAGCCAAATGCAATTGTTGAACAGACTAAATGCTATTCTCTTCACTGCTATCATGGCCTCATCATTAGGAAGTATAAGACCATCACATTGAGTAGCCTTAATACATGTTTCTTCATCAGTATAAGAGCTCCCATTGGTCAAACTGAGATACTGGCCACAACGTTAAAAGCACATGGACACGATCAGCCAAGAAACAAAATGCGAGAGGAAAGACGCACCTGCCATGTCAGTCAGCAGTTGAAAACAGACTTTCAGAGAGAGGCGTGAAAACGATAAGAGAATGAATCAATCACTCCTTCACAGATTACTGCCTTGTAGCTATTGTATCGCCCCAAGTCTCATCATGCTATATATTTCACTGCAACACTGCTAGGTTAGCACGTAATGAAGCTATTAACTGAACGTGTCATGTAACAATATAACATAGTGATAGTGAGCCTTATAATTCTGTGCCCAGTGCCCCTCACCAAAGGTCATGGCACAATACTCCTTAATCCTACCCACTGACAGCAATAAGCTGCAGGTGCTGAAATAATATATGTGCTTGCCACACTCCGTACATATTTGCTTATATAGGGGGCCTGTGCTAAGTGGGTAGTTAAACTTCATTAAAATTCCTCCTCTAATAACTAGTTCCATCAGAGACCCAGAGAAGTAGTATCAAACGAGACATGATATGTGCCAGTGAAGGTAAAGTCATCTAGTTTTTCTGAACCTGTACCAGTGAACGTAGCCATGGGCAGTTTAAATGCTGCAGGTGCTGAAATAATATATGTGCTTGCCACACTCCGGACATATTTGCTTAATATAGGGGCCCTGTGCTAAGTGGGTAGTTAAACTTCATTAAAATTCCTCCTCTAATAACTAGTTCCATCAGAGACCCAGAGAAGTAGTATCAAACAAGACATGATATGTGCCAGTGAAGGTAAAGTCATCTAGTTTTTCTGAACCTGTACCAGTGAACATAGCCATGGGCAGTTTAAATGCTGCAGGTGCTGAAATAATATATGTGCTTGCCACACTCCGGACATATTTGCTAATATAGGGGGCCTGTGCTAAGTGGGTAGTTAAACTTCATTAAAATTCCTCCTCTAATAACTAGTTCCATCAGAGACCCAGAGAAGTAGTATCAAACGAGACATGATATGTGCCAGTGAAGGTAAAGTCATCTAGTCTTTCTGAACCTGTACCAGTGAACGTAGCCATGGGCAGTTTAAATGTGGATATCAATATTCATGCAGTACGTACAGTATGATATCTGCTAATTTAATTCACCAGTCATTTTTGTCGAACAACATTATTCCACGAAGCATCAGTTAGGCTTTTGGGATAAAGGAAGATTGTAGATCAATTGACACACACGCACAAGCACACACACGCGCGCACGCACACACGCACACACACACACACACACACACACACACACACACACACACACACACACACACACACACACACACACACACACACACACTCACACACACGCACAAGCTATATAGCTATTACCTGAGGGTAAATAAATGTCCCCAAACTCATTTATTGTGGTCTTTGAAGTAGAACAGTCATTATTTAGACTGCCGGGCTCCATCTTGCGCCACCCTTATCCCTTAATTATCCCTAAACTTATTTGCCATTTTTTACTATTTTAAAAACATTTAAATTAGTTCAACTAGCCGATCTACATCGAGACGTGAGCTTGTAGATCGGCTATTTGAACTATGTGTTGTTTTTTTTTAAATAGTAAAAAATGGCAAATAAGTTTAGGGATAAGGGTTAAGGGGTGGCGCAAAGATATAGCCCGGAATGTTTTTTCATGTTAACAATTCTTGTAATAACCACAGCAACTGTAAATGACAGCTAGAGTACTCAGGCTAATTAAAAGACATGTTGGAAAAGTAATTGAAAAAGTAATCAACATCTACTCGTGTAGTGTTGTTATTGTTGTTATTAATATTGTTATTCTGGGCCTCTGAGGGCAGCCACCATGCACATACTGTATCAGCCTTTGGAGTAACAGTATGATCTAACTTCTTTGCCAATGAAGCACTATTGCGGTGGCTGATGGCTGGTAAATGTAATTGTTGAAATCATTCCAACTGTTGGCTGGTAACCTGTACTGTAAGTTTAGAATACTGTCACCTTCTATCCAGTGGGTCTTCTAGTGGAACTCGTGATCTCATCAAGGACACAGGAAAGGTATACCTTTAGGTAGGCCTAAGTTATGTAAATGTTATGCTATGATATCTTAACTTTGCATGTCAAGAATTTGCCTTTGAGTAATTAGCTAAACTGCTAAAGTGACCTAACATGCGTTATTTACTCAAATATGCTAACAGCATGACATGACATAACAAATGGGGTTTAAAGAGGGTTAGTGTGTGTCGTAACCTTAAACCTTATCTCTGTATTTCTTTATTTTATTTTATTTCATTACAGTCCAGAGTTCTTATTATTATACTTGTATATGGTATTGCTGTTGTCTTGTGGACCATATCATACCAACATTTTGATACTTGTACCTGTATGACTGAATGACAAATACACCTCTTGATTCTTGATGCACATCATGACAATAAGGTTCACATCCAAATTAGGCAGAAATGTGGGCACATGCAGCCATCATCGTTTCAGATGTCAGAACTACCCTTGCATCCAACCAAAACCTCAGAACATCCCCTCCTCCAAAAACTGGCCCCCTCTCGTCCAACCCCACTCAGCCCTCCCCGTTTTCTGTCAGGAAATAAGAGTGTTCTTTCAGGGGGGGCACCATCAGTATCACAACTGCGGACCTTAGACTTCAATCCGACCAGAGAACCATGCCTGCCGTACCTAAGAAAGCAGGTAAGAGCCCATTCTCACCACATTGGCTTTGAGAACATCTATTGGATATGGACCAGAAGGATTATGACTTGCTTAACATTTCTCATTGAATCCATTTTACAATTTGTCATTTCCGCTACAAATAATCTAAAGTGGGCATATACTTTAGGGAATTTGTTTAAAGTCGATTACCAACTATGAGAATTATATTTGTCGCAATATTTGTCATTTGTTTTGTCAATAAATGATGCATCATGCATTCATGATACTTTGAACACTCAAATGTAAAATGTTAGGATCTCTCTGCAACTCCTGTTTAAAACCTAATTTCAGTTTGTTTTTCATTTATTCTTATTATTTTCATATTAGTCCTGTGTTTTATTTGTGTCATACTCGTTTGAAATTAGATTGACTGAACGAAAGGTTACTCGATATAGCTGTACTACTTCTTTGTGAAATGTGATGTCATTTGTGAATGCCTGCCTGTGAAGTGTTGCAACATCATCAAACCTTCTGGTTATGAGCTATCTACAACCACCGATGTAACGTTTTGGGTGTATATCATGGAATAGATATAAAGTAACCCTGTACTTTATAGATACAGTAGTAAACGTACTACTATACTATATTTATAATAGCTCACTCACTAGTACTACATTTTAGCTTTGAAACTAACTGTAGATTTTGTTTCGTGACCTAAGTGCCACAGTTTTGCTTACAGCAGAATTATATTTCCCTTTCACTAAACCAGAGGTATTATATTCCCCAATCACTGTAAGCCAGTGGAATTATACTCTACCGATAACCCAAACAATGTTGTTAGGTGTACTTAATTACTTATTTATAATGTGTTTATTTGACTTACAAGTTACTTCATGATGATCATTTCTGGGTGTCATCTGGTGTCACTCATGCCCTGTTCTCTAATTTTCCTGCCAACTTTGCTCATCAATCATTTTTGCACATGACATGTCACCAACCAGGCCTTTCCCAAGGCCACTCACACAGAGTGTGAGTGTACAATACACCTGTAGACTCCCTTTATGAAACCTGACGATCGTTAATTTTATTACATATAATATTACAGCTACATCAAGTCTTCTCGTCCTGTATCGGTTCTCTTACCTGGACCATGCTATTCTTTCCTACCTCCTGTCACTTCTTTTACCGGTACTTTACCCCATTAATACATGTCACTTGATTGATATTAGGTGCAATTGTTCAATGGATATTTCCAACCCTGCACATAGAAAAAATTGTATACATAAAAGAAAGGCCGCACACTGTAGCTCCCTTAATTATATCTATATAGCATATCTATCCACCAGACGTTTCGAGCACCATAAAATATTCTCCACCACCAACCTCCTCCCAATCCCCCAAACAGCACAACCCCTCTTGTTGCTATTGCTAATGCTTCCTCTGGCACCCATGACTGGTGAAGTGTGAGGTGCGGTAACAGTAATTCAAAACCCTGAATGTTAATAAGTGCCCTGAGCACTGTCACGTTTAGTTAGTTGTCATGGCAATAGAATGAATTTGCTTCTAAATTATGGTAATTCATGTCACCTATAGTGGTTGTTTACAAATGCTCTAATGTACATGATATTAAATATGAAAACACTGTCTTCTTATGCGGTGCATATTGTTAGGAGGACTCACTTGTGCCTCAGTCATATTTGCGTATGAACCTAAAGCCTAATCCACGCTCCATCACACAACAGTGCCACGTACCTTTTGGAAATAAGAGATGTTCTGTTATTTTTGACGAGTGACATTGTTCTGCGGCAAAGCACATTAGGTTTTATGCCTCTCTTTCTGATTTCACCAGATTCCTCCTTTCGCTTAATTGTCAAAGTCTCCATCAGCCATCTGTTGTATGCATTTCCTTTTTTCCCATCTATCTCAATTGAATATCTTTCATCATCTGTAGCACAGGCTCAAAGCCAGCAGATGTTTGACACTAACAGGAACCAGAGGCATGACTGGGCAGTCTCCGGCCCAACTTTCTCTCACACACTCTGTCTGTCTGTCTGTCTGTCTGTCTGTCTGTCTGTCTGTCTGTCTGTCTGTCTGTCTGTCTGTCTGTCTGTCTGTCTGTCTGTCTGTCTGTCTGTCTGTCTGTCTGTCTGTCTGTCTGTCTGTCTGTCTGTCTGTCTGTCTGTCTGTCTGTCTGTCTGTCTGTCTGTCTGTCTGTCTGTCTGTCTGTCTGTCTGTCTGTCTGGTGTCTGTCTCTCACTCCCTCTCCCTCCCTCTCTCTCTCTCTCTCTCTCTCTCTCTCTCTCTCTCTCTCTTCTCTCTCTCTCTCTCTCTCTCTCTCTCTCTCTCTCTCTCTCTCTCTCTCTCTCTCTCTCTCTCTCTCTCTCTCTCTCTCTCTCAGTCCCTCATTCCCTCCCTCTTCTCGATCTCCCTTTCATCATGTCACTTCTATGTCACTATCAGTGGCTTCTCTGATCTTCATCTTGCTGCCTCAGTGGGATGTCTTGAACCTGATCCGTGTACCAGTTCTCTCCCACTGCTAGGGGTCCATGTTTTCCGTCTCTCTGAATCCAAAAACAACATACTTTCATTGGTATCAGCTGGGATGACCTCTATGACTCTGTCACACAACGGCCGTCCTCCCAGATATGTGGAGAGATGGATGGATGTTTAAGTGGTCTCCACCCATCCCTTATTCTGATACGTCCTGTATTTCACTGTCGAAGCGAATAAACACCCGTGTTCAAGGCGTGCCATTGGCATTCAGTACAACACTCTTTTGCATGACATGCATACGTTTAAGATTATATATCTACTTATTCCCAAACTAATTTAAGGCACTCCCCTGCCGTCTGCAATTAGAGCTATGGACCTAATATATATATATATATATATATATACCGGCGCGTGTGTGTGTGTATGTGTGTGTGTGTGTGTGTGTGTGTGTGTGTGTGTGTGTGTGTGTGTGTGTGTGTGTGTATATATACTGTATATATATTAATATAATTTTATTTGATATTTAAAACCAACTCAAGAACAGCTATACAGTATTGAGATGTGTAGGCCTACTGCTGTCATTGTTGATAGTCCCCGTCTGTCCATATGTCATGAATGTTCCTCTATCTTATTTTCCCTCATATATATCTCAAATGCCCATGAGAAACCATCAATCACTTTCAGTATCTGTTTAGTGTTTATCCACCTGCTGATTTTGGTGGGGCTTTACTGTTGATCCCGAGTGTGCCTGGATATCTGACAGGGCTTAGCATTTGCAGGAAAAGCTAGAGGACTGTCATTCACTCACTCCCACCTCACTTCACCTATACCACAATATAAAGTATCCTTCCAAAGAGTAGTGTGAGGTGTTGAGGTGTGCTGTGAGATGTCCTTATTTTAATAGGAATCAAAACATAATTTGCGGTCTTATTTCAAAGCAGTGTTTTCCGTGCATCAACTCAGTATAATTCCCTCTTAATACGCCCTGATCAGTGATCCGTGAGCCGTGCCTTAACTGTGTCCAACTCACTGGGTGTGCCGCAGTTTCACATGCTCTATCCCTTTAAGGGAGAATTCCAGGGGTCTGCGGAAAGATGGATGAAGTGAGCTGTCATCAACTCTTTCTTGCCAAATCTCTACCTCGTGTTCTCCATCTGTTGTTTAGTATTATGCATAGTGTTTATATCCTTACTTTCTTTTGAAGTGACATGCTCGACTTCAATGAGTGTGCTGTCCAAGTCAACTGGTTTGTGTGGACAATTTCCAGAACCAAAATCTTACTAATCCTGTAATTGGATCCTAAGCCTCAGTATATTTCATGCATAATAGCCCCACATACCCACACAATTATCAAATGTTCTAGTCTTAGAAACTGTGGGTCAGGTAATAAATAGGTTGACTCACTGTATGGTCCGTTTCACAGCTGAAGTTCTTCTATATATTTAGGCTTTCATTACATTGCAGAACACAACAGAAAGTAATTTGACCTTTGTAGGCAAGATATGCATACATTAAAACTTAAAGCCATGGGCTAACAGCCATTTATCACGATCCACACTCGCAAATTAGACAAATCTTTGTTTGAGTTATTGCTAACATGTTTGAATAGCAACGCCCTCTAGCTTCGCATGTACCCGTTCACATCTGATGTTGACAGATAAGCTACCATTTTTCATGGCAGTCGTCATCCTGTTGCCAAGATGTGCGGACTGCAGAGGTTATGTTTCTCCAACGGCACTCAAACAGGTGCCAGGGTGGAGTATTCTATGCAACAGAGCTGTGCTAAAAGAGCTGACTCTCCGGTCCCTATCAGCAACATGTTGGCACTAGTGCTGTCATGATCAATGAACACCTGTCAACCTCGGTGAAACATTTGCCATCCATTTGTGTCACACTCTGCCCAGAATATTTGCCATAGGACAGACGCTAATGAAGCACTGAGTTGATCTGTTCACCCTTCAAATCCATTCCCTCACTGAGTGCTAACACATGTCTATGGATGCTAATTGTTCTGATTACTTGAGTCTCAATGCCCAAAAGTTTTTGTAACTGGCATGCAACTGTAATGACGTAATAGGTGAGAAAGTGGGATGCGCTTTCAGCACATACTGTACACACAATATGACAAAGCCAAGTGACAACTTTGTACTGTAAGTGAACGCACATGAGCTGCAACTGATCACGGCCCTCATCAAGTCACTTTTCGCCCAATGTGGCCCTTGCCCCAAAATGAGTTTGACACCCCTGTGTCCACAGAAGCATGCTGGCACCCGCCAGGCCAGAGTGTGGATCCTATCCAGTCAGGACGTATCCTGAGAAAACCAATAGACTCACTGACACTGATGAGCAGGAGAAAACGAGACCGTATCGACTAACCAGTAACATGTGAAGCAAGGATATTATAGTTAACAAACACTAACAAAATTATGAAAACTACTATAAATACAATTTAACTAACTGAAATAAACATGGAAATGAGGTTTTACAAAAAATAACTACCTGAACCTGTATACTGAGGGGGATATTTTTGAATGACCAATTTCTAGTAAATGGAGAAACCTTTGGAGTTACCGGCACAGTACATCATGGCTACACACACCAAACCAAACAACACAACCAAACCTCTACCAAAGTGATTTTGCCCTTTAAGGTCAGGCTTGGCATTCCACATGCTGTAACCAAAACCTTAGCTAGCATGGGGAAAATAAATGATCAATCAATGCTACTCAAAAATCAAGCTACAAAAAAGCAAGTATTCAGAAACTTCAAGTAGCGTATAATGATGCCATGAGAATTTTACTCCTAGATGGTGCAGTGCAAGTGAAATGTTTGTGGCTGCAAGAGTCAATACTTTTCAAGCTGTTCTCCGGAACTTAATGCATACATTCATGTGTCGCTTGGATGAGTCTGTGAATAGCATCATCGTCAGTATAAATAACCCTGTCAAAAGTTGCACTAGATACTACTCTAGCCATAGAAGACATTTGACTGTCACAAATGCCTATCTAACATGTACATTTGGACTGTTTTTTATTGGATGTATATTGTATTTTGTGTTTTGTATGTTTTTCTATGGACCCTGAGTCTGCAATAAAGGCATTCATTCATTCATTCAAAGTGAATGTTAGAGAATTAACTGAATGTAGTCACCATGAATAATTTTTCACTGGAACTTGGTCACGTAAACCAATCTGAAAAGGATTAGTGAAACTATCCTGTATCTGACAGCTGTAAGTAAAATATGCAAGTGAAATACTGAAGTTCAACTCTGAGAGTGTAAAAACTTACTGTGCAGTTATTTATTTCCCCTTCCCCTCTTTGGCCAAACACACACTGTAATGAACTAAAAATGTCTTCTTTGTTTTATAGGAAAGAATTCCAATGGTGCAGCAACAGGTAAAAAGTGTCAGTATTGAGATTTTCTTTTCTAAATGAAAAAGGATCATACAATCAAATAATAATTTCCTGTTTTCTTTCTTTCTTTCTTTTTCTCTTAGCAGTAAAGGTCCCTCCGTATGAGCCAAATATTCCTGAACCGACCACCAGGGCGGACTTAATGAAATGTAAGGCTTTGTATTTGTGAGTTGTCTTTTACCAATTTTAAGCTCTGGTTTAAAATCATTTTGAAGTAGCCAACACTGGGGTGCCCGGTGGTCTAGTGGTCCAGGCGCATGCGTGTTTGAGTCCCGTTCATGACGACCTTGCTGCGCATCTCCCCCTCTCTCTCTGTCAATCTTCACTTGAAACTAGTAAGTAGCCCCACTGGCTCCTGTGTGAATAGGCCTAGTGTTGATAACCTAGTCTACAATTTACAATTTACAATTTAGGCATTTAGCAGACGCTCTTAATCCAGAGCGATTTACATTAAGCAAGAACAAAAAAGCATGGGAATACATCACATAAAAACATTTATCATGAAACATGCGTAAGCTAAGAAAGTAACAGTGGAATATCTATATAATGAAACTATACATATAAACTATACATATATACTACTATGCTATACATATGTACTATGACGTGCTATGACTACATACAATGCAATTATAGTGCTGTCTACATAACAATGCAATTATAGTGCTGTCTACATAACATGCTATAAGTCTCTATCAAATGCTATCTAAGTCTACAGAAATGCTATCTAAGGGGGTGGGGTAAGTGCTATGGGCCATGATGGAGTCTGAAAAGGTGAGTTTTCAGACTACGGCGGAAGATTGGAGTGATGCTGCAGTTCTGACTGCGATGGGAAGTGCATTCCACAGTTTTGGAGCCAGAAGGGAGAAGAGTTTGGGACGTGTGGAGCGTTGTCCCGGCGTTTTTAGTGAGGGTACTTCCAGCTTCCCTGCGTTGGCTGATCTGAGTGCGCGGGAGGGTTTGTAGGGTTCGATCATACTTCCAAGATATGAGGGAGCCATACCCTTGGTTGCTTTGAATGCCAGCATCAGAGTTTTGTATTCTGTGCGGGCAGCAACCGGTGGAGCCAGTGGAGGGAACGGAGCAGGGGGGAGACATGTGAGAATTTTGGCTGGTTGAAGACCAAGCAAGCTGCGGCATTTTCACAGTCTATTAACGACATCCTGTGGAAAGACACATAACACATATCTTATCTGACCGCTTTGTGTTCTCTATGTTTGCTTTATATATCTTGACCTTCTCCTTGTCTGAACTCTGCCCGCCCTTTATCTCTACTGGTATTAATTTCCATCCCTGTCATGTCAGATTGGATGCCTCTTTCATTGGATGAAAAAACTGCCCAAAAGCTGCTGTGGATCACAGAGAGTGGCACCAAGGTGGCTCGCACAGCAGATGACAGAACGTGCCCATACCCCGCCAAACCCGAGAGATATGAACACTCACCACAGGTAGGTTGGCTAAGGACCACATTCAAGTCCATGCTCAGCACAGCATGTGCCATATACCCCTGTAAGAGAAGATTTGGCACGGTGGCACAGTTGGTAGTGCTGTCGCCTCACAGCTAGAAGGTCCTGGGTTCGATTCCCGCTCGGGATGCTGTGGGGCGTGTTTCCTCCTTCGTGTCAGTGCCCATACCCGAGGCGGGGTTGGCGAAAGGGCCAATCTGTGTGGAGTTTGCATGTTCTCCCCGTGTCCCCTAGGGTAGGTAGGTACTAGGTACCCTCACAAAAAACATGCAGTAATCCTGGTCTCTAAACTGCCACCCCCTGGCCAGCCGGGGCGGCTGATGGAGGGGAAAGGAACTGGTTGGAATAACGTGTTCCTTCTACGCGCTACGTCCAACCAGGGAAACTCCCCCCTGTCAGGTGGAGCAACTTGGACACTCAGGCATGAAGGAAGCATGAGTTCAAGTCCGTTGCTCTCCCCATGTCCCCCATATATGGGGACTAAGTTGGCGGAGGGTGTGTAGAGTCCAGGATCACATTAGATAATTGACACAGGGGTGAAAAATGGGTTACAAAATCATGGGATAAAACACTAAAAAAGACATTTTGCTGGAGACCTTCTGGAACTCAAGGACCCTGCCTGGGCCCATTGCTTCCCAATGCTTTGACGGGGCAGTCACAGATTTTGTGCTCCGGATCTCCGAAGGGGTAAATGAGAGCTATTCTGGCAGTGCTCAGTGCTCCTCAGAGCGGACACAGGTGGCTTTCACTGCCAGTGGCCAGAACGACTAGCACCGCCAGTAATAGGAATATATGATCCCTTTATTGGCTAAAATGAATTGTTTGTTGTGAAATTGCAGCAGTCGCACAATGTGTTTATCTCCACTCGTATGTCCCCAGCCAGCACGATTCCATAGGGGATATATTATTTATATACAACAATTTACAAATAAAAACGCATTTATGCATTCAACGCGGTATGCCAGTCACAATGATATTACTTTTGATGTTATTTGTTATCGTTTCAATCTGCATACTTCAAAGTTTCTTAGATGAACGACAAGCTTTTAGATGGAATATGACCTTCATCATGGCCCTGGTGAAGGTCGTCTGACTGAAAGCTGGGATGAGCAAAATGTAATTCAAACAGAGGAATGCCAGACCCAATCTGCCCAGGGCGTTTATTTTCCTGTGGCAGATTCGTCTGGTTTCCAGGCTAGTTGCAATCGTAAAGACCCATCAGGGTGAAAAGATTTACCCTTAACTCTCAAGTTTAAATAACACCGTTAGTTGGGTAATATCTGATACTTTCGTGACCGTGGAGAGCAAAGGTCCGTTTCTCAGTGACCTTTGCTCTCGGCGGGCACGGAAGTATCAGATATTATCATATTACTGAACTAAGTACTGTGTTTGTTTGAAAGTTTTAGAAAATGCTAAAGTCCCCCTCCTGTCCTACATGCAGGTGCTGTCTAAGGAAGGGCTGCTGGGCTCACGGGGGTACTGGGAGGTGGACTTCCAGGGCTGGGTTGTGATCGGTGTGGCATATGAGAGTTCAGCAAGGAAAGACGGGTCTTCCGGCTTGGGAGAGAATGACTGCTCCTGGGGTGCAGGCTGGGCCGGGACCTGCTTCCACGTGTGGCACAACTCCGAGAGTTTGGAGGTGGAGATCCCAATGAAGACAACAATGGCAGTGTATGTTGATCAGCCCGCTGGCATCATCAAGTTCTTCACGGTAGAGGGAGAGAGTGAGGGCGAGAAGGAAGTGCGGCTCATTCACAAGTACAAAAACAACTTCAAAGACAAGCTGTTACCCGGGCTCTGGATCGGCACAAATTCATTTTGCCAGTTCAGAAAGAACAATCAGTAATGTAGAAGATGATATAGAACAGTGATTCCCAAACTTTTTAGCTGAAGACTCAAGAGAAAAACTTACAAAAATACATGACAATCATGTACGGTAAAATACCATTTCAGAAATAGTGAAAATATCTACAATCTGGGGGCACGGTGGCACAGTTGGTAGTGCTGTCGCCTCACAGCTAGAAGGTCCTGGGTTCGATTCCCGCGCGGCGTGTTTCCTCCTCCACGTCATCAGTGCCCATACCCGAGGCAGGGTTGGCGAAAGGGCCTTTTTGTGTGGAGTTTGCATGTTCTCCCCGAGGGTAGGTACCCTCACAAAAAACATGCAGTAATCCTGGTCACTAAACTGCCTCCCCCTGAACAGCCGGGGCGCCTGATGGAGGGGAAAGGAACTGGTTGGAATAACGTGTTCCTTCCACGCGCTACGTCCAACCAGGGAAACTCCCCCCTGTCAGGTGTAAAGGAGCAACTTGGACACTCAGGCATGAAGGAAGCATGAGTTCAAGTCCGTTGCTCTCCCCATGTCCCTCATATATGGGGACTAGGTTGGCGGAGGGTGTGTAGAGCCCAGGATCACATTAGATAATTGACACAGGGGTGAAAAATGGGTTACAAAATCGTGCTAAAATAATAATAATAAAATATATATATATATATATCTACAATCTACAAGCTAACAACAAATCACATAGCAACGCGTTGTGAGGTTGTAGATCGGCTTTGCATTACTTTTGAAAAAACTAATTGAAATATTTTTGAAATAATATTAAAACAACCTAACAAAAAGGGATATTTACTTGTGACCCATAAGAATGGTTGCGTGACCCAAAAATAGGTCCCGTGTCCAACTCATTGTTTGGGAAACACTGACTATAGAACTTTGGATGTTTGCGGAACAACTGTTACTGAGAGAAGGGCCCACTCATTATTGCAGATTAGATTAGATATTGATCTTTAATACAGTTGATGTCTGTAATATGAAAATATAGTATTTATTATAATTAGACAAAAGTAGTCAAGTTATTTGTCTTCGTTCACACAGCGTGCTATATATTCTATGCTATATAGATTTTAGAATATTTGTTTATAGAATATATATTTTGTGTTCATGTGAATTAGTGAATAAATACAACCACTGTGTAATAACACTATGGTCCAATATTGTTTGTGTGATTTCCTAAATCAGTTAAACAGTTTACAAAACCTGAAGATCAAGATGCTGCCGTTGATTAATTACATTTGGCCCACTGACACACATACATATCTATATATCTCTATTCCATATTGTTAGACTATCACTGCATGTTTTCTATTGCTCCCTTTTAATCTCATAATTGCAATCATTGATTTACTGTTTTCGAAACAGGTTGCAATGTTTCAAATTTAGAGCTCACAGCACTCTCTAGTGGGGATCAATAATATTGCAAGTTGCAATCTACATACTACTGCTGGTCCTGTCATTAGACCGACAGGCACCCTACCAAAACCCTAATGGCAAGCACGGCGCAAAGCATGTCGGACCAACGCATTGTTGGGAGTGACGGGTAATTTCTGCATGCCAGACCTTTGGTGTGTCTGATCTGTGTGTGCATCCCGTAGAACTTGCAGGTCAAAGAGGCCCAAATTGACTTTGGTCTTTGGTTGGGGGCATACTTAGTTTAGACTAGTCATCGGTTAGACATAAGGTTGGTGAGGGGTGCGTTAAGACGACCAGATTAAGGTTGGTGAGGGGTGCGTTAAAACAACCGGATTAAGGTTGGTGAGGGGTGCGTTAAAACGACCGGATTAAGGTTGTTAAGGCATCCTTTGGTTAGAAAGAAAATGTTTTTAAATTAATTGGTATGCAATTAAATGACTCCTCATTTGGTTAAGGACTGCCTGGAACAACCTTGAGCCAGGACCTAATTTTGAAAAGTACAGTTCTATAGAATATGAGACAGTCTCAGTAATTAGGATTTGCTCCTTTATTTGAAACATAAAAGTATTGAGCGTAACATTTATCTGCTTTTGAAGATGGGACACATTTCTTTTCAACTAAAACCATCGCTCTCTCTCTCACATACACACAATTGCTTTCTCATTCAACCAGTCAAGAGAACAAGATACTTGGAGCACAGGATACCCTCCACCATACCTTATATAGCTTTGATTTACAATCATTCTAGCAATCAGTCATTCATTGGCAAAAGTAAAAGTACAAATATGTATGTTCTGAAGCCTAATTTATGCTTTGGCAAAAAAAAAAAAACATTTTTTTTAAACAGACAAAAAAAAGTGATGGCCGAAACATAAATTAGGCTTAAGGAGGCACAAATGTCCTCACTCATTTTAAAAGCTACCGTTTAAGCTTTGTGTTGACTCAACCATTTCGTTGTTGTCCCCCCATTTTCAGCTTTGCCCCACAAGTACAAAACCAATGGCTGTGTCAAATAAGCTAGGATATAAAAAGGTTTTAGTGTTTATGATGGTCAGTGCAGCAGGTCACTACAGGTACATCTTGGGATCCAATACGACTGTAAGATGTGTGGTAGCTAGTGTTTTTGTGTAGGATGAATTGGAGTATAGTGTTGCGAATGACTTTAGTGTGTACAACACAGCCTTGCCTTACGAGTTATTCCTTGCAGCATGTGCCATTAATTTTGGTTAGTGATAAATGGAGGTATTACTTTTTATATGGTTTCAGTCACATACATCACATATGGCAGGCAATCATGGTCTTGTTATTTTACGACACCATTGCCATTGTACTCTCCCTCCAACAACTCCACCCTTCTCTCTGTATTCACCTTTTTCCTGGGCTGTGTGTGCTCCAGTTCCTCTCGATTTGATCCAATGAAAGCCAATGAAACTGGTCAGATGACCAATGATATCCAATCCAATATCCAATCAACAGGAACTGGAGCACACACAGCCCAGGAAAAAGGTGAATACCCTTATGATCAGTGTTTAAGGGAGAAGTCTCCTGTGTTGAGACGAGGGCGAGGCAGTGCTCCAAACATCTCCGTTCCATCAGTGGCTCCAGGGGCAAGTAGGGCCTTCATGCTGGCCGCAATGTGCTCCAGGTCAGCACAGCCCACCTGAAGGAGACACAGAGGAAGCGTTGGGAGTTAGAATGTGTGGAGTGAATAAACGGTGACAGTGGTTCTTGAAGGACTTTCCCCAGGCTGGGGATGCCAAAAAATAAATCCCATGATAACTGATGTTATTTTTGTTGTGTGGGGACAAGAAAGAAGCCATATCAGGTCTCAATTAACAATGTGAATTGCATGGTTATTATTTCGACGTGAATGTTATTTGAGAACCACACGCTCTCAAAAACGGATGCCCACATGGAGCACTCTCACGCATTCTCACTTCTTGGCAATTGACTCATCTCGTTGGCTTCACTTGAAAGTTTGTGAGTCTTTGCCATACACCATTGCATGATTGTGAATATCATTCATGTTTAAGCGAGCTTGTGACACTAACCCGTTCCCCACTGTTGCCATCTCCTTGGCCAGGTCTGTTTCCTCTGTAGCCCCACACAGGTACAGATACAGGAAGCGAGCGAGCCATGGCCATGGTGTTGGTGTGGCGGGACGAGAACGCAGCCTGACCCATAGCCATGCTGCGCGAGGGTGGCGGAGCATCTTCACTCAAGGACCCTAGGACGAAAGAATATATATAAGATAAATACATCAACATAACATGCAAATCATGCATACATTTGGCCGTGTCCCCATTGCACTCTTAACTTACCGTCAGTACTCTCCTCCTCCCCGTCAGACTCAAAGAATGGCTCACAGTCACGAGACAGCGAGTCTTCGTCCATAGAGAACACACCTGGAATACAGAGCGAGACACAAGTGACCATCAATACGTGTCATTGTCTATTTACAGCTGCTGCATACCTGAACACCACACGATACATTTTGCACTCGGTTTATATTTTAGCATCATTACAAACCACCTGAAATAAATGACTCAATGTTCATTCAAAAATATTTGTTTTCTCCGAGGTTCAAGGTTTGTACTTCGTTACATCCGGTGTACAGGTACATAAGAGTCAAACTTATTTGTTTGGCATCTGTACTATTCCCTTCTTAGTCTTCTTAATATCACAAAGCCAGATGACCAGAGATCTCTGGGGAAATCAAATTCAATGTATGAGCTAAAACAACTAAGAAAACCAGTGCTAACAAACCTTACGCCCAATGGTTTGAGAACCAATCCCATCCCAATATAGTCCCAAAGTCTTGCATTGGTTCTGCGATGCAGTTTCATTATATAGCTTTCACAGTTTTAGCTCATACATTACATTGTATTTAGATGTCACCAGATGTATCAGTAGCGGAGATCTCTGATCGTATGGCTGTGCTATTCTAGACAACTATTTTTGTCTAGACTTTTAAAATCAGTCTAGAACACAATGATGACTTGGACAAGATTCAAGTCTCTGCACATTGATTTTCATACCATTATGGAAATTAATGAATCCCATGGGTGACTTAAAGATCTATTACCGTATGTATTTTGATAATGGTTGGCGGTAGTAACATCAAGTACACAGTGAGTCATAGTCAATGGGCTAAACATGCCAGACCGGACGATCAGTATGGTCATTTAATACACCTCAAATGCAATTGACTGAAAAATGTGGGGAAACAATGACAGCGAGTTGGGTCCTCACCAGCACTTTCATTCAGATTATGCCTTCTTTCATCTACATCCTCCTCCTCTTCCTCCTCCTCCTCACACTCTTCCTCCAAGTCCAAGATCCTGGGCCTCGGTACCCCTCGTTCCACTCCATCAAGCACACTCATCTCCTCTTCGCCATTCTGTCCAGCAGCCTGGCCAATAACAGCTCCTGGACTGTAGATTGACGGATAGCTTTGTGAATACAGTCTGGTATTGGGACTGCCTGTGTCCGGACCACCATCACTGGTAAGGCTCTGAAACAGAGGCAACACACAAACGTCATGAATATCGCCGCCATTCATCACAGCAGACAGACAGACAACGATGAAGAGAGCATGCCACTCACTCACCTCCCTTGTTCCAGTGTCCAAGGGCAAGTCAACCATCAGCTTGGTTCCTCCTTGTCCACCAGCCTGGCGCGTGTGCCTCTGGGCTGTTAACATGGATGTCGAATGCAGCACGGCAATGTCTTCCATGTAGCGACGTGCCGACTCTGCCAGAGCACCTTGACCCCATACGTTGTAAGCAAAATCACACTTCCTCTGCAAGGCACTGCTGCTCTCCCTGTTCCTCACCCCTTCTCCCTCTGCAGCCGATGGTCGGAATTTTTTACAGGCTGTGAGAATGGCCAGGTCACAACCAGATTTTTGGCAATAAGCTTCTGCAGCAGAAAGTAGTGCCGACCAGCTTTCTCTGTGGTTGTCTGGGATCTCAGGGTCGGATGACTGGGTAATGGAGGCCATAATGGTTGTGATAACTACTGCCAAAGGCTCACTTGCACTAGTAGTTTTGTACTTATATGACAGCTAGATGTTAAAGGAATGTAATATTGCTAATGACTGCCTTTTGTTGGTCAAGAGTTTGAAGGTATAGTTTAATCGGAGTGCTTAAATTTAGAATGTTAACGTTGACAATTGGTTTCTTTGTTTTGCTGAAGTATGGCAGTAATGTTCTTCTGTCTTGCTGGTTTAGGCCTATCTTTGTATTTTAAGACAAAAAAAAGCAGGTGTAGCAGGTAAAGAGGCACCGAGTGACAGTAAGATATGGTAGATATGCTGTGTCTTTATGCAGTGGAGTTAGGGGAGAGATGGAGACTTGTTCCTTGCTGATAGTGCTGCTGGTGTTACCTGCCAGAAAAGAAAACATTGCATTACAAAAAAAAAAAAATTACAGGACCAATCACACACATATTGTTATAGTAAACAAGAACACAAGCAGCAAACAACAACTACAGCCAACACAACATGGGGGTTCCAGTTCCACTGCTCCAGTGAATAATGTATGTGCAGATAGCTCATACAGTAGCTGCTCTTATTGGTGGTGGTGGCAATACAATTCGAGTACTCTGGATTTATAAACAAAGTAAGTCCAAAACCAGAATGAATCTGCAACAGCCATGTGAATTAACTGCACATCACAATCACCTAAAAGAATATTGAATTGATAGAGAACTGCAACGTGCGTTACGTGCCTAGAACTTCAGTTTAGGCACGTAACGCCTGCATCATCATCAGCATCATGGTTGGTTCTTAAGAACCATGATGCAAGTGTCACTGTCGCAGTCCAACAGTGACCCCCCCACCCCCCGTGTCGCTCATTCGTTAAGCTGCTAGCAATAACAACTGGTGGTGCAGAAAAGACAAGAAAAAAGAAAGGGAAGATTGACGCTACTCTCGATTATAATCTCCTTTATCTTCAATAAAATCTTTCCCAATTCAGCGGAACCTTTTTAAATTGCACGCCACGGACTTTTCTGCATGATTGCAGTTGTGTTGTTGATCTTGTTTGTTCACTGTTGCAAGCTGGTTGGCTCAGCTGTGTCTGTGTGTGTGCACCCTCCTCATGACCACATTTCACCTCCATTTTTCTGCTTTGTAGAAGCTCCTCGCGTAACTATTTATGTAAGCCACAAGCACAGACGTTCACTTACGCATTCAGTTCCTTCCTTCCAGACTGTCAGATATACATCGACCTTAAACTTAGTTCCTTTTAGTTCCTTCTTTTGTCCGCCTTCCTTCTCCAAGGATTTCTCTCTCCCCTAGACTCCGACGCAGCCTGTTTACAGACGTTCCAATCAGACGCACGTTGGACACGTGACTATTGGGCTCGGTGGGCGCGCTCGTACTCGTGTTCTGAGTCGTGCACGTGGACGACTGAAGCCAGGGTTTCCTTCCCTAGTTCCTTTCCTTGCTCCCTCGTCGTCCTTGCTTAGTCCTTAGTTTGACCAAAACAAGACTGTGCTTAGTTCAAGTTCAATCACATCTAATCTAATCCAGAATAGAGGTAGACGTCATGGTTGATTGATTTAATGATTGATTTGAATTTGATTCTGTGAACTCTTGACTGCCAATGCTGCCATACTACTTTATGTAACAGCAGAGTGTGAGAGCCTGAGGTAGAAAATAATCGAAGCTTGTGCTGCTGGATTTATGCAGTTATCTTATCTCCCAAGACAGATTCAGCATCCAGAAAACTCAAAGGGAAATCGTTTTTTTTCTCTCTCTCTCTTTTGTTTAGTTTCCCCAGGTTTAGCTCAGCGAGTCAGTGTAAGTAGGGGACCAAGACAGAGTACAGCAACTTGCAATGAGTGTCATTAAATGTTTCAATGAATTAATTGAGTACAAAGGACCCCAATGGAAACAAGCCATAGTGCTTTCTTAATCTTGGGTCTCTATTCTCTAAATCCTCTTAACAGGCCTTTAACTGTACTCTCCTCCTGTACCTGTCTTTGCAAAATGTTAACAAATTAATCACTGTAGCTTTGCAAGTTGCAACCCTGCAACAGGAGTTACCCAGTGAACACTTACTTGACAACATAAATAAGTCCAAGTTTATATTTCAATTGCAGTGTTTAAATTGTGAATATATCAGACAGTAACTGACAGGAAATACAAAATTGTTCCTTTTATACATACGTAGTAAAGTTAAGATGTTCAACTTCTGCCACTGACACATATGCCCAGTGGCCAGTAGCCAGTGGTTCTCAAACTGGAGCAGTTGAGGCCATGGGTTCCATCCAGGGCCAGGGGTCCCCTGCAAAATGTGATTAAATATTTGTATTGATTGATTGATTGAAATATTTATTAACAGTTTGCAGAATTACAGTACATTTCAAGCACAAACTCAATTCAAAGACTGTTAACTGTGAGTGGACGACCCAATTAAGCATTAGGCCTACACTTGTTTACAAGAGGGTCCACCATGTTCAATTCATCAAAACATTTAGAGACCGGCCAAATAGACACTTCTATATAGTCAAAGAACAGAACAGGATTTCATCATAAATTACAAACATATTTGTAAATTTACAAATATGTGCATAATTGCATTGCATAATTGCATTTTCATGTTTGTTGACAGTGACAGTGGCGCCCTGTTGTAATCACACAGGTCAACATGTGATTGATATGTTCCTCGCAGGGGGGCGGGGCCTCTCTGGGGGCGGTGCTTCGCTCAGGGAGGAAGTGCACTGTGACGTGTGACGTTATTTTGTTTTGGAAAAAGCGACAGATAGCAGACAACAGAAGAAATGGAGCCAAAGGTAGACAACCCCAAGGTACCTAACTATGTTATCGAAATGTTTATCATATTGTCAGCTTTTGTTTATTTGTTTATTTTAACTTTATTAGCACCCGTTGCTAGCTTTTAGGTGATCATGTCGCCGCCGCTTCAAAGTAATTTAATTTATTGTGTACAGCAAGAGCAACGGAACTAGCTGAGCTAACATGTACACACTGTAGATTAGCTAGCACAAACAAACACGGGCACATTTCTCAGAATATGCTGGAAATTAGACTATTTGTACAGTTATTACATAATGTTCACTGTGATGTGTAACCAATGCAGCCCAAGCCATAATCCCCAGATTTTAGCTAGCCTAAGATTTAGAGTAGACTCTCGTAATGTATTTTAGCGATTCTGACATTTTTCAATCTGAAGTGTCAGAATCGATCAAATACATACGAGAGTCTAAATCTTAGGCTAGATTTTAGCCTAATTAATCCATGAATCCGATCGCATAATATCTTGTCGTGAATGATCGACTGCCCTGAAAGACAAATTGTCCATTTGATCGTGATTACTGTACACATGTCCGTTTATATTGGTTATAATCCCCGAAAAATAATCATGGTCCCTCAAATGTGTCGTTGCATATGGCTGGTTTGGCTTGCTGGTGTTCTATAAACACTGCAATGGTAAATCCCCACTCAGGCAGGCCAGGTGGCATGACTAGGTGACTCACTTTCACGTGACAAATATTTTGGAGATTACTATAGTAGGGGGGTGGGATTTATTTATGTAGGCTGGGAGTGGGACGCAGAAGAGAAACTTTAATAACCCCCCACTTTCCCCCCCTAATGGCCCAAAAGTGAATGCCCTCCCTTTGGCAGTGTTTCCAATCTGAGAGTTATATTTTTATGACCCAAAATGTAATGGTTAATACATTCCATCCTCAATCATCATGATTATTGTTGCAATAAAAAAAACACATCTTGTTGATGTCCTGCTTTTGAGGCCCTGTTTTGAAGTTGAATAAGTAGTAGATCAGTGTATTTCTTTGATATAAGTTATTGCAGAATTCAAGTTCCCACCTGAAACTGCCACAGAGCATCACTGCTATATATAACACATGCAATGGCAGTGAGTGTCAATACAATACCCATACATTACCTTCATAGACACAAATGCACTGGCCCCACCTGTCACTTCCACAGGAATCTAGTGTAACTGGAAGTGCAACAGGTCACCATAGATATGAATTTACCATTATGCTGCCGTTTTACATTTGTCTCTCTCTCCTCAGCTGATATTTGAGAAGGAAGGAGTGTACCTCCACACCAACGCCAAGAGGAATAACCAGGACACAAGCATCCCTGGGTTCATTCGCATTGTGGAGCGGGTAAGAACAACCAGTGAGAATCTGAATTATTTTAGTTGCTAGGTATGTTTGCACATAGAACTGTAAGTACAAGGAATGTGTCTCTTAGATTGGTGCATTACAGTGCAGTGTGAAAATATATTTAAAACAAAATATAGGTTAAAAGTGCAATATTTGTATTGTCACATGCACTTACAAAACATCAATATTGCAGGAAGGGCAATTCTTGTACAAACACAGATTTGCAAGGTTGTAATCCTGTACTGTAGCTGCAGTAGTAGTGGTGATAAACTGCATTTTTACACTGCAGCCATGCAGTAAAACGCTGGATACACTGAATGCCAGTATGTGCAATGGTGATTGGGAATCATCAGTCTGTATAGGTTCCCAACCACTGGTACTAGTACCACTGGTGGTACTAGTACCACTGGTGGTACTTGAGCCCTCCTCTGGTGGTACTCAGAGGAGTTGCCCCAAAATAAAAATAAAAAGACAAAGGTGGAATGAAATATTTATATTACTACAGGTAGTTGTAGTTCTTCTGACCAAGCAATTGGTTGAAATAGGCTATCCAGCCGTGCTGAAATGAGCATGACAGCACACCTAGCCGTAGATATAGGATTTGAGAACGGATTAATCACATTAGAAATATCATCAGTTGTACTGATTAGTGATTACTGATTAGACAGAGTTTTGTCAGAGCAGCAGCATTATTGGCTTAGGAATAGAACAAAAAGGACAGGTATTACGCTCCTGTATTTTAACATCAGTTATTATGGTGGTACTGCTAGGTGTGTTATGTCTAAAGACTTAAACGTATGAACTATTGTGCTCTGTTGTATTATATATGCGCAGAAAGAGATAATATATATACTAGTACTACATTCCCATTCCCCTTTGTTTGTACTGTGCCCCCAGAGATATTGGTGGTAAAACAGGAGGGGATAGTAGTAGACAGTTAAAGCAGGTGTGGGAGGCATATCTTACCAGAGGGTGGTCTTTGAAAGAGGGGATATCCAGGTTGAGAATAATAATAACTAGTCCTTACCCGTCCTTAACCTGAATATATGAACAGCAAATGATGTTCAGTGTGGGTAATGTGATGTAATAGATCACATTACTAATAGGGGGAATTGTTTACAGATGGTCTTGGGAATATGGGTTGGGCACAAAAGTAGGCTAAGTTATGATCCAACAGATAAAAGTGCACAGTATTGTAACTGTTGCCAAGGCAATGCCCCGTCCGGGTGGAGTTAAACCCTGTTGTTGTTGCGTGCTAACGGTAGGCGATTAAGAAAACGTCTCCATTTGGCCATCCCGAGTCCCCGACAGATCAGCATTCCGTTATGATGGAGCTGTTCAGTGTGTCACGCAGCCACGCTGGGTGCGTGCGCAACCCGTGTGGGTCTGATGTATAGGTCTGACGCCTGCCTGGGCGCGGTGTGGAAAAGGGGAGGTACGTTGGAGAATTGAAGGGGAATGTTGCGCGGAAAACTGTGTCCCAGACTCCCAGTATTAATCAGTGTCCGTCCCAACATGCATTTCACTGGTGACACTGGTGACACGTGATTTGTGGGGAGATGAGTTGTTTTTACGCAAATTAATGTAATTAAGAATTTAAGATGATTGTTAGAATGTTTGGCGTGTGTAATGCAGGGCAGATTGAGGTTGGAGGACAGGGCTGCACGGCGCTAGGTTCCGTGAGGCTGTCCGTGCGTTGTGGCGTTGTGAGGAGGCGCTCTAGGCGAGCAGCTGTCTTGCTCTATGCTAGGGAAGGGACAGACTGACAGACAGACAGCGGTTCTTGAATTTAATAATGATAATACATTTTATTTATAAGGCGCCTTTCAGGGTACTCAAGGTCGCCGTACAACAGGTTAAAAACAGTCAATACAAAAACACAGTTAAAAGCAAAACTAAGATACATCTTGCAGCAAAAGAGAGCAGTCAGCACTCCTCGCTCCACTGTCCTGTCTAATACAGCAGACATGCCTTTGGGCTAATTGGTCGTACAACAGTTAAAAACAGTTAATACAAAAAAAACAGTTAAAAGCAAAACTACAGTACAGCTTGCAGCAAAAGAGAACAGTCAGCATTCCTCGCTCCACTGTCCTGTCTAATACAGCAGAGATGCCTTTGGGCTAATTGGGACAAAATGTTTGTCTTTAGGGTGGGGAGCCAGCTTTAGAGTGGAGCCCCCTAGAGGATGCAGGTCGAAGTGCCCCTGCTGTATTCTACACAAAAAAGGTAAGCAGATGTTTGTTTGATTGCTCATGACAGAAATAACTGTCAAACATATTCACACATACAGTACCAACTCTGTACCCTTCAGGATGGAGAAGGAGGGGAGGAGGATACCAACTTTGACCCTGGATATGAACCAGACTGGGCAGTCATCAGCAACGTGAAGAGAGACAGCCAACGTGTCCCAGCCAAAAACACGGGTATGTTTTCAGACATTGCCACAAATGGCTACTATTGTGAAGGATTGCTTTACAGTCTAGTATGGAAAGCTATACAATATGAATCACATAGACTATACTCATCAGATTTTAAGACGAAAGTTATGTTTTGATTCAGGAAGCCGGCAGCAATACATGAAGCAAATAATGGTGGTTACTGGTTATCTTTGTATGTCTCTCCCAGGTGAGTGGTCATTCTCGTTGCCCGTCACCGAGCTGTACTCTCTTAGGAGGTCACGGTTCACCTTGGGGAGAAACTTCCTGGTCTTGACCAGTAGGGGCGGTCACCCACTCCCCCCTTTGCATTTCCACAGAGGTGGAACCAGAGAGCTGCTAAGAGCCCTGCAGCGTTATATCATCCTCTCTCCGTAAGCTTTTTTATTTTATTTTGGGGTATATATATATATATAATCACATGTCAGATGGCTAGACAACCTATATGCAGTGCTGATGTGTCCCTCTTGACGCATCACATGATTGGAACAACATCACATGATGGTTAATGTTTTGTCTCCTCATTTGTTTTGTTTTGGACCGTTTCTATGTGTATGTATAATGTATTTCTGTTATCCTTAGGTCGCCACTTGATGGGAGGGTCTTCCTTGCCTATCCCCATGACTCGGGCGCCCTCTCACAGTCATTTGATGAGCTACAGCTCTTTGATGACGGAGGCGCTGATCTTGTCTCGGTACAGTGTTGTTATTTTTGTTTTGTTTGTGTGTGTGTGCGTTCGTTTTTGCGTCCCTAATTGAAAATATTGTCTTCAAAGAAAGGAGGTAGGGGAGAAGATGGCACATTTTAATCTGTTTCCTTGTCATTCTTTTCTCTGTGCTGCTATAGAGATTCATCCAAGACCCCTATGCCACTACCTTCGGCGGATTCTCCAAAGTCACCAATTTCTTCCGGGGGGCCCTTCGTCCTCCAGATTCATCCAACCACCACCACCACCATCGTAACCAGGACCCCAGTGTGCAGCCCTCACTGGAGGAAGAGCCTGGATTTGAACTCATCACTTGTGTAAGAATCCAAAAAGAGAATTTACAGATTACAGAGCTTACTTATCTATACTCATGTGACTATACCAGATATGGAGATTACACGATTATATACAGCGTTATAGCATAACGCTTGTCTCGTCCAGGGGGCGGAGCTAGGTCCCAGACCGGAGGTAACGCGGGGGCAACCAATGGAGCAATGGGAGGAGTTCCTGGATGCCGAAGGCCGTGTGCAGAGCCCAGAGAGAATCAAAGAGCTAGTGTTCCGAGGGGTAGGATTGAAAATGTTATATCACCACTCTCACATGGAAGCTACAGTATCTCATGCCAAATACATTTTTTTCTTTTTTTCTCCAGATGTTTTGATATTATGTTCCCTTTGACATCTCCTCCAGGGTATCACGCCAAACCTGAGGAAAGATGTGTGGAAGTTTCTCCTGGGCTTTTATCCATGGAACAGCACTGCCAAGGAAAGGGAGGACATTCTGAGGGTTAAGACGTCAGTGTTTTATCACAGTACACTTCTTTCAACCTGGTGTGATAATGACTGAATCACACGATAGTTGATTATTTTCCTGCCTTTCTTGTCTCCTCAGGGATGAATACTTCAGAATGAAGGTGCAGTGGAAGTCAGTTAGTGAAGAGCAGGAGATGAGAAACTCCCTCCTCAGAGGATACCGAAGCCTCATCGGTCAGGACTGCTGTCTATAAAAATATAAAAATAAAACATGCATGTGCCTCCTTTTATTGGTCAGCTTCCTGGTTTGAGCATTCATGTGTTGTTAAATGTCTACCTTTGGTATTCTGTGACAGAGCGAGACGTGAGTAGGACAGACAGACACAACGCCTTTTTCTCTGGGAACGACAACCCAGGGCTGACTCTCCTCCACGATGTCCTGATGACCTATTGCATGTACAACTTTGATCTTGGTGAGTCAACTCTTTCAGTGTAAAATATTTTCATTTCAGTCATTGCACTTGCTAAGTTTAGCATTTCATGAACTTCCTGTATGAATCCTACACATACCTGACGACCTGATTTATCAGTTCTTTGCCATATAGGGCCCCTATAGACTCTGGAACAGCCTACGTGGGAATATTGGTGTAGCAATATCAGTCCTATCTTAAATCACATCTCAAACCCATTTTATAGACTTGTTATTAATAGGTGCTGTGATTGTGTATTGGTTTATTTTATGCACGTTAGCTTGATGTTTTTTTTAACTACACTAGTTACTTGTAACTAGCCTCGGTACCCAGGCTTTTATTTTCGTTCGCCTTCAGTTCAAAAAGAAAAGCCTGGGGAAACCCATTGAAAAATCTGGCATAGGAAGTGGGAGCCAACTAGTACTGCGCTAACCAATAACGGTGCAGACGGACGCGTCGCTCCAAATTGACTGACGTCAGCGTTCTCCACTGTTTTCTACTGGGGTTTATTAGTAGTATTGTTACCACACAGTAAGTGAATGTCACACACAGATGCCACCTTTCTGTGACTGTCTTCTTTTGTCTCCTGTAATCTGTCCAGGCTATGTCCAGGGAATGAGTGACCTGCTGGCACCCCTCCTATTTGTTACTCAGAATGAGGTGGAGTCCTTCTGGTGCCTGACTGGCTTCATGGATCTTGTGGTTAGTCATTACGAAGCTAAAATCTCATCAGTGAATTACGCTTTTGACTGACGAGCATGTCCGTCAGTTGACATATGGTGTTGCTGTTTCACATTGAATGGGGCGTAAGGGCACCAATTGTTACTTACACACCCTGTGTAAGTCATATGTTTTGGTAAAACAGTTAAAGCTCTATATTCTAATGGTATTAATCACTGATATAGAGTGTTAGTTCAGTAACAATGCATTTTCAGTGCAGGACACCAATGTTTTTCCAATTAGGAGAGAGAACCCCACAAAGATAATTTATGAGCTTAACTTTTTTAATGTTATACTGGCAAATCTGTCTGCTACTGTCTTTTGTTTCATCACTTCCAAATTCCAATTACAGTTTTATATTTTATTATTCTGTATGAGTTCTTTCTCCTGATTGGATACAATTGGTATCCCGATTCCCGACAGCCAACATGAAAATGTATTTTATGTTCACTGAAGATGTTACTGAACAAACATTCTATAGTATTGTTTATCAGCATATATGAAATATCACTTACACCCATTTAACATAATGTTTTGTTGCATTGTTTATTTTTACACACTGAGTAGTGTGCTAGGTGTAAAGGTGAAGTGCTACCAATTGAAGTGTTCACACTACTGACAACTACTGGTCACTGTATGAATGATGTATGTGTCTCTTTCAACCTCTCCACAGCGTAATAACTTCGAAGAGTCTCAGGAGGCCATGAAAAAGCAGCTCCTTCAGCTGAGCATCCTGCTGAAAGCTCTGGACCCAGAACTGTGTGATTACCTTGGTGTGTGAGAACATTCAGTATATTTATTTACCCCATACTACATTATCAGCAACCAATGTTCATTTTAGTTTTTTTGCCTATTGTCCTGCAATTATTACTCTATTTATGGTGAGCTCAAGATTTTATATTATTTATAGCGTTCGTATGGGCAACCTCAGTCTGTCACAGTTGTTCAGGTGTTCATTTATCCATTTGTAACTCTGAAGGTACTTACATACTGGGATTGTAACAAATGAACAATCTGAAAATCTGTTTTTTCTTTTTAAGATTTCTTTTTGGGCCTTTATTGATGGCCTTTATTGGCAGTATAATGACAGGAAATGGGGAGAGACCTAGAGAGATGGGGAGTGAGATGCAGCAAAGGGTGTCGGGATCGGGATTCGAACCCGTGACACACTGTCAGGCTCGCGTTGCAGCCTAGGGTGCCCGGACCACCACGCCAGCGGCCTGGGCGCTTTTATTATTGTTTTGAAAAATAATTATGTTGCTTTATCGCCACGTAATTTTCTGTGTGGATGTACTCGTGACACCAATGGCAGTTTAAATCAATCAGAATTCATCACACAAAATAAATGTGTGTAAAGACCTTGAGATTGTACTACAAATGTAACGAAATGGACCCTTATTGCCCCATTTGGTTACATATGTACACTACACTCTCAGAGTTACTGTAAATTAATGCTCAGTATTTCACAGTGCAGGCAAAGCTTGTTGATTGTGGCATTTTTGTGACCATTTTGCCATTTCTATCTGTTGAAATCAGAACAGTAACGGTGTCCTTCTGCCCCCATCAGACTCCCAGGACAGCGGCTCTCTTTGTTTCTGCTTCCGTTGGTTATTGATCTGGTTCAAGAGAGAGTTTTCCTTTGAGGACATTCTTATCCTGTGGGAGGTGAGAGCACAACACCTACCTGAACATGTTTTGCAGCACAGGCTGGCAACATACATGTACTTCAACAATACATTTTAGTCACATGTTTTATATACTTGATGCAGCTCCACGTTTTTTGATTGATTGAATACTTTATTAGTTAGAAATGTAAACTGCGCAAGGTACAGTCAGACATTGAGTCCAAAATCATAACACAAAAGCATTATTCATCCAGTGCTGGAATGGAACATTTTGCCATCTGGATGGAATTCCTGACAAATCACACCCAAAGTTTGCATTGGTGTCTCTGCGGTGATGTTCGGCTAGTTAAAATTTCTCTGCGGTGCAAGAAGTAATGAAAAGTAGCATTGTTTCCTCCACAATTATGTAATTCTGCTGCAGCCATCTATACAGTAAAGTTCTCTACATAGGGCAAACTTGAACTCTGAGAGGGCAAATTAACTCATAAAGGTCCATTTGTATCCAAAAGGGTCTACTAAATGGCCCAGTAAGGATACATTAGGATTTCACTGTGTAGTTTCAGTCGCATACAGAAAACTATAAGGCACACTGAAACAAGAAATGAAAATAAATCGCTAAACATGCTCTTTTATGCCTTAGGTGATGTGGACTCGCCTGCCCTGTGACAACTTCCACCTGCTGATGGCCTGTTCCATTCTGATATCCCAGCGAGGGGAGTTGATTGGATCTGATCACGATTTCAATACCATTTTGAAGGTGTGTCTGTGATGATGGGTGGGTCTTTACTTTGAGTTATTTTGTATTCAGACAGGAACACCCACGTGACCCACGTCATAGATTAGATTTAACCATGTATTGCAAGTTGCAACAGTGTTGCAAACTACTACGGCTCTGCTCTTAACAGTTTGACTCCATAAAACGCGTAACCCGCATTTTCATCAAATTCTATGCTGACGAGATTGTTTTATTACCTTTAGAGCATATGCTGAAGTATTTGGGCTTTTGATCCGTGAAAACCGGCGAAGAATGATCCGTCCGTTTGTTATGATAATCGGCACCAGCAGCCATGATGAAGCCCTAGCAGCCCAGCGCATGGGTTGATTTCCGGTTTCGCCATCATAACGTGACGGCCTCGTCACCAGGTCCGCGACAAAGCCGCCGTTTCGTTTTAATTATTAATATACGGCAAATTAAACACATAACATAAGGCGGGTTTAGCCTATTAAGCCGAGGCGATCGTTTGATTAAACAATTAGCGGACGTCAAACTGTTTTAAGGTGTTTTCCTGAAGTAGCCAAGCCGCATGCTAAGCTAACAACCAAACGAGCAAAGATTTCCTCTGCGTTAAAAACTGAACACCTTTTATAATTTCCCATCAACAGCACATAAATGAACTGACAATGAAGCTGGATCTGCAGACGGTACTATGTGGAGCAGAGGCTATCTACCTACAGCTGGTCACCTGTAAGGTAAGAATTGGCCTATACAATCTAGACAGTAAGTTGTACTCTGAGAGTGTACAGGAGACCTGTACAGGATCACCTGTCAGCTGCTTTAGCTCATATTTTTTTTTCTTTTTTAATGTTCTGTCATGAGCACCAGTAGGGGGCGCCAGAAACGGAGAGTGAGACAGTGCACTGTTGCCTGCTAATGAGAGAGAGAGAGAGAGAGAGACTAACAAATACAAAAAACTAAAACACAAACTCCAAATCAACAAAATAATAAAAACAATATATAAAAAACACTAATATACAAAGCAAATCACAAACATCATCCAGCTTTAGCTCATTTGAAAGGTTTTTCTCCTTGGATAGTACTTTGGAGAAACACAACAGAGAGTCAACACAACAGAAAGTCCCTTTCCCCAACTAGTTACTTTCTAAGCATTTTTTCTCTTTTTTCATATTCTCACTGTACATGTTACTGTAACTCATTCACTGCCAGATTAAATACCTCAATGTACCACCCAGTGGCAGCTTTTATTTTCTTCCTGTATTTCCTTACATTTTAAGTAGTCACTAAATATTTTGCTCCAGTAAGATCGCACCCTTTCATGGGTGTTATTACAACAGTATTCAAGATATCAGGATAAGATACCTATATGTATTGTACTGTGCTTGGGAAATCTGACGGGACAATACAATACAAAGAATACAGTATACTTGGTACTGGCACTACTACTGGCAGCTTGTAAGAAGGCAGTCATAAAGTGGACCACTGACCCAGGAGCAGTGGTTGTGCATTGACAAAATGCAAAATACATTATTCAATAGAAAATGGGAAAAATTCACTTAACTTTGTGGATAGATGTGATGTGTGATACTGTAACTGTAAAAGAAAATAACTTAAGTAGGGACAAAATAATTAGCAAGAAATGTCCATTCGACAGCGACAATATTCTATCTATTTCTGCCTGTCTGTTGGAGAAAGGGAAAGGGGGGGGGGGGTATTTTTGTCACAGTACATTTGCACATACATGAGATGTGTGATGAATCTGTGTCCTCTACATTTAGCTTATCCTAGGAGGAGCAGTGAGTGCTATTAATACCCTTACCCCTTATCCCTAAACTTATTTGCCACTTTTTACTATTTTGAAAAACCTTTTAAAATAGCCAATCTACAAGCTCACAACGTGTCGATGTAGATCGGCTAGTTGGGGATGAGATTAGAGTACACACCAGCGGACTGACATGTGGAAACAACGGTCAGACATGCGGTCGAACATGCGCCGCTCCCGTGCAGTTCGGGTTAGGTTAGGGTTTGAGAGGTAGGTTGTCGGTCTACGGGTCTAATGACAGTCGGACCAATATTATGTCTAAACTAAAGGCTGTAGATGGCTGTAGATGAACTATTTTAAAATGTTTTTCAAAATAGTAAAAAATGGCAAATAAGTTAGTTTGGGGATAAGGGTGGCGCAAGATAGGGCCCTTAAAGGTCTTGCTCAGGGACACTTGGACAGTCTACACATAGACCGGGCCCTTCTGATTCCTAGACGACCTCTCTACGTACACATTCAGCTATGACCGCGCCCTTTGTTCCTTTCCTCTTCCTTCGTCTCTGTCACATGTCCCACATTCACCCTTCACTCTCTTTTCTGTGTTGTGCCCATGCAGGAGCTGCCTGTCAAGGTGCAGGAGGTTATGGGACTCTACGTTCCCTTTCCCTCCAGCTCTGAAGAGACGAGTCCAGACTCTGAAATGTATGAGACACACCATCAAGGAGCTGCCTCCGCCAACCCATGTTGCACTAGCAGTGCATCAGCATCGCATCCTGACCATTGAGCTATGGTCCCGCCCCCTACCTACCCTCAAGGCTGAATAAGTGCTCCATTGATACACAGTAAAACCCTTATGGGTCCATTTGGTTGCATTTGGACACTCCTAGAGTTACAAGTGGACAAACTAATACAGAGGATTTTACTGTGTATGGAGGGGGGAAAGCATTGAATGGACGTACTGTATGGAATATATTTATATATGAAAGAATATATGCTGTTATGGATATTATCTGGAATGGTGGTGTTGATAATTGTCCATATTCAGTCACACAGCGGCCCATATGCTCCTAGGAGCAAAAATGGCTGCCGTGAGGCTAGGATTAATGAGGAAAACCGATCACACTGCAATGAGCAGTTGAGTATGCGTTGTTCCGAGGCTGTAATTACCAGTGTAGCAGACAGAGGGCATTGTTGGGTGAGAGACGAAGCTTTTTTCCAGTGTATGTTAATGAACGTGTTATTATTACCCAGAATGTTTCAGCATTATAGCTGTATTTGCAGTGCTTTTCTGTTATGTGCAACAATGTTTTCCTCTCCTTATCATTGATAACTGTAACCATCTTTCTTTTTTTTAGGGAGTTATGCCATCCTTTTCTCTTCTTTTGTGTATGATGCTGCTATTTTACACCCCAATTGTTTTATCATTGCCTAGTCCTCGTCACAGTGCTTTGTTTAACTTTTCTCTGTTCCCCTGTGCCCCTCTCACTCTAAAGGGATAAAAAAAGAAGGATAAACTCACCGACAACGTGTTGGTATAGTACTGTATGCCATTCCAGCCCTATGCAATCTTTGCATGCCTTATAGATTTTACATGCAGTGTGATAAGCCTTTCTGTACTTACCTGTTCTATGTCATTACCTTTTCACTCACCGATTGTTACCAAATAAATGGTTAAATCTTACCTAAACACGGTATTGGATTTCAAATTGCTGATTTGATTACATTAGAGTGGTTGGTTTTGTCACTTAAAATTCACACGTTTTAGCCTCTGAGGTTTTCCTCTCATTATGCCTGTCATTATTACATAACTGTCTAATCACAATTGTTTTTGCATAATTGTCAATCATTTTCAAACGTCTGTATAAATTAATCTGTTGAAAAATAGCGACAATAGCTGATCAACAAGATCAAAACGTGTCGCGGTGCGACTTGGTCTTGTAGATTGGCCACCTTAAGATATACCTTAAAATGCAAGGCCTGTTTTGGCCATTATTTTCTCTGTATATTTAAGTTATTTGTCATATTTGCCCTGTTTACAAAGCCTAGAAGGTAAGCATCAATTTTGATTTATGTTACAATGTATGTTTCAAACAATTTATTGTGAACTAAAATGACCGACATATACAGTAGTGATGTCTAAGACTTTAATTGAAGGCCCAATCTGGGATGGTTTTGAAAATATATTAATTATAGGGATATATTGACATTATGTCCTTCATAATTTTGCCGACAAATACTGTTTAAAAAATATTTGTTTTGTTGAGCAGTCAATCACCTTGAATAAAAACATCTCCACTGCTATTTCTTATTTTTGGTGGTGGGAGTGTCTTGTTTACATACTGTATGTATCACTAATTGGACCTTTAACATAATAGACAAAAGTCTTTGACAAAGAAACATGTGCTTAGTAACTGGTTAACCCAACTAGTGGCCCTATAATGGAGAGGGGGCTAGGTCAGGGACAATGTTTTATGGTGTAGCCCCCCTCTCTGCCCTGTGTTTCTCAAAATTTCTCAACAAAGTAGAAATACCCGTAAAATTATATTGTCTCCTCTGAGGAACTAATAAGGCAGCTGAAAGATACAGTTAAAAGTGAGAATCAGTTCAGGTCATGTGAAAACTGGTCATTTGGTTTGCAGAACAAATTCCCAGTTTGAAATTATAAAATACTCCCATATTTGTTTGCATCATGCAGTGTCTCAACTTGTGAACTGGTTAAACTTTGCCCTCATCACTCTCCTCCCCTCTCACTGACCAGCAGGTGTCTGTGTGAGGTGAAAGGCTCGGGAAAATGGGGCCTCTGTTCTCCACTGTTCTGGGAAATGAGCTGGAAAATGAGGGGCGTTGAACCACACCCCCTTCTCAGGACCCGGTGGAGTCTTCCTTTGCCTGTCCATCTCTGTCTCCCTCCCTCCTCTCTGCTCCCATCAGTGTTGTTTGAATACAGCTGCGACGTATGAATTTAACAGGGCCCTTAAACAGGCCGGCGATCTGTCACCATGTTTCACTTCCTCACGCCCCTCTCTCCACACGACCTGACCTCACTTGACTGGCGGTGCCCAACTTACTTAGTCTTGCATCCAAACTCAATCTGCTTTCAATATTGTTCAAAGCACTTTTTATGGCTGAGGGCCTGCTCAACAGCTTTAAAGCCCATTTTCTGGGATGATTGCTACAATCAGCCAGGTGTCTGAGCATTATGGTCTCTTGTTGCAATATTTTTTCTTAGAAACCTCTTAGTGGCTGATTAATCTGTAGATTAAACAGATGTTTGGGTTTTTAGGAGGCCTTTAACATTTGATATGTAATTATATTATTATTATATTAATATGATTTTCCAATGACCCACTAGGTTTAACCCTTTGTTGACCGGCTGGTCCAGAGGCATTGGGCCTACTGGGGATCTTACTTTCTTCCCTCTAGTTTGTACAAAATCTCTTTATTTGTTTATTTGGACAGGACAATGCATATTAATGGACATCACATGGATGTAAATACACCGGATATAGCACAGTTGCTAATTTTCATCCGCAGTCCTCACAGGAAACACAAAACGGAAAAACAGTCAATCAGTCAATGAGTTGTTATCTTGCTATTTTCACCTAATATTTGCCCCAGGATTGGGTATGGGTTAACGTGGTTTTAAGCGAATTTCTACCGATTCACAGTATGTGTCCATTTTGTCCAACAAATCTGCAAGCTCACAACCTGTTGCAATGTAACAGATTGTGAGCTTGTAGATTTGCTATTTTTGACGTATGTTTAAACCCCTGAATAGGGATGCTACGATTCATGTGGTTTTTAAACAACTTTCCACTGATTCACAGTATTTGCATCCACTATTTTCTGGTGTAAAATTTCCCATTATCAATAACACAATAACCTACAAATGGTCAACCTCTTCAGGTTCAATGTACTTTGAGTCATTGATAATTGGCTCAAATCAATTAAAGAATCAGTCACGGCACGGTCACATTATCTCTATCTCTTTAAGCAGCTCTCAAATGTCTATTTGGAACATGAGCTGCCAATGAAAGCGTAATGTGTGAAAAGCCACCTGTAATGAGTGTGTCAAATACAATCTGTATTCTCTGCTGGTACGTGCGACCCCATTGTGACCGTCAGTAGAGTCCCCAAGGAGGGTGTGAAAGTGTGTCTACCCCGTACCCAACTTGTGTGTGTGTGTGTGTGTGTGTGTGTGTGGGCACAGCAGCAGGCAGAAGGCCAGGGGCTGTTGTCTGACACTGATTTGTAAAGGGAGACAATATGGCTCATTGACCTGCCTGGCTCCACTGTCTGTTGCACATACCTCGCCCTTCCCTCCCCAGTGGATTCACTGCTCTTTAAACAGGGGGAGCAGATTGCCACTGCAGGCACAGGGAGGGGAGAGGAGAGAGAACTGGGGGGGGGGGTGACAGGACACAGGTTGCTTTGACAATGAGATTCCACTCAGAATGGTGAGTTGAGACAGCGACACAATCAGAATGTCGAGGCAAATGGAGTCCTAGTCATTTTCTAAGATAGAAGTTTATTACAGTTCATGAGCACACAGGAGAAGAACAATAATCACAAAAGTTGGTGGTCAAGTAGTTCTCTATTAAAAGCAGGGATCAGGCCATTTAAACAGAGCCTAATGATCTGCAGCCACAGCCGAATTGTACTGTAGCAATAAATACAGTACCAGACCAGCATATGGTGGTGTCTTGGTTCTAAATGATCCACACTGCATGGAAATATCAGAGGGAGGACAAATAACAGCTTCATGAATAGCGCCACAAGACGGCGCTATTCACACAGCCTACTACACAGGACAGCAATTCCATCTCTAAAGGTGAATAATATGAGAAAGAAATTATATTATTATTCTCTGCCTTGAGAAGAAGGGATAGAGAAGCAAAAGCGAGATTGGGATAGATTGGGCAGAGAGAGAGAGAGAGAGAGAGAGAGCTATGTGTGCCAAAACTTTGACAGTGACAGATTTATTTTAAGTTGATCTCTACAGGGTCAAAGGGAAAAGGCAAAGGCAAGGAAAAGTTTATCACTTTAAAAAAAGGTATTATACATTTTGTTTAATCTTATAAATGAATAATGTATCCCCAGTTAGTTCCCCACTATCCCAAATATATATATTTTTACACATCGTAAACAAACACCCTCGTCCTTTTGTTTTCCATTCCCATTGTCAGAGTCTGGAGAAGTGGAGATGACCCTTTTTCTCCCCTCTTCTGTGTTTCACCCCATCTCTTTTTCACCGTCGAGGACAAGCTGTTGCGGGCCACTCCCTCTCTTGTCTGTACAACTCCCTCCCCCTTCCCTCTCTCTCCTTCTCTTTTTCTCCCTCTGTCCACCTGTTGAAGCAATTGTTGCACAGGCTGCATTGTTGTCATCTTATTATTTGATGTCACTCACTATGTCGCCACCCCTTTCTGCTAACTTTATTGTGTCCTCTGGCTCTTCCCCGTCCGTACCCCGCCCTCTCAGTCTTCGCGGGGTATAAAATACTGAGAGAAGAGTTGCGGTTCAAGAATCGGCAGAGCACCACAGGAGCACACACTCAAGCAGGCATTAGGACCATAGTAACTCCTGGCATAATTTGGTGTGGAACATCTTGTTTTCTCAGCTGACAGAGAGGGACCACCACCTTTGACTTTTCATCTTCTCTTCACATAAAAAAAGGATCCGTCTATCTACTTTACTAGTCTGTGTCGGTAGGCAGAGGCATGTCTGTGTCTCTGTGGTGCGAGGAGACAGAGGAGGCTCATGGCCAGGTGGAGGAGGTGGAGGGGGATCATGACCATGAGGACAGGAGTCCGGGGAAGGGCCAGGCCAGGGGCTCAGCTCAACTACGGGCCCCCTGGGACCCCACCGTGTCTGGGCATCGCGTGGTCCAGCGGCTGCTTCAGATGGAGGAGAGATATATGCCCTCAAACCTCTATATTGCTCTCATGCAGAGAGATCCAGAGCGCAGAGAGGAGCTTACAAAATGGTCCCTTGAGGTAAAAAAAAGATCTTACTCTTATCACAGTAAAATCCTCAGTGTTCATTCAGTTGTAGTATAAAAGTTACTGTGCTAACTGTGACGGCCATTTCTTCACTGTCTCTTCTCCAGGTGTGCTGTGACCGTGGCTGTGATGAGGCAGTGTTCCCTCTCTCTGTCTCTTTGATGGACAGGTTCCTATCCGCCTCCTTGTCCTTGCCGGTCTCTCCGTACTGCCTGACCGCTGCCTGCATCCTTATCGCCTCAAAACTTACAGAGTGTGAGAATATCACCGCTGATACTCTGTGTGCTGCGGCTGAATACAGCTTCCTCCCCTCCAATCTACGAGTGAGTCAGTCAAATGAAAATGTGATTGTATAGAGATAACTTAAATATCTGTTTTGGCATCAGTGTTGTTACCTTTCATCTCATCTCATCTCATCTCATCTCATTTTAGCATAATGCCTCACTACATCATCCATGCATTTCTAAGTCATTTATGTGCTATTTTCTTTCTTCCCTTCACAAGGAAATGGAACGTGTCATCCTTTCAACTCTTCGATGGGACACAGCAGCAGTGACTCCTCAGGACTTCCTCCCACATCTTGTAGCCACTGTGGACGAGAGGAAAGATGGAGACACTGACTCTCAGGAGCCCCTTTCAGCCTTGCGTCGGCATAGCGATACGCTGGTTGCCATGTGTGTCTGTGACTCTGGTTTCTTGGGAGCACCTCCGTCGCTTATTGCTGCAGCTTCAATGAACTCTGCCCTCCAGGGCCTGAGCACCCAAGGGCCCAGTGTGCTTGCCCATATGAGTGAAAGGCTAGCAGAGCTCTGTCAGACTGACCCTGTAAGTATTGTATAAATGTATACCATGAAAATCCTTATTTCAAAACAAACTTCAAGAATGCAAAGCGAATTAGAAAGGAGAGGAGGGAAAAAAGAAAATAATTAAAAAGTAGGCTATATTAATCATAATCATTAATCATAAAATGATTGTCCCAGTTCAACTAGGCTATCTCTCTATTTTGGCAAAATAGCAATCTACAAGCTCACATGTCACTCTGCTACAGTTTGTAAATCAACAGTTTGGGACCTTATGGTGAAAGCAAAATGTTTTTTTATTTCACATTTTAAACATGCAACAATGCAACAATGCACATTGTGTTACATTACATATGCAATAAAAATATGCAAATAAAAATAAATTAAATAGAATAGCTTGGGCAAGAGTAGTGCCTGTATACAAAACAGAAAGATGTTGATGTGGTGTTTGTAGCAGGTTACATGTGACTGTGATTTGACAGAGTTGCATCTGTTGCGATTATCATACTTTATCTGTTGTCTTCTCTTTGTCATCACAGGTAGTGCTGCAGTGCTACAGTGAAATGATAGAATCTGTCCTCAGACAACGTTTAAGGAATGGACTTCAGGGAACCCCCATGGGAAAGGATGAAGAGATGGATGAAAATGAAAGGGCAGGAACTCCTACTGACATGAGAGACATTGATTTCTAAACGCATCTAAATAAGTAAAGTGCTACATTGATTGTATGAAATCAATCAAAATCTTTAAGTGCATCAGTCAAACTGATATTAATCTCTCAAGACAGATAAACTGAATCTTTTTTCCCTTTTTTACCGATTGGGTTCCCAGATTTAACTGATATAAATGCATCATGACCTCAACATGTTTGCCATATTTAAAATGTTTACAAATAGGCTACTTTATTGCGTTGTTATTTATTATTATTATTGTTAGTTATTTATTTATTTTGAACCTTATTTATTGGTGATCATTTTTGTAATTGAGTTATTTGTGCCATATTTTAATATATACAGTACTATTTGTTAATGTAATTCTAACTTAGTTTTATTTTATGTATAATACATTTATTTATTATTATGTGCAATTTGTTAATTTATTTCAATCCACTATTGCTTTATTATGTTCGTGTAACTGTAAGTATAAATACGAGATATATTTTTGAAAGCAATTAAAAAACATTCATACAACCATTGTTATTGTTGCATAATTTCTATATTTAAAACGTTTATTTGTCATGCTTTCCATTCAGCTTGAAAAGTCATGTTTAGATTATAAAATTTAATTAAAAAAAATGAAAAAGAAAGAAAGAAAGAAAGAAAGAAAGTAAGTTGGTCATGGCACCCTGACCAAAGTTTTAAGCTGTTTTAAATTAAACAAAAACTTTCTGGGAACTTATTCTCCGAATAAAACTGAATTTCCAGAAAGGAACTACAACTCTCATTTGCCTACAAACATCGTCTCGTCTTTATGACGTCCATTTCCCGCGACTCAAAGTTAATAGGAAATACGCTGGCGGCCCGGGTGAGGTTACTGGGTTAGATAAACAAATCGTCCACGGTAAGAGATGCTCTGCGTTTATGTTTGCTTCAATTTTAATCTATATGTCGAAATGATGTTTACGGTGAGTTGAAATCATCAAGAAATGTGATGTAGCTAGCTGCTACTTAGCTACGTGGATGTAAATATTTACGTCGCAACCAGTAACGTTATGATTCAGGAGAAAACATGTCCACAGAGGATATGCAGGGAAAATACAATACAACAAAGAAAATGTTTGGCATAGTGGGATGTACGTAATTACATGTTTTGGGTTGAGCAAATTGTAGATATAACTCTTATTTTCCTGCTGCGTGTTATTCTCATCCATGACCATGATGACGTCCTTTCGTCCTTTGCTCCTGATGCTCCAGTTACCGACATGATGGAATGTACTTGTTTGATTGATTGATTGATTGATTGAAATATTTATTAACAGTTTGTAGAATTTACAGTACATTTTAAGCACAAACTCAATACGTTAGCCAGTGCAATTTCTAACGTTGCAGTCAATGTAATCGCATGCTGTGTCATCCTTACTGGAAGACTGGAGTGCCTAAACCATAGACTGTAAAAAATATGGAAAAAGCGTTCCCCGGGTCTAACATGGACGTAAAATGAAGCCTCTTATTCCTGCACTGTAAGTCGCCATCTTTCTAGATCCGTTTGTTGGGCCCAGCTGGCCATTGGCTGGCTCCGTTTGGGCCCAGCTGGCCATTGGCTGCCCAGACAACGAGGCGGGACTTCCCCCCATCTTCTCCGTTGGTTTTTATTTTGACTCGAGTGGGTGGGGACTCCCGATCATAGACTGTAACGGTAGCCACGCCCCTCAGAACATACGCGAATTTATGGTCATTTATTTTATAAATGGGACCATAATTTTCCAAAAAGAATATTATGACATTAGAAATGAGACATTAAACTAGTGACTGGAAGCAGAAAGTATTCATGACCATCTTTATTAAGGTAATACAGTCTAGGTGAAGTTGGGCCCAAATACATGGACTTCTATGGGGCTATGCGTTTTTTTGGGTCCAGTGACAGCGCCACAACAGGCCGTTATATGAACTTTCAGGAGTTTCAGGCTTCACAAAATATCTATCTGACTGCCCCCCTGGCCTAAACCCGTGACTGGGTTACGCGGCGGTTAAATTAACAAATTGCACACTGGTAGCAGGCTGCCATTTAAGGACGTAGGACACGCCTGCAACAGATATCAGCAATTCTATCAGCTTCAAGTTCACTAGTATAAATCAGTATACATTATCTTTTGGGACACACATGATCACTGTCTTTTTACTTTTGTTTTTAGCTCTTAAGTTCCTTAAGGTATATATTTTAGGCATTAAAAAGGTCTTAAAAGTCCTTAAATGACCGGTCATATGGGGACTCTGTCTAAGCATGTAACAAACAGTCTCTGCCTGAGTGCTCTCTCTCAGACTCGGTTCATCATGTGCATTCATGTGTATACTAGGAGGAATGAGGATGACGTTGAATCCTCGCTGGCTGCTACTTCTGTCCGCCGCGGCTGTCGTCTGCTCAGTGCCTATTGACCGTAATGTGGCACAGCCAGAAGCCCAGCACGTTGAAGAGGAGAAGCAGGAGGAGAATGTGGTACTGCACTTTATTATCTTAATTCACTATTAGCCCATTTAGGACTGAGTCTGAATGTTGCTATATACTGTAGATCAGCGGTTCCCAACGTGGGGTCCGCGGACCCCTAGGGGTACGCGACGCATAGCCAGGGGGTACCCAAGCCCCCTCAAAAAAATCACACACACACACACCATGTGAATCATGGTGTGTGTGTGTGATATGAAATGTCCAGTACCTCCCCAGTGCCTCCCCAAGTGCCACCCCAGTGTCTTCCCTGCAGTGTCTGCCCAGTGCCTCCCCAGTGTCTGCCCAGTGGCTCCCCAATGTCTCCCCAGTGGCTGCAGTTTCTCCCCAGTGCCTCCCCAGTGCCTTCCCAGTGCCTCCTGCAGTGTCCCCTCAGTGCTTCCCCAGTGCCTCCCCAGTGCCTCCCCAGTGTCCCCCTGAGTGCCTCCCCAGTGTCCCCCCAGTGCCTCCCCAGTGTCCCCCTGAGTGCCTCCCCAGTGTCTCCCCAGTGTCTCCCCAGTGCCTCCCCAGTGCCTCCCCAGTGTCTCCCCAGTGCCTCCCCAGTGTCTCCCCAGTGTCCCCTCAGTGCCTCCCCAGTGTCCCCCTGAGTGCCTCCCCATGCTCCCCAGTGTCCCCCTGAGTGCCTCCCCATGCTCCCCAGTGTCTCCCCAGTGTCTCCCCAGTGCCTCCCCAGTGTCTCCCCAGTGTCTCCCCAGTGCCTTCCCAGTGTCCCCCTGAGTGCCTCCCCAGTGACCAGCCGAGTGCCTCCCCAGTGCCTACCCAGTGTCCCCCTGAGTGCCTCCCCATGCTCCCCAGTGTCTCCCCAGTGTCTCCCCAGTGCCTCCCCAGTGCCTCCCCAGTGTCCCCTCAGTGCCTTCCCTGTGCCTCCCCAGTGTCCCCTCAGTGCCTTCCCAGTGCCTCCCCAGTGTCCCCCTGAGTGCCTCCCCAGTGTCCCCCCCGAGTGCCTCCCCAGTGCCTCCCTGAGTGCCTCCCGAGTGTCTCCCCAGTGTCTCCCCAGTGCCTCCCCAGTGCCTGCCCAGTGTCCCCCCAGTGTCTCCAATAGCAATACAAGAGCAATAATACAAATCAATCTTAATTTATTAATCTTATTCATTAATTATTGAATCAAATTAATTCATTAATCAAAATGTTCGACGCAAGAAGGCCCCCCTGCGGCCTGCGCCCAGCACCATGCCAAAGCTTTTTCCTGCAGGAAACACTGCTTGTGGTTGTAAATATATTGTTATCTGTGTTTGCGAGGATGAGGGGGTACCTGGAAAAATATCTACCGCAAAAGGGGTACCTGGTCCAAAAAAGGTTGGGAACCCCTGCTGTAGATGGCAACAAGAACCCCAAAAGAAAACAAGAAAGTATATCGGTCTATTAACTTGTGTTGATGTATTCATCTGTATGTGGTGTGTGTGTGTAATGTGTCTGTACTAAATCCATGATATCTATTGCAGGACACAGGCCTGTACTATGACAGGTATTTAAGGGAGGTGATTGAGGTCTTAGAGACAGATCCTCACTTTAGAGAGAAACTCCAGACAGCTAATACAGAAGACATCAAGGTTAGTCTCTGTCTAATCTCTCTCTCTCTCTCTCTCTCACTCACTCACTCACTCACTCACTCACTCACTCACTCACTCACTCACTCACTCACTCACTCACTCACTCACTCACTCACTCACTCACTCACTCACTCACTCACTCACTCACTCACTCACTCACTCACTCACTACACACACACACACACACACACACACACACACAATGAAAATGAATGAAAAGCAATCTGAAGCTAGCCTGGGTTCCAGCCTGAAGTGACAATACAAATCCACGGTACGCACTACGCAGCGAATCAGGCTGCAACCCAGGCTAATCTGAAGCTCTCCTCTCCGTTTAGAATGGTCGTCTCAGTAAGGAGCTGGATCTGGTGGGTCACCACGTCCGCACCCGTCTGGATGAGCTGAAGAGGCAGGAGGTGTCCCGCCTCAGGATGCTGCTGAAAGCCAAACTGGACAGCACCAACACACAGAGTGAGTTGGTTGTCATTTGAAGTAGACCAGTGATGAGTGGACTGTGTGCATACAAGTCTGCTTTCAAGTTGCTGTTCAAAGCGCATGCTTGTGCACTTGTGCAGTTAGTGTTCATTTTAGTGAAGACAAATCCAGAGAGTTTAAATGTCCCATTATGTGGTATACAATATCTAATGTCTCTGTCTGTTCTCTAGGTCTACAGATGGACCATGCCTCTTTGTTGAAGCAGTTTGAACATCTGGATCCACACAACCAAAACACCTTTGAAGCTAAAGACCTCGAGCTGCTTATTTCAACAGTAATTGCCGCCTGTAACAAATAAGTGTAGCATATTTGCTGTCTGTCTGTTTTTTCTTTTTTCTTTTGTTTTTCTTTATTTTTATCCACACCCACAGACAATCCACTCAATGGTGGTATTACAACTGCTTCAGATTCTCATTGACTCCTTTTTGCTTGTTTGATAATTCACTCTAGGCAACCAAGGATCTGGAGAACTATGATGCTGAGCGACATGAGGAGTTCAAACGCTATGAGATGCTGAAGGAGCATGAGCGGAGGGAGTACCTGAAAGGACTGGACCAGGAGAAGAGAGAGAAAGAGGAGAAGAGGATTCAGGAGCTGAAGGAAAAACACAGGCAGCACCCCAAAGTCAACGCTCCAGTAAGCAGAGCTTAAATCCGTCTGGCTCAATTATTTCTTTTTCATTCTTGTGTTCCAGCCACACTCTACTCTACAGTTACAGAACTTGTTAGGAATCATTTTTTTTATCAAGTATTCCGTTCTCCACAGCCTTGTTAAGATCCAGTAGCCTCCAGAGATGGTTGAAATCACATTAACCTTTCTCTAGCATGGCTATAAAATGGGTAGGTAGGCTGTAGCTGTGGTGGAGGGCTCTTCTGCAGCAGCTTTATATAATTCAAACTGAGTAAGCCTGCCTGGCAGATTGTGATGAGAAAAGATGTTCACAGGAAAATCAATTAATTCGCAGCTTTTGTATGTGAAAGAAACTAACTGATATTGTGAGATTTCAAAGTAATGGGTTTTTCTGTTCCTGCAGCTGTTTTCAGGCCTTGTCAGTAAGCAACAAAACGTCTGATGAGACACATCATGTCCATGACATGGCTCTCGGTAGAAGTAAAACAAAATTACTCTATTTCTCTCTGTGTCCTGCTCAGGGTAGCGTTGCTCAGCTGCGAGAGGTGTGGGAGGAGACAGACGGCCTAGATCCACAGGAGTTCAACCCCAAAACATTCTTCAAACTGCATGGTAAGCAGCTCCCGTTCCTTTTCGCCATATAACTCTTGGATTCATCATGGCCAAGATACATTATAAGTTACGTGCTTTGGTCTCTGCTGTGCTTAGATACAAATGAAGATGCCGTTTTAGATGAACAGGAACTTGAGGCTCTCTTCACTAAAGAGGTACGGTCAACTCTTTTTGAAGAGTCAAGATTTTATCAAGATTTGATCTGACTGCACAATCTATGCAGTATCTTTTTTTTTTTTAAACTGATTTCACAGAATCTTACGTATTCTTTACCAGCTGGAGAAGGTCTATGACCCCAAAAACGAGGAGGATGATATGATGGAGATGGAGGAAGAGAGGCTGAGAATGAGGGAGCATGTCATGAAAAATGTTAGTAGTGTTATTTCTTTGTATACATTGTTTTATCTTTCCCATCAAGTGCTTGATGTGACCTGTATTTCTCCCGTCTTAAAGGTGGATGTCAACAAGGATCGACTTGTCACCATGGAAGAGTTCCTCAAATCCACAGAAAAGAAGGAGTTTAACAATGCAAAAGAGTGGCAGGTAAAGAGCGTTGACGTAGCCTGAACCTTTTCAAAACCGGGTTTCTTCCTTCCTCCAGCAGCTATTCTGTCTGTCGCAGAAGACTGTATGAAAACAACTATCACACAAATACACTAGAGGCTGCTACTTCCAAGAGAATGTTAATTTCCATCACCTGTCCACAAGAGGCCTTTAAAAGATAGAATTGTTAAAAAGTAGAAAGAAACCAAAAGAAATATCAACAACTTGAAATCTATTTAAAAAAGGAGACCACAATTTAACACTAATCCAAAACATACAAATTGTATTTTCAAGGCTGATTGTCCAAAAGAGATTTAGAAGTTACAAACAAAATTAAGTGACATTGCAAATAGTCATGCCAATTTGGTAACTTTCTCAAGTGACAGTAGAAAACGTCCCACACAGGATTCACACTTCTTTTTACCATTGATTTAGCATTATTATCTTGTTACTGTGTGTGATATTACATTACAACCTATATGGTCCTCCCATCCCTCAGACTCTGGATGACACCAAGCCTGTGTACACCGAAGAAGAACTCCAGGGTTTTGAGTTAGAGCTACGGGGTAAAGAAGAGGAGCTTCAAAGGAGGGCAGCGTCTCTGCAGCAGGAACAGGAGCTGCTTAAAGAGAGGGGCAAGGCCCTGGAGGCACAGAGGAGAGAGTACCAGCAGGTACCGGTACTGATCCATCCACTGTTTTTCCCCAAGGACCCCCAGTTTGATATGCATTAGTTCATGGTGTTAATTTATATCTGAAAGTGTACAAATGGAACCAAATGGACCCACAGGGACCCCACATTGAGCCTTATGAACACTATACACTAAAACAAATGACTAAAAAAAAGTACATTCTAATAATGCTACACAATATCTCTGTCCTTTTTAGGCAGTGTTAGAGATGTCTCAGAGACAGAAGGGCCAACCGGCAGTGGATGGACAGCCTCCAGCAGGTCCTAATGGAGAACTGCAGTTCCATCATCAAGAGCTGAATGAGCAAAAAGCAGAAGATCAAGGTGAAACCTAGATGGGTTTTTACTATGTGCTTAGACATCTGATGTAATTTAATTATATATATGCTTTCAGTAACTGAACCTACTCCGTCCATTTCAGTGGTGAAAGCGCCAGTTGAGCAAGAAGCCGGAGTCCAAAATAATGTACCTGCTGAAGCAGAACCTCCACAGAATCTTCCTTCACACACCTAATGCAGCACACACACACACGCTGTACACCTGCACACTCTGATTTGCACTGGCACACAGTAAAACTCACTCGGTGTGTACAAATGTAACTAAATGTCTATTTAGGCACATTTGTATCGTCCCTTGTGTTACAGATCGCCAAATGAACATTGAGGATTTTACTGTGTATTCACGTGGGTTCTGCAGAATGAATTATGTGAGAATATGTATACATTGGGTGAGATTGGCACATTTTATTATAGCTAAGCATAATCTCTGCATTTCTGTGGTCTACGTTTCAATAAAGAATAAAGTTCTCTGTTCTCCCATCATTGGATCCATGTTGTACTTTTTTTAATTGCTTCTCAATCTGAAGAATCTGTGTGCCTTGTCCTTATTTTAACATCAAACATTGTATAAAATTAAATCTAGTTTCCATCTATAAACTTGTTCAACTGATTCAACTATTATATTAAGTACTAGTGTCCTGCTTTGCTCCATAAAACGTCAGCTCAATTTCTTTATTTTTGTATTAACATTCTGTCTCCTCCAGTGGCATGGCTCCCTGGGGACTGGTCCTTCTTGTCACCAGGATTTGGTCCCTCTGGCGCCATACACGGTACATTCCTATCAGCATACCACTAACCCACTGACCTCTCATAACCCCAACATGACCCCTCCTCTCCTGGTGGCCATGCAGCTGCCCCCTGTCACTCACTCCGGTGATGTCACTACAGAGAGGGACTAACCATGGGGATCATGTCATTACTATTTGATCTCCTTCGGTCGTATGAGGCTCAGGTTTCATCCGATTAAATAGAAATTAATACATGATGTTTTGCCAACTTCATTCAGTGTTAAGCTGTGTAAGGCTGGTCCTTTAATTTGAGATTTGTTCACACCTCTAGCTCACACTTTAAAACTTTCCTAGTTTATATGTGACCTATCGGTCAGACGGGCATGTGTACAATTGTTTTACACTGTACACTGTCTATATTATGTACTTGGCTGGGGAGTGGGGTGAATCTGTTAGTGAGTTTCACAGTTTCCATATAATTTAACAGGCACCCCCCTCACTGTTACCATGCCATGATGACTATGGTAGCCTATTAGTCTATACTCTATATTAACATGTCACTACAATAATACTAATGTCTGTGAGTCTGATGTAATATCTTTGCTTACTTTCACACACACACACACACACACACACATAATAATTAATTAATTCTGTTTTTTTATTATACCCATTACCCAACCCTGCCTGGGCTGGCCTTCAATCAATCCCATGCAACAGTAATTCTGCAAATGATGCTTCCCTTTGACATTGTGCTGAGCTTACAGTACTGAAGGGTTTGGTCAAATAGCGTGGGTGTGCTTCCACTCTGCTTCCACTGGCCTGAGCTTTTCTGAGAAGACGGATGTCAGGCAACTGAAACTGCATGATGTGACACTTGCTTGTCAGACCTTATTGGCTCGCCAGTCGCCTCTTTCACCTTTTCTGGCTCACTCTTTCTCTTTTTGTGTACTAGTAATCTGTATCCCTTTCATTTTGGATATCCCACTCCCCTCATGCAACCAAATATGTTGCCAATCTAATTTAAATGCACTCTGAATCAGTGAATGAATCTCAGCGGTGGGCCTCCATCATCATCTATCAATCTCTAGGTAGGAGGACATTACGTCATCTCTTCCGGAACGCTTTTTTACCGCGCTGCCCTGCCCAAACCTCATGTTTGACTTCGCCTACCGGTGGCATCGATTGGTTGAGGTACTGACGCTTTGGTGACTTGCGATGATGGCCATTGGTTAGTTCCACCGGCTCGTCTGCCAGCCTTCTGTCAAGACCAGCGGGTGATTTAATTTTTGAAATAGCCTAAATATTTGGTATGCAGATTTATTTTCTTTTGTTATTACTATTTTTTTTCAACAGATATCATCTATTCTACACCAATATCCAACCAAATGCTTAATATGCGATGTGAAACTTGTGACTTTAAAGTTATCGCAGTCTTGCTTTAATAATATAATTATTGATCAAAACGGACGGTACCAAAGGGTGATTGCCTAAACGTGAAATTTCCCTACATGCAGGTGCATTGCATTTGTCGTATTAAACACCAGAGGGTGCCATTGCTTAACAATTGGCATTTTACTTTTCTTATTTTTTTGTTTCTTGAGTATACTAAAATCCCTTAGAAGTTAGAACCGTGTGCAAATTTCACGTGTTGAAATTTAGTACGTTACGTGTTAAGAAGAAAATAATAATGAGCACGAGTTTGGTGATAGAATATATCGATATCTTAAAGGAAATGCAAGTTGTTTCTTTAAGAGGCAGCATCTTCCCAGGAGAAGGAGCGCTGAGGAGAGCTAAAACTGTGTGTGTGTGTGTGTGTGTGTGTGTGTGTGTGTGTGTGTGTGTGAGAGAGAGAGAGAGAGATGGGGGGGGAGTGAGAGAGAGGGAGGGAGAGAAGGGGGGGAGTGAGAGAGATCGCGGGAGAGAGAGAGGGAGGGAGGGGAACCGGGCTTTTAACGGGGATAGCCTGCAGCCTCAGTCGGTCAGAGATGCTCCGATCATGGAGTAATTGGAGATGATACTCGCTTTTTCTCTCCCGACAATGGAAAGGGTAAGATGAAAACCATACAGTAGCCAGCATCGATAGCATTTTAGCCGATGTTATGATATGTAGCGCCGTGCATTAGACCGTCCAGCTGTTTGTGGGGAGGGGGATGCGCCGCGCAGAGGGGGCGAGGCGACGGCCGGGGTGTTGATAGGAAATAAACGCCTTGCAGTCAGTCGGCAGTCGGAATAAAAAAGGGAACGATTTGTTTGTCGACAAATAACGTTTCAGTATTAAATAAAATGGTTGAAATGTTATATTTGATGTTAAGCTAGGCCTACACATTATTGACAAAATGATTGGCACTTCCCCACAATGATGTGATGTAGTGTTAATAAGGCTATAGGCTATAAATGATCGACCATTCGACTGTATTTCACCCAGGCCCTTATTTCATCATGTTAACAATGTATTTACCGGTTTAATCTTCTACACATAAATCAGCAAAATAATTAACAATGAATATCTTATCATGTCTTGGATTACAGAGGCGTAGAAAGTAACATATTTCCTCCCGGATACAGTCCATATAATTACAATTCATGATGACACCCTTTTTCATATGAATATATGAAACAGCACAGCATCCTTAACGTTACTTATAGGCCTACTTATTGTTCTTTATATATGTGTTAGATACAAGAACGTATTCTGTAGGCTGCTGATGCATGTAAAGGCACCTTTCATGACTCATTTCCGTATATCATGCGCATTCATTATTAGCATTATGACTATGGATCCTCGGAGATAAGCGGAGACATGCAAACGATGGATGGATTACTCCAGACGCGTGTATCGAGATAACCAGTGAACACATCACACCGAATTACTGGCACTGCGATAGCAATTTGACTGATTGTTGTTTGAGGTATAGGCGCATGCATGGCATACCCGTCTGTGGTTGTGAGTATAGGAATTAAAACATTGCTATGAGCCTATGACTGAAGATATGATACATTAAAGCCTTATTAATAGCATGTGGCGGGTGGAAACTATATGCTTGCATTATGCAATCATCATGCTATTCCAGCGAGAGTATATGTGGCCTGATACTGGCCACCATGCACAGACAACTGTCCATCATCTCAATTCCATGTCTCTTGCTTTCTCTCTCTGCCAAATTGTGCCACATCTGTCTCTCACTCACTTACTCACACCCATATCTCCCACTCTGTTCGCTCTACTGTCTACTCTACTCCATAACACAAATTGCCTAAAATGACCTGTGCCAATCTTCTATTTCCAGGTGCTTCTCTCATCGGTGTGAGGACTGGCCTGGGGGGTGTGAGGCCTGCCTGCAACACTATGTGCTCACCTCTCTCCTCCCTTCAACCATGATCCCAAATAATCCTGCCCTGCATTCCACCCTACCATCCTGACAACTGGAAACTTTTCCTTCCCCCCTTGGCCCCTCACTCATACACACACACCCCCATGTGCACATACTATACAGGTACATTAATCTTTCTTAAAGCACCCCCTCCCCATGCACAGCACCAGGGCGTTTACCTCACCCAATCAGTGCCACCGCTACCTAATGAGCCAATTAACTTTTACTTGAGAAAATCAAGTGGTTGCTCAACACATAGGGCTATTCTTTCAGGCTCTACCCGCAAAGCTTCCCACCCCAGACACCCCAGGATTTTGCGGCAGGGGTCCGCAGCTTCTTGAGAAACGCCTCAAGCGCCCCAGTCTCCTCTCTCTCTCGCTCACGCCTCGCCCTTCCCGGACCTCAAGATGATGTGCGAGGTGATGCCCACCATCTCGGAGGATGGGCGTGGTGGGGGAGGCTCGCCTTCCCCGGCGGGCGGTGGCGGAGGAGCGATGGGGGCAGGGATGGGCAACTTGGGGGGAGGTTACGGGAGTCGAGAGCTCCGGAGCGGCGACGAGGGGGGAAGCACGGGCAACCTGGAGTCTCTGATGGTGAACATGCTGACGGAGAGAGAGAGGCTGCTGGAGAGCCTGAGAGAGACCCAGGACTGTCTGGGGACAGCGCACCTACGTCTCCGAGAGCTGGGCCATGAGAAGGAATCTCTCTCCAGACAACTCTCCATTGCCCTTCCACAGGTACATGAAGAGTGGAGTATTGTACGTTTGTGTGTGTGTGTGTGTGTGTGTGTGTGTGTGTGTGTGTGTGTGTGTGTGTGTGTGTGTGTGTGTGTGTGTGTGTGTGTGTGTGTGTGTGTGTGTGTGTGTGTGTGTGTGTGTGTGCGCTTGTGTGTGTGCACTTGTGTGTGTGTGTAGGTGTCCTGACCTGAGGGTACAGGGTCAGTGGCACCATGTCCAGAATTTGTTTGACTAGGGTGGCCCTATTGGGGCATGTAGTGTACGCGTACAGTGTAAGCATGCACGTGTGCATGCTTACACAACAGAATTGCATTAATTCCCATTTTTTTGTCTCCACTACCAGCCTGAGCCATCTCCTATATAATAATTAACATAGGGTCTTACTTCTGTTTAATCTTGTTCAGGCAAATCATTCCTTGACACTTATATGTGCTCATCGTACTATATATTAGATAAAAAATCACACACGTGTGAACTGAGTGGTGCAATTCCCCCCCCCCCCCCCCCCCCCCTCTCTCTCTCTCTCTATCTCTCTCTCTCATTAGAGTCACTACCTCTCTCACTCTCTCTCATTAGAGTCACTACCCCTCTCACTGTTTCTGGCGCCCCCTACTGCTATTTTTAAGTCACATACTCATGCTCACACACACAGACACACAGACTCATGCTCACACACACAGACACACAGACACACAAACACGTACGAGGACATTGCAAGCTGGTTGTAGGAGTGGTTGCACCACTCAAAAATCACACACGTGTGAACTGAGTGGTGCAATTCCCCCCCCCCCCCCTCTCTCTCTCTCTCTATCTCTCTCTCTCATTAGAGTCACTACCTCTCTCACTCTCTCTCATTAGAGTCACTACCCCTCTCACTGTTTCTGGCGCCCCCTACTGCTATTTTTAAGTCACATACTCATGCTCACACACACAGACACACAGACACACAAACACGTACGAGGACATTGCAAGCTGGTTGTAGGAGTGGTTGCACCACTCAAAAAGACACAGGCGTGTGTGTAGCACCATACAGAATCTTTGATTTCAGAGTGCTCTGTTGACATAGATGGCATCATTTATTTCAGGAACGTATTCGATTTCTATTTTCGTAATTTTCAAATTCAAATTAACGTTCATCTCATGTATAAACAATAAACATTATGATTCGTTAGGATATGTGTTGAATAGAGTAGCAAAGAAGTCACAAGTTACCATCGCATTTTGCAATGAAATGTCCAAATTTCAGAATGGCCAAGAAAGAGCACCCAGGTCAACGGCATTTCAACGGTGTAACTAAGAACATTTCTAAACTTTGTAGATTTTTATTATTATTACAAAACATTAACCACCTAATTTTGGGCATTTGAAAATAGCCGATCTACAAGCTCAAAATGCGTGGCGATGTGACGCATTGTTAGCTTGTAGATCTGCTATTTTCAAAAGATATCTGAAAACTTTGAAACGGGACATTCTGCATAATGAGTACTTTAACTTTTGGTACTTTACGTACATTTTGATGCCAATACATTTGTACTTTTACTCAAGTAAGTATTGAATTCAGTATTTTTTATATTGCAGTATTAATACCTTTAGTCTTTTACTTAAGCAAAGAATGTGAGTATAATTTTTGCATTTCGGCACTCTCTGAGCGGCATTTCCAAATAATAATAAAATCTGTAATGGGATGGCACCATGGGTGGGTTGGAAGCCCTGTACCAGGCCAGCCTCTAGAACCGCCTCTGTACAGGGTTCATATGCACTGAGTTCGACTTAAACATTTGAATCTACTGCCTTAAAGTCAATAAAAAAGGTGTGTTCCATGCACTTTGTGTGCATTCATGCACAGTATGTGTAGCTTAGAGGTTTAACAGACTTGAAATGACAATATCACGCACAGGCCTGAGGGTTCTGTGCAGCTTGTGCATACATACATTCAGCTTGAGCACACTTCTGTCAATAATAGTCAACAAAAACACTTGTGAATGTTGCTCTGAGAATGTTGTAAATGGACCATTGTGGGTCTGTTTAGCACTTCTGATAATAAGCTGCAAGCCCTCATCTGTTAAGTCTACTGGATCAGCGGTTCCGAAAACTCATGCGATGTGTTGCGCACTGCATATTGATGTATTTCACATCAAGCAAATATATGCATATTATGCTTGATGCATATTGAGTACAGCGGGTGCATATGTGTTTAGTCCGACAGTCCAACAGGCATTAGTCGGACTAATGCCGCTGTTAATATGTCTAACAAACGTACAGTATGCACCTTAGAGCTGCCTAAAACTTGGAGATGGTGACTAAGAGTTGTGTTCTGTCAACTCGTCAGTGTTGATTTTGACAGCAAATTTTGATTTTGTTTTAGTCGCATAGTCTCTTGAATAGTTTTCATTTAGTTTTAGTCACATTTAATGTCACCTGGAATGTATTAGTGTTAGTCTAGTTTTAGTCGACGAAATATGACATTTGTATTTTGGTGGCTGATATTTTACACTATGACATTTCTCATCATAGTTTTAGTCGATTAATTCAACACTGCGAGTTGTCCAAAACAGGTGGGCTTCAATCCCAATATTAGTCTACTGTCCGTCCCAAAGCCTGAGCAATAATCATTTTGTAATTCCACTCAGCATTATACAACAATGGCTCCATCTCTATTTTCAGACAGGCAATATTGTTGCGTGCCTCAGGCATTTGGAAACATCTGTGTCTTTGTCAGGAACTACTTTCCTTTGTTGTTGATATAGCTGACATATCAAAAAAGAAATAACAGATACAATAGTAGCAGTGCACATCCTTGCAGAGAATTACTGGACATTAAAAGGCCATATTACCTCGCTGAGAGGAAGATCAATATAGCACACACGTGTACAGTACACACACACACACACATGCATGCACGCAAGCACACACGCACGCATAGACACACGCACACGCACACACACACACACACACACACACACACACACACACACACACACACGCACACGCACACGCACACGCACACGCACACACACACACACACAGTGGAACACATGGAGTGCTGTGATACATTCTACAGTAGCAGAGTTCATTGAGTGTGTGTGTGTGTGTGTGTGTGTGTGTGTGTGTGTGTGTGTGTGTGTGTGTGTGAGCGCGCAGATGCTGCCAACATTGAGAAACAGAGAGAACGAAAGGTGGAAAACGACAACATGGTACAGAGAGAGAGAGAGAGAGAAAGAGAGAGAGAGAGAGAGAGAGAGAGACATAGCGATATGAAAAACACAGACCTACAAATCACATCCAGTTGCATTCTGCTGCACACTAAAGTGGATTATTATAAGTTCTGTTTCAAGCATTGAGGATTGTGATAGGGCAAATGGAGTTGATTGAAGGGTGAGAATGGTGATGGTGTTGAGATGGCCGGTGGTAGAGATTCAGAATGAGAGAGAGAGCGGAAAGTGCAGGAGAGATAAATGCTTAGTACAGTAAGGGAAGACAATCATGCTTACATCCTGTATCTGACTGACAGCAGCCTACTGATGGGAACTGAGAGAGACAGAGAGATACTGTATGTACAGTAGATGGTGTAAGAACAAGCCCAGCATAGTGGGCTATTGGTGAGTCGCAGGGGTTGTTTCAAGCCAACCTTTACATGAATAAATGCCAGCGTTTGGGCCTACAGTGTCACTTGCTGAAAATAACTGATTTTCAAGCTAACAGCTTCACAAATTGTCTGCAAGAGACACCCATCCAAGTCGCTGATGGCCTGTGGGTTTGCTGTGGATCTGATGGTACCGATAATGGCAACCGAGAGAGAAGTGAGAGATATCTAGAGTCAGAGTGTGAGAAGAAGTCCAGCATAGTGTGGGGGTTGACTGTCTCAAGCCATTATTTACACAAATCAATCCCTAGAGCTATGAAATTGTTTGGACACAGCACACGCCACATCTGTACATGACAGTTTTCTCTCTTTCATTCCTCAGTCCTCTTCTCTACTCCCATTAAGCATCCTCCTTTTTACTCTTACTCTAGTCTTGACCCTCCCCGGTTGCATCCAAGCTGCTGATCACTGTGTATCTTATAGTTTGTGTACATAAAGCATAATGTGGTTGATGAGAATGTGGAACGATAAAGGTGTTTTGTTGATTGTTTTGGAAAATTCATCACTGTCATCCGAGAGCTCTGACAAAGGCAGAGAGAGCCCCATGCATCGCTGCTCCTCAATGGCTCTATGGCGTGCGTATGTGAAAACAAACACGAGTCAGTGTACGGCGCGCTTTCACATTAGCGTGGCAGCAGCATATGGGCTCCATGGCATGACCACGCATGAGCAGAGACCACGGAGACTGAATGGCAAGCGGAGCGTGGCGCGGTGGTAAAACGGGCGCGTGCGTGGTCATGTGTCAGCTTTACACGCCACAGTGACTTCACATTAGTGAGTCGAACTCGGTTGGAATGTTATGACTTCAGGTATAAAAACACAGACATCAGCAGATATTCACTTTCACAGGTTAATTGCGTAACGTCGGATTATTATCAGTCAAACTCTTTGTTGATGTGTTCCCATAGATACAATGTCGTTTGGAGCAGAGATTATACTCGCAGCTATCATGTAGCAACTTACCTCACAACTATATACGTAATTAGAGTAAATTGCAGACAATCACAACTCAGCTGGACTGCCATCAATAGGAATAATAGCAGATTACACGAGATTGGCCTAATTCCTTTGTTCATGCCTGTTTTACCTCCGGGGTTTCATTTTAATGACAGGCAGACACACACAGTCGGGGACATTAACTCCACCAGGAGATCATGTTTTCAACCCTCTGTGTGTGTGTGTGTGTGTGTGTGTGTGTGTGTGTGTGTGTGTGTGTGTGCGTGCGTGCGTGCCACGTGCGTGCGTGTGCTAGCATACTATTAGGCTGATCAGCGACGTTATACCATATTTCTTGTGCAAGCTGACAGCAGGCCAAAGGACATCAATTCTCTAATATCTTTCAGATGACCAACATCAATTATGTCATTTTTGAGAATGAATAATTGCAGAGCATGCAATCATCCCTCCAGGCTATGGGATACGTGTCCTGTGTGGCTATGGACCGGCACTATAGCCAATTGAGCGCCTGTCCATCTCTATGGTATCTCTAGACTACAAAGTAGCTAATTACATCACCGCTGTCCATCCAGCTCATGGGATGTAACTGTTGTACAAAGTTCACTCTCTTCTTTACACCTGTAACCCAGTATTGTGAGTCTGTCTCTGATTCAGTACTAGTCAGTCGCATGTAAATACCCTGGCACAATTTGATGTTTAATTAACATACTTTCATCAAGATGAAAACATACAAACATCTTTGTTTCACTGACACAGTTTTTGTATAGTGCTGATGTTTGCCATTGCATGCATCAAAAATAATATACGGTGGCGTATCAAAATCACAGACACAGTTGCTGAACGATCACACTGGATTTGAAAATGTAACTATGGCATGTGTGTATGCGTTCAGAGATTTCAGATATAGATGTGTACTGTACATCTCATCCCACATGTCATTACTGTGACATTACAGTAGCTTACTTCCTCTCGCTAAGGACATGTGTGCAAATCGAATGTGGCCACTGAAAACCCAACACATTTCAAATCGCAATCTTTGATTGACTGGTGACACAAACATAATATTGACAATAATGATGAATGCAGTCATCACGTTTCAGATTACATAGAACAGTGGATTTTCAGAAATCTGTTCAGAATTATTTGCAGGATCTACTGATGATTGAACTGGGAGTGTTCTCAGTGTTGTGCACACATATGGCATTGTATTAGGGACGTTCCTGGGGGTCCCGGGCCCCCAGTTTGGGAACCACTGTAATAACATGCTCCAGACAACCATCTTTCTGTTTGTCTACGTTGTAGAGCGTCCCTTCCTATAGTTTTGCAATTAAACCACTTTCTGACAGGATTCATGCAATACACATAAGAGTATTAAGACTCACTGTGCGAGGATAAGCCACTGTGTGAGGATTTTCCAGTTATGCCACTTGCTAGCCAAACTGTTTGTTTGTTTGTTTTTGTGATTGTGTGTGCACAATTTACATGACCATTGCATGCAATGGTCTTTGCAGCTTCCTTACTGCTCCTATGAATATTATTCTATGTATGAGTTAGAGTTTTATTTGAACATTTATTCTGCATTTCTTGCACTCAACTATTAGTTGCTCACTACTCACAACAACTCACAACTCTTTCTTGTTTGTTGAAATGATTCATTCCCATGCTGTTGGCACTTTGTTAATTGGGGTATGCTGCTAATTTCCATTATCATGACGTCATGCAGGAGCATTGAATCAACAACAGCACCCCCTTGTGTCCTTACAGGAGTTTGCAGTGCTGACCAAAGAGCTGAATGTCTGTCGGGAACAGCTGTTGGAGAGAGAGGAGGAAATAGCCGAGCTGAAAGCGGAGAGAAATAACACACGGGTCAGTACACCTCTTGGTCCATATAGAAATATTACATGCTTGCAATAACAATATCCGTGGTTTGAGTGGCCCTATGGGCCTCTTGGCTCTGCAAGGCTTACAATAACTGCACTTGCTGTGATGTTTTCTGATGGGATACTTGCATTTAATACATCATTACTTTCTGGCTGTATTTTTTGCTCAAAATATTTCAAAATAGACATATCGACAAACCTTTTCATTATTATTTAATGTGACACCTTGTGAGATGTTGGAGATACAAGGTTTCTGCGTGACAACAACGATATGTAATACACTGTAAAATCTGTGGTGTTCATTTAACACTCTGGAGCGGGACGGGTGTCTGCCATAGTTAAAGAGTCACAGACCATATCTCAGAAGTAAATTGGGAAGCATTCTTTTTTGGGTTTATGATCCGGTCTGGAGCGGTTGGTGACTTGCGTCATGTTGTAGTCACCCATCTGTCATGGAAACCACAAACCGGAATCAGAAGTACCCAAAATTCCCCGTGATCAAGGGCATCGTAATCTTAGGGCCTACCCAGTAAAAGCGTATATGCAGCGTATGAATCCGACATGTTTCTTCAAGTACGTCTTGGAATAGTTAGTTTGGCATATCCATATTTTATTCCAACTCGTAGCGACTGGCGAGACTAAAAACAAACGGCGGGGGGGGGGGGGGGGGGGGGATGTTACCTTTGTACCAGGCCAACAGAAGCTTCTATACGAGCCATACGATAACCCATTTTGGGCGGGAACCATTATGTTATGCTTTAGCTGTTGAAAAATAGCAGATCTACAAGCTCATAGCACGATCTCAGGTCAGAATGGGTTAAGTGTCTATATGCACCTACAGCTTCTGCTGGAGCACCTGGAGTGCCTGGTGTCTCGCCACGAGCGCAGCCTGAGGATGACGGTGGTGAAAAGGCAGGCGCAGTCTCCCGCGGGGGTCTCCAGCGAGGTGGAGGTCCTCAAGGCCCTCAAGTCCCTGTTTGAGCATCACAAAGCGCTGGACGAGAAGGTGCGGGAGAGGTTACGCGTCGCTCTGGAGCGGGTGTCCACGCTGGAGGAGGAGCTGCAGACCTCTTCTCAAGAGGTGAGAGGATGTTCTGGTGTCGCCACATACGCACGAGCTGATGAAAGCGCTGCTCATGACTGACTGAGTCTCTGTCCGTTACTGGTTTAGGTGCTGTCTTTGAGGGACCAAATCAAAAGAAGACAGCAAGGACTAGAAAATGGCAAAGAGGTAATGCAATGTAGTTTACTTGCACTAGTAATATTAATGTAAATTATGAATGGAATACTAAATTCTCCAAGCTTTCTCTATTTATTGAACCAAAACGTCCACCAGCATTGTATAAGTGAAGGTGGGTTTTGCTGGTGGAATGGAACTTTCCCTGCATGGTCCAAACAATGAATACTACAATAATTTGTAGTTGCCCGTGCCTCCACCACTTGTTCTACTGAAGTGTATTGTAGCTCAGACAGACTGTGTTCTGTATACAAAGCCAAGGATATCCAGCTGCATAGTTATTAAGCGTGTATGTTTATTTAGGTGATATGTGCACTATACACCTGTTTTGAACGCCAGGTTGAACTCGCCATGCGGTATATTTCATAAATGACTCTCATTCACACCAACATATGTCAGTTGTCTTTTAGCTGCATGCCTTCGTCCACTATGCACATTCCACACAGCTCCTACAGTGCATACTGTACACTCTAGACCATGTGCATAACATCGTGACATGTTAATCTAACACCCAGTTTTTTTTTTGTGCACACAGCGGCTTCCAAATGGACCGTCCTCCATACTGGATGATGGAGAGGTCGACAGACAGAGAGAGGGAGAGATAGAACGACAACGATCTGAATTAGGCCAGCTGAAAGAGAGACTGGCCCTAATGTGCAGACAGGTGCTGACGATTACACCAGTCTAGGGGCAGTGGTTCTCAACATGGGGTACCGTACCATAGGGCATACATGGGCAACTGGCGGCCCAGTGGCCACATGCCCCCCCCCCCCCCCCCCCTTAACTTAATGTGGCCCTCAGGTTAATATCAGAATACTGATATATTATTGATTTCACCTGTTGCAATTCCAAACATGCAAACATGACCCAAATATAGCAAAAATAGCTGATCTACAAGCTCGAAATGTGTCGCAATTCGACGCGTTTTGAGCTTGTAGATGAACACTCAGGAATGGATTGTCCGTTGCAGTTTGTGGTGCAAGAGATCAAAATCGTATCAAATGGGGGTCTGTGGTGTAATGCTTGAAATTAAAAAGATTGAAAATCATTTGTTTAATGCAGTGGTTCTCAAGCTTTTCCAGCAGTGACCCGCAAAATAATCATAATTGAACTGGGAACCCTACAAAATAATCATATTTGCACTGGGAACCCTACAAAATAATCATATTTGAACTGGGAACCCTACAAAATAATCATATTTGAACTAGGAACCTCCCACTCTGACAAGCATTTACAAGAATTGGGTTGAGGCATTACATTTAGTTTGACTGAATTATTGTGAAAATAGCAGATCTAAAAGCTCACAATGCCATTGCCACTTGTAGATAGGCTATTACCAAAATGTTTGCCTCTTTCTTATATTATTTGACAATTTGGCCAATGTTTGACCAGTTTTTATTGTGTAGTTTCAGTTTGTTGATTAGTCAGTATGCTTTTTTCCATTTCATGTCCTTGCATTGTCACTTTACGGTCCTCTGGATACTGGGGACCCCCCAGTTCTCACCCACAGGTTGAGAATCACTTTCTTTGCCAGAAAGACAAACTAAAAAAGGAAAACAACAAACTTGTGTCCAACCTTTACTCCAGGTTGGGGAGATAGAGGAGCAACTGACATCAGCCAGGAGGGAACTGACCAGATCAGAAGAAGCCAACCTGAAACTTCAGAGGGACGTGAAAGAGGTGAGCTTCTCTTCTGCTGACGGAAGATAAATCTGCCAGTCTCAGTCACACTGGTACAAATACTCTATTCTACACAGAAATATGTAACAGTTTGCTATGGCAACAAAGCCATTTGTCTACTTGGCAAGAATAATTGCTACACGAAAGAGTGTCTTCTTGCCCTGTAGTCATGGTGACAGTGCCATTGCTAAAGTGGCACACATTTTGCATGGAGGTGGCACAGCTAGTATAATCGCTCACATTACTGGTACAGTAGGCGATTGAAATGTCTGCAGTGTGGTTTGGGACGCAATGCAGCTTATAGCCGCTTTACCCTCCACACCAATTGGCTTTTCCTTTGTTGCATGACCCTTCTGACAAACATTATATGATTGTATGAATGAAAAAGTATGAATGTAACAAATTATCTCTACTGTTTTGGTCTCGTCTAGGCCGGGAACCCCTTTTGGTGTTAGCATTATGTCATGCTTTAGCTATTAAATAGCAGATCTACAAGCTCATAGCAGCTTGTAGGTCTGCTATTTTTGAAAAATCGAAGAACGACTGACATAGAAACATAGCTTTTTCAGAAAACTGTCAGGATGTAGAAGACAGTTTTAGAATCTGATCTCAGGTCAAAATGGGTTAAATATTAATTTCAAATGAATTCAAAAGTTCCCTAACTTGGAATGAACGTACCCGTCCCACGGCTGTTCGTCCTCCCGACTCCATTCCTGTGGAATGGCAGCACGAGTGGGAACAACTGGAAGCTACATGGCAAACAACAACTCTCAACCAGTCATTATCATTCTTCAGTTAATAGCTGTTCAAACACTGTGAAACACCTGCTTCTAAACCACTTCCCATCCATCGTTCCCTTCCCTCTGTCCTGTCCTATTACCGTATGTATAAACCGTGTGTGTGTGTGTGTGTGTGTGTGTGTGTGTGTGTGTGTGTGTGTGTGTGTGTGTGTGTGTGTGTGTGTGTGTGTGTGTGTGTGTGTGTGTGTGTGTGTGTGTGTGTGTGTGTGTGCGCGCGCGTGCGTGTGTGCCCTTGTCTCTTTCCCCTTATGTCTCTACCAGGCTTTGTGTCAGAGAGAAGACATGGAGGAGCGTATCACCACATTAGAGCGCAGGTCACCATCTTATCTTCTACCATGTCTAGTAGGAACTCTTTGGAATTTCCACTTTCCCCTCATTTCTTTTACATTTTTTTCTATGCCAGTGGTGTAAAGTAATAAAGTACATTGACTTAAGTACAATTAGTAGTAAGTATTAGTGCTTTACTTGAGTATTTCCAATACTTTTACTTCCACTCAACTACATCTCGGATCCAAATGTTCTACTTTTACTCTGCTACATTTATGTGAAAACTTTAGTTACGTTGTAGATTTGGATTATTATTACAGAACATACATTAACCACTTCAGCCCTATGTACATCTGAAAATAGCTGATCTAATCACATTGTGAGCTTGTAGATCTGCTGTTTTTCCAAAAGATTTTTAATACATTTGAAAACTTGTGAAAGGGGACAATCTGCATAACGAGTACTTTCTACTTTTGGGACTCGATGAGTACATTTTGAATTCCGGACTTTAACTTGTAACAGAGTATTTCTATATTGCAGTATTGATAATGTAAGTCATTTTTACACCACTGTTGTTTTGTATTGGATTCACAACTGTCTTGTGTGCTGCCTGGCCTGCAGGTACCTGAGTGCCCAGAGGGAGGCGACGTCTCTCCACGACACCAAGGACAAGCTAGAGAATGAACTGGCCAGCAAAGAGTCCCTCCACAGACAGGTCAGGGGAATGTGCTTTTCATTCTGGCTATAGGTTTAGTCCAATATCTTACCCCCTACACCAAAGGGATATCCCTATGGAGCCAGCAGGGGAGATATTAGACTTTTGGGGCTACATTTGCGTTCTCTCCTCTTCTCCGTCCTCACCTTCCTGTCCTGTCGTGTCCACCACAGAGCGAGGAGAAGAACAGGCAGCTACAGGAGCGTCTGGACGATGCCAAGCAGAAGCTGCAGCAGACTCTGCAGAGGGCCGAGACCCTGCCGGAGATAGAGGCCCAACTCGCTCAGAGGGTGGCAGCACTCAACAAGGTGGGTTTCTGTACCTGCCTGCATAATATATCGTTGTTGGCGGGAGGAAACCTCCTAACTCCATTTTTGAGGGGTTTTTTTGCATAAATAAGTGCTATTGAATTAACACCCTTTACGTCTGTGTGTTGTTTCTAAAATATTGAACTCTTAACTCACTGGACCCTCAAACTGTCTGCTAAAGCAACTAACTCCACCACCTCTCCCCCTCTCGTGCAAGTAATTGACAATATATAGTCACAACACCAACTTTGATGAGGCATTATTGCATTATTTAATTTCCTGAAAGATTTACATAAACACCTTGACATTGACATTTGACAACCAGTAAGACTCACTGTGGGCGAGAAGCGACCTCGCCCTAAAGGGGAGGTGCACGCCTGGGTGACGGCAGACTGCTGGGCGAGCGCTGGCGCTTTTGCATGGGGGGGTCAGATCAACATACAGTATGGAATGAATTCTGTACTGGAGTGTGTCTTGAGTGTACAGGGTTTGATGAGGTCAGATAAACATATGGCATGTCAGAACAGGTCAGCTCCAGATATGGAGATCTAAGGGTGGCAGCGGGGGCAGTGTCTTGAGTGTACAGGGTTTGATGAGGGCCCAGGCTTGTTGAGAACTCTAGTTTTCGCCGGCTGGGCTCAGCTGCACAAATAACTTAGGGGCTGGCCCGTCTAGAGTTTGAATGGACGGTATCAGTCAAAAGGGAGACATCGAAGAGGAAGGACGGGTGGGGAAGGATCAACATAATGGAATGTCAGCTCCATATATGGAGATCTAAGGATTTGGGGTTTGAGGTCAGATGTAGAGTTGCTGGCCGGCTCCATATATGCAGATACCTGTAGGTGATGATCCAGTCTTCTCCATGTATGGCTATCCAGGGTTTGATGTATAGGGAACCCTGCACAGACTTTAACAGAATTGACTGAAAACATTTTATTTGTTAGTTTAACATGCGTTGAGTATGCTTGGTGACAACAGAAAAAAATGACAATCAGAAATGGCTATACTGCATGAATAACCATGCACATGAACAATTGCTTCTCAGCCTATTTCTATTTCAAGAACCTAAATATAGTCAGGAACGTATACATATACCCAGACAAAATCAGTGGCATCAAAATTAGACGATATTTATAGGTCCTTCTGAAATGAGGCTTTCTAGGAAGCTCATGTCTCTTTCAGGGGAGCCGAGCTCCCCGTGGCCCGCGCATTTCCAACCCAGCATGTTCTTGTACTTACGAGCACTTGCTGTGTGCGTGCGTGCAGGCGGGCGGGTGGGTCATGCATGGATGAAACAGATATTGTGCCAGCTACTGCAAATGCCATAAATCTTTATCCTGCTGTGCCACAAACCCTCAGGCAAACAGTCTAATCTGATCGGCATTTCAGATCACAGAATCTGTTTCATCTTGGGTACTACTCACCAAGTCATGCACTGTAAGCCACAAAATTCTTCCGAAAAGAGTTGCTCATGTTAACCTCTGCCAAAGAAACACTGTGTAATCTGTATGGGCACATGTGGTAGCACTGAGTTGACAAGTTATTACTTGCGTGTTGTATCTGCGTTTGTTTGTGCCATGATGACACATGTTGTAACCCCGGTTTTCCCTTCCTCTCCCAATTATTCAGGCAGAAGAGCGCCATGGCAACTTTGAGGAGCGACTGCGACAGATGGAGGCACAACTGGAGGAGAAAAATCAAGAGCTACAGAGAGTGAGTCATGCTTGTTTCTCTCTCTGTCTCTCTCTCTCTCTCAGTTGCCGTCCTCCTCCCACTCTTACATTCCACTCCATTGTCAGTCAGTTTCTGCTTTCCACAATGGCACCATAATTTTCTAAACCCTCTATTTGACAGTACACATTCATATAGAAATGTTTCCCTCTCACACTTTCAGTCAAGCAGAATACTTGTTATTAGTAAAGGCCTATTCATAGTCTGGATTTTCGGTGGTAAGGTGACCACCGCTCCGGTGGTGAGCTGACCACCGGAGCTGAAATAACGTTGAGCGGTGGTGAGTAAAAACAGAGAGAAGGGCTGGAGCGGTGGCGGTGGTTTGCTCTTCACCGCGGCTCGTGACGTCATGTTGTAGTTCGGTGGTCACCTAACCACCGTAAAACCAGACTATGTATGAGCCTTAACTCTCCACCCACACCTTCTTTCTTCCTTCCCTTCAACCCCCCCCCCCCCCTCTTTCGCTCTCTCTTACTCTGTCTGTCTGTCTGTCTGTCTGTCTGTCTGTCTGTCTGTCTGTCTGTCTGTCTGTCTGTCTGTCTGTCTGTCTGTCTGTCTGTCTGTCTGTCTGTCTGTCTGTCTGTCTGTCTGTCTGTCTGTCTGTCTGTCTGTCTGTCTGTCTGTCTGTCTGTCTGTCTCTCTCTCTCTCTCTCTCTCTCTCTCTCTCTCACTCTATTCGTTCCTCTCTGCTTCTTCTCTCTGCTCACCCCTGTCTTCTCCCTCAGGCGAGGCAGAGGGAGAGGATGAACGACGAACACAACAAGCGCCTCTCTGACACGGTGGACAAACTCTTGTCCGAGTCCAACGAGAGACTGCAGCTCCATCTGAAGGAGAGAATGGCTGCCCTGGAGGAGAAGGTTTGACCCCTTCAGACCCACTCAGACCGCATTCATGTCAGCTCTCCCTTTAAATCGGAGGCCATTGAGTAGCGAGAACTGTCTTGTTGAATCGCATCCACTTAAAACAACCAGGACTAGTTGTGTAACCACTATTCCATCCTCAAGGTTCTTTATTATTTGTCTCCCGAGGAAGAAATTTGTCTTAGACAAAGGGCCCGCATGCAAGCGTAGCCCTTATGTCCATGTCGCCGCAGTGCAGCGCCAAATACATCTTTCTTGCATCATAGGAGGCGGTTTATTTACACTGGTTTATTTACGCGGCAGTGACGTTTCCCATTTGGTTCCTTTCCAGAACGCCCTGTCTGAGGAGCTGTCCAACATGAAGAAGCTTCAGGACGATCTCTTGGCGAATAAGGTGGCTAAATAAGCATACAGAATGTAGTAGTACACTATAGCTTCACTACGGAGCCATACAGAATGTAGTAATGCACTATAGCTTCACTACGGAGCCATACACAATGTAGTAATGCACTATAGCTTCACTACGGAGCCATACAGAATGTAGTAATGCACTATAGCTTTACTACGGAGCCATACAGAATGTAGTAATGCACTATAGCTTTACTACGGAGCCATACAGAATGTAGTAATGCACTATAGCTTCACTACGGAGCCATACAGAATGTAGTAATGCACTATAGCTTCACTACGGAGCCATACACAATGTAGTAATGCACTATAGCTTTACTACGGAGCCATACAGAATGTAGTAGTACACTATAGCTTCACTACGGAGCCATATAGAATGTAGTAATGCACTATAGCTTTACTACGGAGCCATACAGAATGTAGTAATGCACTATAGCTTTACTACGGAGCCATACAGAATGTAGTAGTACACTATAGCTTCACTACGGAGCCATACAGAATGTAGTAGTACACTATAGCTTTACTACGGAGCCATACAGAATGTAGTAATGCACTATAGCTTCACTACGGAGCCATACAGAATGTAGTAGTACACTATAGCTTCACTACGGAGCCATACACAATGTAGTAATGCACTATAGCTTCACTACGGAGCCATACAGAATGTAGTAGTACACTATAGCTTCACTACGGAGCCATACAGAATGTAGTAGTACACTATAGCTTTACTACGGAGCCATACAGAATGTAGTAATGCACTATAGCTTTACTACGGAGCCATACAGAATGTAGTAATGCACTATAGCTTCACTACGGAGCCATACACAATGTAGTAATGCACTATAGCTTCACTACGGAGCCATACACAATGTAGTAATGCACTATAGCTTTACTACGGAGCCATACAGAATGTAGTAATGCACTATAGCTTCACTACGGAGCCATACACAATGTAGTAATGCACTATAGCTTCACTACGGAGCCATACAGAATGTAGTAGTACACTATAGCTTCACTACGGAGCCATACAGAATGTAGTAATGCACTATAGCTTCACTACGGAGCCATACAGAATGTAGTAGTACACTATAGCTTTACGAGTGGCCATTGAGTGAGAAAAAAAATGAAACACTAACTTGAGCACTCAAGTTTAAGAGTAACTCAAGTTCAAGCGCTCAAGTTAGTAACGATTACATTTATTTTTAGTATTTTTTAGTAACGGTATTTTTCTTTCTCTCTCAATGGCCACTCCGTACTTCACAGAGCTTTAGTTTAACTCTCAGCATTAAAATCAATTTGACTATGTAATCAAAAACAGCTGGACTCTACTGTTTTAATACAAATTTATAAGATTCTGTTATACCGGTACATTACAAGCTTGTGTATAAATGGTAAATTATTATAAAATTGGAAGTGGAAATTCATCCAATGAACTCTGTAGGCCTACAGTTAGGTTAAGGATCTGGAGAGGACGTTCAGTTCGGAGCGCCTGATGGCTTCATAGCGTTTCCTGAATATCGACTGCTCATAAAATATTTCATAGTGTGTAATTTATTCCCGGATCATTTGAAATGGATAATGTGAGGCATAAAAGAAACCATATATGGTGATTGCGTCATAAAATCAAATGCCAGGAACTGGCCACATTCAAATAAGATTTTTCCAAAGTATTTCCACCAGTCTTGTGAGTCAACGTGAAACAACAGGCATAAGTTATTTTCTTTTGTCCTGACAGTTCCATTTTACCTTCCACTGTTTTAGGACCAGCTGATAGCAGAGCTAGAAAGGATTCAGTTGGAGTTAGACCAGCTGAGAGCCAGGCCTGGTGGATCCTATTCCAGGTATGTCACATCACCAAGTTCACCAACACCACAGAGAGAGAAGTTTGAGTAAGAAAAAAAAACAAAAAAGAAAACTGTACGTACTGTACGAACACAAAGATTCAGCTTCGTTACAACAGTGCTTCATTGTTTTTCTTTCTCCGTTTTACTTACTTTTTTACTTAAAACAAGCGACCTTTTGGTTGATTGATTGCGTACGTACGTGCCTGCTTGCCTGCGTGTGTGCATGTGTGTGTGTGAGTGGGGGGCAAGGGGCCAGCTAGGCACTCCAATGTTGAAGCGCTGGGCCCTAGTGGTAAGAGGAAGGACTGCAGGTGGACCAGTGGATTCTTGACGAGGAAACCCCGTGCAACCGAGCGCTCAATGTTAAAGCCCAGCTGCACTTCCGCATTTGGACACAAATTTGGTGTCCAAATGCTGAATCAGCGACAAAATGCGGAAATAGACGGTCCTTCCGGCAGCCTTCCGGGTGCTTCAAAACGCCACTGAGCAACTTCCACTGACATGCATAGCGGAGGGGGCGGAGCTTCGCGCCAGTTCAGTCTCTATCCTTTTAATACTCTATGGTGGGGGGTAAGGACACTAATAAAATGTAACTTCTGGTCGAGTTGCTAATGAGCTGTTAAGGGAGGACTTAAAACTAGCCATGGAGCTAGTGGACTTGATAGCTCATTCCATGCAGCTGTTGCAGAGTACAAGAATGAGCTTTAATTGGCCCATACAGCTATTGAAAAGCTATTGAAAAGTGGATGATATCGTTACGTCATGTTGTAGTCATTGGTTTGTAGGGGGGGCATACTATGATCCGACGGACCATTGCTCCGAAGGAGCATTGGTCCGAGGTGCGCTGGGGGTCGGGAGAGGGTTGGGGTTAGGTTTAGGTGTCTGCCCCGGGGGAGGTTAGGGTTAGGGTGAGGGTTTGAGGTAGGTTGTCGATCGTACCAATGCTCCGTCGGACCAAAGTATAGTAATCAGACCAGGCTTTCCTCCAGGTGGAAAGCCTGATAACGCGAGGTTAGTAGGTGCTGCATTATTTGTGATCCTGTGAACCATACACATTTTTATTTGAGTGACTCTTTCCTCAACTTTGAGCCACTTAAGGCTATTGAAATGGGCCGGTAGAAATTCCTAGAGAGAGGACGTAGAATTTGCACATCGACAGGACAGCTAAAGAGACTTTCGTTTACAGATGGATGGAGCCCGCACACCATAGTAGGTACAAAAAAAAGACTAGCAGAATTTCCTGCCTTAGTATAATTTCCTTATAAATCACCCAAAGCCGGAGGCATAGTTACTACAATGCTGTCACCACCACCCACAGAGATAAAACAGAAGTTGATAATTCAATATTTTGACAGACGTCAACAGAGCTCATTGCACAATCACACATGCAGAATCACACACAGTCTCTCTCTCTCTCTCCCTTTCTTCCGCTCCCTCTGTCATTCTGTCTCGCCCGGCCCTCCTTCATCCCTCCCTCCCTCCCTCCGACCAGCCGTTCTCTGCCGGGCAGTGCTCTGGAGCTGAGGTACTCCCACGGCGGGTCCCTCCCAGCGGGCTCCACCACTCACCTGGATCACTACGGCAACAGCTCGACGGGGGGCGTGGTCAGACGGAGTCACCGCGCACGCTGGAGCTCAGGCCGCGAGGACTCCACCAAGGTGAGAGAGAGAGAGACCCCCAGCTGAGCTGATCACCGCTGACGCTTCAACATAATGAAGACTGTCATTGCAAAGGAGACAACCACCATTTGAAAGAAGAGATTTGGTGGCTTATTGTATGCTTTGCGTGTCAAAAAGTAGAGATGAGGGGGGAGAGAGAGAGAGGGGGGTACCACAACTGTGGTATACAGTACCACTCCCTCTCGTGTATTATTTCTTAACCACTCTAAACCTGGGATGACATTATAGGCGCAAAAACTAAAACTGCGTAGATCGGCTATTCCTGCGTATTGTATTGTATAATTGAAATTGCATTTCCATGAATGTGTGCGGAAGAGTCTGGATCCTGTCCAATCTGAGAACCCATATGCAGATAAAGGAAAAACAGCGCCCTCTTTCCCTTTGAATTTGACGGAGTCAACAGTCTGTCTCGAGAGACTAGGACCCTGCTAATGCACGGTTGGCTGCGGCCTGCGGGAGTACAGCGATGACAGACAACCCCTTTAGCCAATCAGCGTCACAAAAAAAGCGACGTCATCTCCAGTCTCTTTATTTGCTTTATTGCTTTTATGGCTTGGCCCCGTGATGACGACCGTCTGTTCTCTGTGTTAGTATACTGACTGGGAGAGTGGAGCGTTGCTGGGGAGCGGTTTTAACGCTTCCCCTCTCTGTGTTAGTATACTGACTGGGAGAGTGGAGCGTTGCTGGGGAGTGGTTTTAAATCTTCCCCTCTCAGTGTTAGTATACTGACTGGGAGAGTGGAGCGTTGCTGGGGAGCGGTTTTAACGCTTCCCCTCTCTGTGTTAGTATACTGACTGGGAGAGTGGAGCGTTGCTGGGGAGTGGTTTTAAATCTTCCCCTCTCAGTGTTAGTATACTGACTGGGAGAGTGGAGCGTTGCTGGGGAGCGGTTTTAACGCTTCCCCTCTCTGTGTTAGTATACTGACTGGGAGAGTGGAGCGTTGCTGGGGAGTGGTTTTAAATCTTCCCCTCTCAGTGTTAGTATACTGACTGGGAGAGTGGAGCGTTGCTGGGGAGCGGTTTTAACTCTTCTCCTCTCTGTGTTAGTATACTGACTGGGAGAGTGGAGCGTTGCTGGGGAGCGGTTTTAACTCTTCTCTCTGTGTTAGTATACTGACTGGGAGAGTGGAGCGTTGCTGGGGAGCGGTTTTAACTCTTCTCCTCTCTGTGTTAGTATACTGACTGGGAGACCCCAGCGTTGCTGGGGAGTGGTTTGAACTCTTCTCCTCTCTGTGTTAGTATACTGACTGGGAGAGTGGAGCGTTGCTGGGGAGTGGTTTTAACTCTTTTCCTCTCTGTGTTAGTATACTGACTGGGAGACCCCAGTGTTGCTGGGGAGCGGGTTCAGCACAGCCGTGGAGGTGACCTGCTCTGACGACGAGGAGGACAGAGAGACGCTGTTCGGCTCCGAGCTGCTGTCCCCCAGTGGACAGACGGACGTCCAGACCCTGGCCATCATGCTGCAGGAACAGCTAGAGGCCATCAACAAGGAGATCAAGTGAGACTGAACGCAGGACAGACATGTGTGCACAGTAAAACCCAGAGTGTTTTGACAATGGTAAATGGGCTATATGCACACAGAATAACACTTCCTACTTCCGGGCCCCTTCCCTATACTTCCTGTTGTCCAGGTGTTACCGATGATACTAATTAAGGCTGTGTTCCACTTCCATTTAGTCTACAGTGGTTCTCAAACTTTTTAATTTGAAGGACCAGCATAACTCTGAGAGTGTACAAATGGAACCAAATGGACCATTACTACACGCTTACGAGTTATACACCCGTACGGGGCCATTTGGAACCCACTCAAGGACACTTTTGAGATGACTGGTGTAGCAGAGTGTTTCCACAATAGCAGCCCCCTGACTCTGTTTGACCAGAATGGAACAGAGCCTTCATTAGTGTCATCGGTAACACCTAGTTGAAGTAGAAGGGGGCAAGGGGCCCAAGTTCTTTCCAAAATGGCATGTGTGCATAGAGCCCATTTGAATTACTTTTAAGACCTCACATCTGTGGACCCACATGCACCTCCGTTGGTGCAGGGTTTAACCAAGAAAAATACTTTTAGTTACTTCACTGTGCCCTCTTAACGATATTGCAAAGAGAAAACCCAATAGACAAGAGTTTTCCTTCCGGTGGAAATAAAAACCCCTTTCTGGCCAAAAAGTGCATTTTATACGTGTGGTGGGGGGCTCAACTAAGGAAAGTAGGCTTTCTAATAACACAAGCCGCCTTTGTATTGGTGAGTAGGGAAAACGTTATTTTTATTTTCGCTACAGACGAGAGGCTGGTCTGCATTTCAAAGGCATTATAGCTATCGGAACCAGAGCTTCCAGAAAGCAGGAGATATATTGTGGGTTAACACTACACAAATCTAGCTTAGCCCTCTGCCACCCCCACTCATCCTTCTCTTCCCTTCCCCTCTCTAAACCACACAGGCTGATCCAGGAAGAGAAGGAGAACACGGAGCTTCGGGCGGAGGAGATTGCGAGTCGGGTCAGCACTCTGGACGGCGGCCCCCCCATCCCCCCCTCCTCCCTGGGGAGGGGGGGCTTCATCCCCTCCTCCATCACGTCGTCCACCCTGGCCTCGCCCTCTCCTCCCAGCTCTGGACACTCCACTCCTCGCCTGCCCCACTCCCCCGCCCGGGAGACTGATAGACAGGTACAGGTGATGCTCTATCTACTGTGACACTGGTTCCCAAACGGTGGGTCATTTGAGGGTCGCGGGCACATTTTTTGTGGATCGCTTCATTTTTTTTGGTTCCTACATTTTGTTTTTAATTTATTATTATTTCAACATTTTCAAGAAACATTATCAAAAAAGCATAGCATTTCATGAATTAACCCATTTTGACCTGATTCTAAAAATGTCTGTTTGAAAATGACAGTTTTCTGAAAAAGCTATGTTTCTATGTCAGTCGTTTTCGCGCGCTATGAGCTTGTAGATCTGCTATTTTTCAATAGCTAAAGCATAACATAATGCTAACACCAAAAGGGGTTCCCGCCCAAAATGGGTTAATAACAAAATCCATTGATTTTCCATAGGAATTCCACAAATTAGAACAAATATTTAATATTAACAAATATTTAAATATTTCAGAAGCAGATTTACGAGCTCACAACATGTCGCGTCACGCCACGTTGGATACGTTTGTAGATAGGCAATTTTCACTAGTTTGGGTCCCGGGCGAATATCTAATTTCTCTTTTGGGTCCCGGGTGAATATCTAATTTCTCTTTTGGGTCCCGAGCGAATATCTAATTTATCTTTTGGGTCACGGGCTAAAAAGTTAGGGAGCCACTGCTATATGTGACTATGTGGGATTGAGCAATCAGCATGGCCTCTCTTGCATCTCATTGCAGTCATCTCAAAATAATATATCGTCGCTAATGTAAAAAAAACGTGTACGGTATGTCCCATTTCAGGAAATGGAAAGTCCAGTGTAATTCTTATTAAATCACAAGGGTCCCGGGTCATCATCATGCAAGCTTGTGATGGACATTTCCATCAATATTTTATTTTTGCCATGGACATGCAAAACAAGTGATCAGTAGGCCCTGAATCCTAAATCTATACTAACTCCTACTGCATGTGCGTGTCTACTCGATATCACTGCACTTAAACAAGCCACCTATCAAATAAAATAATACAAAATAAACCCAAAACACATCACAACATGTTGTGAGCTTGTAGATCAGCAATTTTCTTTTCTTTTTAGCCTATAATGAGTCTAATGATATACCCAAAATTGGGATGTCGGGGTTAAAGTGGTTAGCTATACTTAAAAGAAATATAGTCAAAACAGATAATTATGTACAATACATGATGAGTGAATAACCCATTCTGACCGGGCACCCATTTTGGTGTTAGCATCACGTTATGCTTTATCTATTGAAAAATAGCAGACCTACAAGCTCGTATCGCGCCACCGAGTGGCGCGATACGAGCTTGTAGGTCTGCTATTTTTGAAAAACCAACTGACATTTTTTAGAATCTGATCTCAGGTCAGAATGGGTTCATCAGACCAGTGTGTGTCCGGCAGAAACCTCGTGTGAATCTGATCTCAGGTCAGAATGGGATAATGAAGGGCATCACAGGATAATAGGTGCCTAACTTTGATCAGATGTGAGGAGGAGGTCTGATGGTGAGCAAAGGAAAAAGAAACAAACAAACATAAAAAGATGAAAGTTGCAGGGTTTCTGCCCCGACAATGACAAGATATTATGCATACACAACATTGAAATGCTCTTAATTAGAGAGATGTGATTATCTTCCAGAACAACAAAGAGGATGATCGTTCCCTCGCTCTGCTCGACTCTACGCCTCCCCCAACGCCTCGAGCTCTGCGATTGGACAGAATGACGCTCACCCATCCTGGGGCAATGCTGGACGACCCCCGGGAATTCCGCAGGTAACCAGAATTCACACGGTGGCCAATTCGCCGCTTACATCACACTCGGGGTGGGACAGCCAAGTTTGAATAATGTGATTATTTGAATAATTACAGCTTTATTTTTGTGTTTTGTATTTTGGTTTAACAGTTCATGTATATTGCATTATGATTGTTAAATTAGCCATGTTAAAAAGCTTAAATAAGTTCATTTGTTTAACTCATGGTGATGTGCTTTAGGTTAAAAACAATGATAATGATTACTGTAGCTTTAAGAAGAGAGCTCTGGTTGTCTGAGATCTTAATTGCAGTTGCTAACACCTGAGTGTGTGCAGGTCAGATTCAGCTAATTAACTCTTGAGCGTGTGCAGGGCAAGGGGCCAGCTATGCACTCCAATGTTGAAGCGCTGGGCCCTAGTGGTAAGAGGAAGGACAGCAGGCGGACCCGTGGATTCTTGACGAGGAAACCCCGTGCAACCGAGCGCTCAATGTTAAAGCCCAGCTGCACTTCCGCATTTGGGCACCAAAATTTGGTGTCCAAATGCTGAATCAGCGAAAAAATGCGGAAGTAGACGGTACTTCCGGCAGCCTTCCGGGTGCTTCAAAACGCCACTGAGCAACTTCCACTGACATGAATAGCGGAGGGGGCAGAGCTTCGCGCCAGTTTAGTCTCGATCCTTTTAATACTCTATGGTGCAGGGCAGTACAGAGGCAGAGTGTGTGCACTGTGCAGAGCGGTACAGTCAGTTTGTGCACAAGACAAGATCAGAGCGACACGGTTTTTTGACCGTAGTATATTTTTGAGAACTTGTTTTTGATTACTTCTGTATTAGAGAACACATTTTTTTGGAATAAATCTTTTTGTGATCTTTTTACTTCGGAGTCATGTGAAGTTTTTTTACTCAAGGGAATAAACACGAGTATAGAAAAGGTGTCGCTGAGCATCAACCACTCACACTCGGGGTGGGACAACAGTATGGACAACAGTGAATGTTGTGCTTTCAACAGCCAGATCCCAATCAACTTCCATATCACGTCCTCCACTCTTAATGTTTCAGTTGTAGGTGATAAGGTGACCACCGCGGTGGTTAGTGAAAACAGAGCGATGTGTTTGGGTGAGCGGTGAGTCGCTTATCACCACGGCGTGACGTCATTTGTTGTAGTTTTCAAAGAACGACGACACTTCATGTCTTTGGACACCTGGCGCTGATCTTGGGAAGCTCCCCCTCTCCTTGTTCTCGGCTCCTCCAAAACCAAATTAGGGATGAGGACGATTTCCGGGTTATGCAGGAGAATGGATGACGGAGGAGGCGACAAGGCGGATATTTGCGGATTGGGATTTAGCTAATGTGTTAAGATTGTCCCCTTTACGCTTCTTGTCTTGATTCCAGTCTGTCAGCAGATGGCAGCAGTTCCAACAGCAGTCAGGATTCCCTACACAAGTCCAGCAAGAAGAAGAGCATCAAGTCTTCCATCGGTCGACTGTTTGGAAAGAAAGAGAAAGGGAGGATGGGCCAGCCTGGGCGAGATGGCTCAACTTCTCTCGGTAGGCAGATGGAAGATTAAAGGTTAAAATATGTGTCAACATCGTATGTGTCAGTCAAAATATGGGGCAACAGTGGTGATGATTCGTGAAACCTTCAATGTCTTTTTAAAGGTAACTCAAGATGTTCCAGCTTTTATTAGGCAAAAGGACCATGTCGTGGGACAGGAAAGGAGTCGAGGGATGGGAAAAGATGTGAGACAACTTGATAAGTGCTGGACTCCATGTTTAGAGTACCTTTGACCCCTGACCTTTCTGTGTGTCTTATAGCCTCTACACCCTCTGAGGAACTGGCTCCTGGGGATGCTATGGCGTTGAGCAAAACGGGGACCCTGGGACCAGCAGACAAGGACCGCAAAAACAAAAAGAAGTGCGTATCAGGGAAGAGTGGTCCGTTTTCCTGTTTGTTAACGTTTAGCCGACACCTCAGACACCTCAGACAATATTTCTGTCATCCTAGAATGACCATGTATAAGATTAGAGATACCGGTATACAGTTATACACATGAATAACCGTCTGTCCATATTCTCCCAGTAGAAAGGTACGTATACTATCCAACACCAGCTCAGTGTCTGTCTCTCTTTTATTATTTCATACCAGGCACGAGCTTCTGGAGGAGGCGTGTCGCCAAGGACTTCCCTTTGCATCTTGGGACGGCCCTACTGTGGTTTCCTGGCTAGAGGTACTATATTCGCTGAAAGGTTTTTAATTAGATTATTCTGGAAAAGATTAACCCATTTTAGGCGGGAACCCCTTCTGGTGTTTAAAACATTATGTTATAATTTAGCTATTGAAAAATAGAAGATCTACAAGCTCATAGCGTGCCACCGAGTGGCGTGCTAATTTGGAATATATCTTTTTCACGTTTTTAACTCAAATCTTTGCTTCTGAGGGGTCCCTGGAACAACATATGTTCAGATGGGGGTCGGAGGCCAATTACATATAATCTTTGGGGTCCTTGATATGAAATATTGAGCACTACTGAAACATGGGTACTTCAGAAAACTGGAGGATTTAGACAAGACATTTTATTAAATTTCGGCGTCAGGCCTAAAAGGGTTAAGCAATACATTTTTCAAGGTGATTTAGTGAGATTATTTATCTATGTCTTTATCTGTCCCTCCTTCTCCCCGCCCTCTGCTCTTCACCGTCTCTCCCGCTACAAGTTATGGGTGGGAATGCCGGCATGGTACGTGGCGGCCTGCCGTGCCAACGTGAAGAGCGGCGCCATCATGGCCAACCTGTCGGACACCGAGATCCAGAGGGAGATCGGCATCAGCAACCCGCTGCACCGCCTCAAGCTCCGACTGGCCATCCAGGAGATGGTGTCGCTCACCAGCCCCTCGGCTCCGGCCAGCACCCGCTCTGTGAGGACCAACAACACACTTTTGGGTCAATTGAGCTGAAAGTGTTGGGAACCACTGCTCTACAGGCCTACATTATGGTCATTTAAGAAATAAATACGTTGAATTTGCAGGATACATACCAGATAAAGAATAGAATGGAATAGAATCTTGTCCACACAAAATGTGTCTCTGGCTTCACTTTGGCAGGCCTCACAGACACATAAATACGTGAAGACAGGCGGCATACACACCACAGAGAGATACACTACTTAACACATAAACACTTCTATGTGTACAGAAAACCACACACATTCTGTGGTTGGAATTAAGTTGATTGGGTGAATGGATTTATTTTACTACCGGTAGTTACTTTTTTTGAACAACCAAGGTTCATATTTTAGGTTGTTATTAGAGAAAGTAAAAGATGAGTATTATAATTTTTTTCATTTGCTGCTTTCTTTCGTTTTAGCGATTTTCATTCGAACATGGGGCTAAAAAGTTTTACAATATTTTTTTTATAGCAATTTATTTTTGTATTATTTACTATAGTCCTACTAGACCCCACAAAATTACATCTGGCCACAAAAGATCACAGGATCTACTGAATGTGAAGGGGGTACTATAGGGGGCTGCCATACTGTGTTGTAGGCTCAATATGTCAGTTTGTCTCCTCCCCCTTCACATTCAATAGATCCTGTGAGCTTTTGTGGCTAAAACGAAAGAAAGCAGCAAATGGAGAAAAAAAAGAAAACGCATCTTTTACTTTCTCTAATAAAAAAACTAAAGTTGTCCTTAAAGACATTTTATAAGACATTCATGAATTAAAGGGAAAGGGTCAATTCCAAATGTCCTGTGTGGAGTGTACCCTTATGTAACGATAACACACGTGCAAACCACACTCTCTAGTAGACATTACATTTATGAATGCACTTTTCACACTTAATCCTAAATGTGATGTGCCGACCGGTCAGACCACTGCGATTATAACGTTGAAATGCGCTCCATTGTAATACGATGCGCGACACCGCCATGCGACAAAGTACAAATCAGGCTTAAGTTAAAACGGTTTTGTCTTGTTATAAATCTTTGGTCCGATCTAGGCTTTTACATAACACACATCAGGTTGGATTTCTTTTCCAACAGTTGTGTTTCTCTCTTCCTTTCATGACACAGTCGACCAGTAACGTGTGGATGACCCATGCAGAGATGGAGACTCTCAATGCTGCCACCAAGCCTCCGGTTAGTGTGTCATTTGTCCCGTCTGTGTCTCATTATCCCCATAATATCTGCTGCTATACCTGTCAGTCACACTTTGACAATGTTTCACTCGGTATTGAATCATATTCCAGGTCTGTCTGGTCTGAATCATGTTGATGAGTCTCTCCCCCCCCCCTCCTCCTCTTCTCCCACGCTCTCTCTCTCTCTCTCTCTCTCTCTCTCTCTCTTTCTCTCTATCTCTCTCTCTTTCTTCTTTCTCTCTCTTTCTATGTGTGGGCCCAGGCCATAGTGTTGAGCATCTTCGTCTGTCCCTCCGGTTGCTGTTTCAGTGTGAACTGCTTCCAACTAATTACCCGTTCACTAACACACTGTTCCTCCCTTTGTCCCTCCTTTCCTGCCACTGCTCTTCCCTCCTCCTGCTCCTCCCTCCCTCTGCAACATCCATCCATCATCCATCCATCCACCCATACATCCACCCACCCACCCTTCCATCCATCCACCTATCCATCCACCCACCCACCCACCCATCCAACCATCCATCCACCCACCCACCCACCCATCCATCCATCCACCCACCCAACCATCCACCCATCCATCCACCCAACCATCCATCCACCCATCCATCCACCCACCCACCCACCCAACCATCCATCCACCCATCCATCCACCCACCCACCCACCCATCCATCCACCCATCCACCCACCCACCCACCCATCCATCCACCCACCCACCCACCCACCCATCCATCCACCCACCCACCCACCCATCCATCCACCCACCCACCCACCCATCCATCCATCCATCCATCCATCCATCCACCCATCCATCCAACCGGCTTCTCCTGTCCCGCTTCCTGACCTTTTCTCTCTCCACGTCCATATTGCTCTCTCTCTCTCTCTCTCTCTCTCTCTCTCTCTCTCTCTGTGTCTACCTGTTTTACTTTCTCTGACCACAAGGAGCTGAAAGAGTTCAGCTGGGATCAGGTAAGACATCACCAGGTTAGAGGCAAACAGCACATGTACAGTAGGCCTACACATCAACGTTCTGACCATTCTGGCATCATGTCCGCGGTGGAACACTGACTAAGACCATTCATTATTTAGTATTGTACTGTACTGTATTGTATTGTATTTTTGGATACTTAACACTTTTATTGGCAAGGAAAAAATATATTAACCAATTAAACCCAATTTCAAATACCGGTATAGTGAAAATCTACTAGCTTGGAGATCTGCTATTTTCACTATTCTTTTCTTATTTGAATTTCTGGGGGAAATGTCTACATTTCAACACAGCAATGCATTGATATCAAAAGGATAATGTACTAATTTGGACTTTTATAAAAAGTACTTTAACTCAGTTGAATAATATTTACCATGAGTATCTCACCTTTGACTCAAGTACTAGGTTGGAGTTGGTACTTAAATTATCCAGCACTGGCTAATGCTGCCTATAGCTACAATCTATACATTTATCTAATGCTGCCTATAGCTACAATCTATACATTTATCTAATGCTGCCTATAGCTACAATCTATACATTTTGTGTTTGTTGTCTCCCTCTCCTGATGGATAGATGTAATTGCAACAATGTCCGAATTACAGTAAAGATGGTGGCATATCTAGGTTACAATCTGGTGAGCCTGTCTGGTTCAAATAACTTTTTGACATCATCAAGCAGATGATGTAACTAACGCAAGGGTCAACATTTCACAATGGAAGAGTAGGTGACCACCTCCAATCATTGCAATTGTATTAATATACTCTACCATATATATTGGTTAAAATAATGTTCATATTATTTAATTCATTATTAACATTTAATTTATTAGTACCGGTGTATAGCTTTAATGGTTATTATTTTCATAAGTGTGGGAGTTTATTAGTAGGTCGACATGTTTTCCAAACAAACATCATTGCATGGTTAGTAAGTAATGGAGGTTGGAATTTAATGAATACAGTAAACCTTAGCGGCCGGCAGGCCGGCCGAATCTTTTGGATTCTGCTCTCCCTCCCTTTTCCCTGGGGCATTTTCAAATGAACACAACATAACTTGGGCAGGGTTGGGCAACTATAGTCATAAATCCAACAGGCAAACACCAAACAAACAAAAAGCCACAGGCAAACACTTACACAGAAACCACAGAATGCTTTGGAAAGTGGTTGGAAGAAATGCCAAGCCAGACCTGCCAGACCTTTAACGAGGGCTCCACTCAGACTTCACTAACGAGTTATAAGCTACTGACTTTTACACAGATACTACTATATCAAATATCATACATGGGCAACTGGCGGCCCAGGGGCCACACTTAATGTGGCCTGCAGGTTAATATTGGAATATTATTTATTTCAGCTGTTACAATTCCAAACATGCAAACATGGCCCGCTTCAATTTCTGTATTAGTAGCTGAATGTCTTTTTTGTGTTCAATGTATTTGCATTTAACTTCATAAAGTTGACATAAGTAACCTATAACTAAATGCATTTGAATTTAAATAAACATGTTACTTTTCAGGATTCCAATTCAAAAATAGAAAAAACTTCAGTATTTCAATTAAGCTCAAAGCGCACCACAGTGCGACGCATTTTGAGCTTGGACATCTGCTATTTTTGATACGACAGTATATGCAATGTAGCCCTCTGGAATGAGTGTGGAACTATAGTGGCCCTCTCCTCTTCAAAGTTGCCCAGCCCTGTTACTATATGAATCACTGTGTTGATCATGTATACCTTTCAGATCCTGGCCTATGGAGATATGAATCATGAGTGGGTGGGCAACGACTGGCTGCCAAGCCTGGGTCTGCCTCAGTATCGCAGCTACTTCATGGAGTCTCTCGTGGACGCACGCATGCTGGACCACCTGACCAAGAAAGAGCTGAGAGGACAGCTCAAGATGGTGGACAGCTTCCACAGGTAGTAGAACTCAGCTTCTGTTTACTTGCTCTTCTCTTCTCTCTAGCCTTTGTTTTGTCACTTCGCTACTCAGTCTGGATGGAAAGGGTCCTATATCGCCAAGGTGGGTGGGACATGTAAAAGGGAGAAATCGACCCAGGGCTTCTGATTGTCTGTGCAGCTACTGCAACATACGTATCATTCAATGAACTCAGTTTTTTTGTACTACTGAATCTGACATAGAGTTGACTTTTTACCATAGGTTTCACTCTCGAGTCTCGAACTGGCGCAATGTTTTTCAACAGTGAGAAAAGCATGGACAGAGTGGCGCCGGCTGATGACGTATCAGCAACAATGTGGCTACGTGACGTTATGAAATACGAGTCAAACAGGATACTTAGTTTCCATACTGAGTAGCGAAGTGACAAAAACAAATCACGGAACGCAGCGAATCAGGCCCGGAAACCAGGGTATCTTCCCTCGACCTTGGGACCTCTTACTGACACGAGCATTTTATTCTCACGCGTATGTTTCTCTCTCACACGTCTCATTGTCTGGCTCATTCTTTTCTCTGCTGGCTCCCTGTCCGATTGTCAAGAACAAGTAGGAAGGAGTTAAAAAAAGATAATACAAGAGGTGGTGTTGGTGCTGTTGTCACTCTCGTTCCGCAGGTGCATGTCCCCAGGGGCTTCTGTAACAGGCTTAAAGAGTTGAGGGGTCAAAGATACAGAATTGTGTTAATGCTTTATGAATGCACGTGAGAGTGGAGATATGCCCTCAGCTGACCTGCCGACCTCCCGACCTTTTGCCTCTTTGACCTTTTCCCAGGGTCAGTTTGCATTACGGCATCATGTGCCTGAAGCGTTTGAACTACGATCGCAAGGAGCTGGAGAGGAGGCGAGAGGACAGCGTGCACCATAACAAAGGTGACTGCTTCTTCCCTGACATTACGTAACACATCTCGCCTTCAATTTGAAGGCTATTTTCATGCCTCTCATTCCTACCGTGGTCCACCCCTCTTATTATTTACCAGCTTAGAGGGTTTCTGAGGCACATATATCTTAGATTATTATAAACCCCTGATTAAGATCTGTTATTAGTGTGGTTACTAGGGGCCAACACAGTACAGTATTTGGGTGACTATAGAGATTATGTGCGTGACATCATCATCATACCCGGAAGTTATGTGGGAACGCCTACTGAGTAGCAAAAACCTACTTTCTGGCCTTGACAGCCCATACGTCCAAATAGAAAAGTCCTATCTGTTTGCATTAAACGATGATAAACAAATTAAACTCACTTTGCCACTCGATTTGTCACTCACTTTATGCATGCGCATACCCTCTATTACTGAGCAACCTAATGCTACGCCTCCCACAGTTTTGGCGACACACACAATGAGCACCGTGGCAGCTTGTGATGGACATATTTTAATGATGATTTTTGTGTGCGTTTCCATATTCATGACACCATGTTCATGACCAAAATCTGTCATGAAAATGTGATCTCACTTCCTTCCCGGACTACATGTTGTCTCAGTAAGACAGTAATAGAAATAATAGAACACGCACATCCACTAACTGAACGCCCGGGTGCTGGGCTGAAGTAAATAATATAGAAGAAAGTAAGGTCTGCAAACTGGACTGAGCTCCAAAAGCTTAACATTTTATTTTCTCACCACAGGGGAGCCTCACAGCTCTTCATTAGACGTCCACATGGGGTGTCTCCCAACCACAAGTGCACCAAAGCATTATGGTCATTGTAGGAATTCAGCAATCCAGTCAAACCCTAGTCAACACACACAGACTACATTATTTTTCTGGCCATAGGGTGCAGATTTCAAATTGTGCTACTGTTATCTACTACAAATACTACTAACATTGAGTACTACGAAACATTATGAAAGAAGTGAAAACAAAGAAAACACAAAACTGGCTCCAACAAAGGGCATGGATTTTAATGTAATGCAGTGTCACAGTAGTCTAATGCGACGAAGGCACCTAACTTTGATGAGAGGTGAGCTATAGTAACCTTTAGGTTGTAGGAGGTCCTAGGGATGTGGATGGAGGGTTACCATGGATTATGATTGTTAGTTGTTATTGTCATTAGTGTACACTTTGAAACCAGCTTTACTTGTCCAGTTCTGCCCTCCTTTGCCTCAGTAACAAACACCTCCTCTGAACAGATGACATGCCTTCTGTTTTTGCTCTTTTCCTGCACCATTTTCTCACTCTGGCGCCTTGCATGCCATTGACTTTAATTATTTAATTGTCTGACCACACCGTCACCACATACACTCGAAGAATCTGTTGTCTTTCCTCCAACGGATTGAAAGCACATTTTTCTATTTTTGACGAATTGAGGCAGCCATTAGCAATAATGTATTCTGTCTACTGCAACTTATTAATGAGCTTGTTACTTTACAAGTCACCAAAGTTATACAAACACATTATTTATACATATATATGTTTTTAAATTATTATTATTTTATTTTTTCAGAATTAAAACTGTGCCACGGACATAGACATGTCTTGCCGTCATGGACACGTGTCAGTGTACGGACATGTTGATGACCCCGTCATATATTTCAAATCGACCGGCTTCATCGGGAACCGTGTGCTTGCATTGAAGTTAATTACATTTTCCCATTGACATGTCCATATCGTTTGTCTGTAAATGGCTTCCAAAGTTAGTGGGAGAGGCCTATTTGCCAAAAATGTACTCAATGCCGCACCAAAAGCATTTCCACTTACTGTAACCTTAACTCTAACCCGGCACATACATAAGAAGGAACTGTTTGATGCAGAACAATACCCTCAAAATGAAATACACATGATCACAGTGTAATTCGCTTGCAAAATTAGTGGGAGGGGCCTATAGCTTAAAAACAAAATGGCATATATCACAAACTCAGGATCCGAACATCACCAAATTTGAATCACATGTTGCGTGCGGGCTCCGACGCTATTCCTTCCAGCATATTCCTTGGGTCCAAGCTGCCGCAACCCACGACTCGCGTCGGGGGCCTTGGGGCAACTACACTTGCAATTTCCCGCAAATTGCTCCTTTCTAGTTAGGATTAGGATTACTGTCAAACTGTTGTTTTGTTTCTTTTCTTTTTTTTCTTTTCTTTTTTTGCAGAGCAAGGTTGAAAAGAAAGCAGAGTAAACTTTTGCTTATCTGTGAACCTTAGATTATTAGGATGAACTCTGAAAAAGTATGCTCCTAAAAAAACATGTTATATATCACATGTCATGCATTCTCATAATATGACCTCATTGAATAATACTAAGCAACCGTGTTGGCTTAGACAAAACAAATGACCTTCCAGAAACCTTTCACATAGCTGGAAGAAGTTCTGAATCACTCTTACCTATTTTTCATGCCTTGAGCAGATTCTAAACCACAACAAGTTCGAGCAGCAATATGGTTTACACATGGCTCAATGATTAGATAAGCCTATCAGTCAACTATTACAATTTACAATTTACAATTTAGGCATTTAGCAGACGCTCTTAATCCAGAGCGACTTACATTTAGGCAAGAACAAAAGCATGGGAATACATCACATAAAAGCATTTATCATGAAACATGCGTAAGCTAAGAAGGTAACAGTGGAATATCTATATGATGAAACTATACATACACTATACATAATAAACTATACATATTCACTACTATGCTATACATATGTACTATGGCGTGCTATGACTATATACAATACAATTATAGTGCTGTCTACATAACATGCTATAAGTCTAAGTCAAATGCTATCTAAGCCAACAGAAATTCTATCTAAGGGGTTAGGGTAAGTGCTATGGGCCATGATGGAGTCTGAAAAGGTGGGTTTTCAGGCTACCAGTTATTAAACAAACTCTCCCTCTCTCTCTATTGGGAGATAATTTGTTCAGTTAATTTTTGCTGACTTCCCCAAAGCAGAATTGATCCCAATGAGTAATGTATGCTCATCAGTAATGAGGTACGCCTTTCTTATTTAAAGTTTATATGGATGATCTGTCAAATCAATTGAATGGGTGTAATACTGGCTGTCCTGTAGGAGACACTGTTGTCAATCATCTCGTGTAGGCTATGCTGATGATTTAGTCATATGCAGTCCATACAGTGCTGGGCTTCAACAGAGATGTCTACACTCTACAGACAATGTCGTAATGTTTATGCACAGGCAAATATACGGTATTTTTCTCCGTACATTTTCTATGTGTTCTGTTGATGTTAAGTGTTCACTGTTCAGAGCCTATATGTCACAGCTCTGTGCACGGCTCATCTCTCTTTACCTGCCTGAATCTTGTGGAGTTGGCACTAGAGAGCCGCCTCATGACATGTACTGGTGTGTGTGATTGATCGTTTTGTTTTGATGAGCTTAGCCTCGGTGTAGGAGCCAAAGAATGCTTATATAATACAGTAATTGTCACTTGGTTGGTGATGGGTGTGGGCACCGCATTGACGTTCCGTTATTGGTGGGAGCGTCTCTGTGGGTGGCCCTTGGTAGTCAACAAATATGGGTGTCTGAACCAGCTCGCCCCAAGGGAGGATACACTTTGTTGACCGCACATATACTTTGTTAGTTTGATTCATTCACGTTTTGTTTGCTCACTGTTTGATTGTTATTTATTAGATTCTTTGCACATATTTATTGCATATATATATATATTTATTTATTGTATTGTAATATTTTGTGCACTGAGCTATATAAACGTTTTAAACTTTGAGCTTGATTGGATATGAATCATTTTATCATTGTTTTATTGCGTGTCATTACAGTTTGTTTTAGCTCCCAGGTTTAGCCTGCCGGCATGAGTAATTTATTGGTAAATTATTATCAGCCACAACACTCACTCATTTTTGTTGGTGCAAAAATTGAAAGCCTGGAGGAACGCATTGGCCGCTCTGGTCTAAAAGTGGGAGTCAACCCTTCCGGGTGGGCGTCGCTCCAAATGATGTGACGTAGCGCTGCACTAGGGGGGAGAGGAGGGGCCGGGGGTGACGGACAGATCGATGAGATCCAATCAGCAATCAGGGCGTGCGCAAATCTGAGCCGCGACCCGCCCCTCTAGACCAGAAACCTAACACGTTAGCTCAGGCTATGATGAGCTTTACTTGAGCAGTGCCAAGGTTACAATAATCACTCCAGCATTTCTCTTAACCACAAAGTCAGACACTTTTCAACATTTTTCAACACTTCTAGATGATATTGTTTGTTTTAGTTTTAGATTAGTAATATTCTGTACTAAATAATAGATCTCGTCCAAGCCATTTCCTCTCTTACTAAATACAAATCATATAAAACATATATGCCATTAAATATTCAGAACATATTTTCTGATTTTTTTAAGTTTTTTACATGAATTTGAATTACATTTCACGAGATTGATTGTGGTTGACGTATTACGTATACATAACGCAAACTGGATTTGTATGTTTCCCCTCATCTGACCTCAGCCTTAGTGACTAGAATACCACAGCACATTTCAACATGCACATTAAAATGGTTTACAACCGTGTGGACCAACAGATGTGTGTGGCTCGCCTTGTGTGTGTGTGTGTGTGTGTTTGTGTGTGTGTGTGTGTGTGCGCGGGGGGGGGGGGGGGTGGCTGCTTGCTTTCAGACTATAATTTCTCATCGTCGGTGTGCTCTTTCTCTTCTGTGACCCAGATGTAATGGTGTGGTCCAATGAGCGTGTGATGTGCTGGGTGCAGACGATTGGCCTGAAGGAGTACGCTGACAACCTGACAGAGAGCGGCGTCCACGGGGCTCTGCTGGCTCTGGACGACACCTTTGATTACACTGACCTGGCCCTGCTGCTGCAGGTCCCCAATCAGCACACACAGGTAGTTACACACAATGTTCCTCCCCGTACAACTGTTCTGACCTCAGATCAGATTTAAAAAAAGTCTTCTACATCCTGACAGTTTTCTGAAAAAGCTATGTTTCTATGTCAATCATTCTTCGATTTTTCAAAAATAGCAGATACTGACACGAGCATTTTATTCTCACGCGTATGTTTCTCTCTCACACGTCTCATTGTCTGGCTCATTCTTTTCTCTGCTGGCCCAAATGGGCCTGGCACAGTGCCAGTCAAATATGTATATGTGTGACCGCTGGTGTACCCACCTGTGATGCACTGATAAGACAGTTGATGTCTAATTTTATGTGTCGGCTAACTCGGCTTGATGTGTCCGTGGAGAACAGCATCATAGAGGCTCTAACCAGCCCCATGAAAAGCACTTATCGATACACATCCAGGCTTAGAGATCATTGGCGTAACAGCCTCTATACTTTTTAGTTATTAACTTACCTGCCTGAATCTTGTGGAGTTGGCACTAGAGAGCCGCCTCATGACATGTACTGGTGTGTGTGATTGATCGTTTTGTTTTGATGAGCTTTACTTGAGCAGTGCCAAGGTACGGTTTACAATAATCACTCCAGCATTTCTCTTAACCACAAAGTCAGACACTTTTCAACATTGCAGGTCCCCAATCAGCACTTTTCAACATTGCAGGTCCCCAATCAGCACACACAGGTAGTTACACACAATGTTCCTCCCCGTACAACTGTGAGTCTTAACCCATTCTGACCTGAGATCAGATTTTAAAAAAGTCTTCTACATCCTGACAGTTTTCTGAAAAAGCTATGTTTCTATGTCAGTCGTTCTTCGATTAAAAAAAAATAGCAGATCTACAAGCTCATAGCGCGCCACCGAGTGGCACGCTATGAGCTTGTAGATCTGCTGTTTTTCAATAGCTAAAGCATAGCATAATGCTAACACCAAAAGGGGTTCCCAAAATGGTTTAACCCATTAAGACATGAGGGCGATTCGGAATCTTCTGAAACGCTTTTCTGAAAAACCTGTTTCTATGTCAGTGGTTCTCAAACTATGTCATGTCAAGGACCCCCAAAATTATATGTAATTGGCCACCGACCCCCATCTGAAAATATGTTGTTCCAGAACAGAAGCAAAGGTGTGAGTTAAAAAACGTTTCCTGTGAAAGAATATATGTTCAAAGATTTGCACACATTTTCACGATAAAAAAAAAATAGCAGATCTACAAGTTCGTAGCGCGTTGTAGATCTGCTATTTTTCCAGCAGATCTACAAGTTCGTAGCGCGTTGTAGATCTGCTATTTTTCCATTGCTAAAGTTTAAAATTATGGTTAAAGCGGTTAAAAGCTAAAGTGACACATATGCGTTCCAGATCTAGGGTTAATTTTCACATCATGAGAATGCATTAAATGTAACAATATACAATTTAGACATTTAGCAGACGCTCTTAATCTAGAGCGATTTACAATAAGCAAGAACAACACAAAGTAATACATCAAATGCATATTAGAAACTGTCATCTAGGATCATAAGTAAACTAAGTGTGTACATGTGTCTTAACCCATTTAAAACGGGAAAGCAGATGTACAAGCTCACAACCGTGCTGCGAGCTTGTACATCTGCTATTTTTGAAAAGTCTTTAAAGTGTGAGAACTACTGATCTAGAAGGCAATTGTAGAATCAGCCAGTGGTGGAAAAAGTACTCCAATTCTTTACTTAAGTAAAAGTACCAATATCAGAATATAGAACTACTCTGTAACAAGTAAAAGTCCCGTATTGTATTCAAAATGTACTTGAGTGAAAGTACAATAGTATTGGCATCAAAATGTACTAGAAATGTAGTAGAAAGTAGGCTACTAATTATGCCGAAAGTCCAATTGCATGTTTTAAAAATGTCTAAAAATCTTTTGAAAATAGCCGAAATGTATATAGGGCTGAAGTGGTTAATGTATGTTTTGTAATAATAATCAAAATCTACAAAGTAACTAGCAACTGAAGTTGTCAAATTATTGTAGTGGTGTAAAAGTACAATATTTGCCTCTGAAATGTAGCGGAGTAGAAGTAAAATTACTGCAAATTTGACATACTCAAGTAAAGTACAAAATACGTCAAAATTGCACCTAAGCGCACTACTTAAATAACTAAGTAAATGTACTTAGTTACTTTCCACCACTGGAATCAGCCTGAGGTCTTAATGGGTTAAAGTACAAGAGCTTTTGTACTTAGTGAAGGGCTGGTGCATACCACAGTTGATGCATCCTACTTAGCGCTATGACAGTCCTGGCCCACGCGGAGCACAACATGTGCATACCTGCCAGGCGCAAAGTGACTGTCAAAATAACAGCGTCCACCACCCAGCGTCTCTCGAAACATTACAGGTAGCTTCATGCGGAGAATAGTGTTAAAGGACTGTCTTGAATGCCGGAGTTGCTCTGTTGTTACACCAAGTTAGTGTCCAAATGTCCTTCTCCTTGAGCAAGACGCTGAACCCGCTAAATTGCTCCCGATGAGCAGGTTGGTGCCTTTGCATGGTTTCCTCCGCCATCGGTGTATGAATTTACCATTTACCAAACAATGCTTTATTACATGGCATGCCGGTATTCGGGAATCAGAGGTGTGACGTGTACACAACACAACAGCATCAGCGTCTAGTGTTACACAATGCTGTTTACGATTACAGCAATTGTTCAGTAGATTATAAACGTTTACAACGATAGTCTACACATGTATTTAACAAAATGCAGACACAAAATAGACTGATGTCGTAGCAGGCCCCAGTCACAGACAATTGTTTTCACAGCATTGTTTTCTCTTCTATACACAGGTCCTCTCTCTGTGCACGACATTGCTTAGTGCAGTTTAAAATAGTCCATAGAGCTCATATGTCTAAGGCTAAACTGGCTAGTATTTATCCTGACGTAAGTCCTACCTGTGACAACTGACAAGTGCAAGAGCGGTGATGCAACTCTGTTCCATCAGTATTGGATGTGTCCAAAATTACAACCATTTTGGGGGAATGTGTTCAAGACTCTGTCCAACATTTTACACCAAAATCTAGACCCAGATCCCTTAATGGCTCTCCTTGGCACTGCTGGAAGGGATGACCTTCCTCTAACACGCATAGAGTGTCGTATGGTCGACTTTGCCTTATTGCTCGCTAGGCGTGCCATTCTGCTCAAACGGAAGGATGCTGCCCCGCCCGTGCTCCGTCAGTGGCTTCGTGATATAATGTCCTGTCTCGAGTTGGAGATGTTAAGGTTTTCAATTGCCGGCTCTGAAAAAAAGTTTTACAAAACCTGGGGTCCGTTTATGACATTCTACCACAACACACAAACGGTATAGTGTGCCGTGCCTATGCCTCGGCCACGCCAACCACAACTGAAACAAATTCTGCTCTGCTATTATAATCTGCTTTATTATTTTTATTTTATTTTTTGTAATTATGTATGCATGTATTTCGTGTATGTGTATATAGATTTATGTATTTTACGACTATCCTTGGGATTGTGGGTGGGGGGTGGGTGGGATAGGGGATGGAGTTTTTTTTGTTTTTTTTATATATATTTGATATGTCTCTGTTTAATGCTTGCCCCTGGGTTTGTCAAAAAAAACTTTAATAAAAAGATTTTGAAAAGAAATAAAAAGAGCATGCTACCTGTACATTTGTATAACCCACTCAGTTGTCATCAAAATGATCATTCTAAAGTTACAAAACACACTCTCTCCCTAGCTCCTGTTCACTCTCCCTCTCTCACATGTACACACAGTTACAACTTGAGATGACAGCTGTCCGTAGACTTTATACTTTGACACATATATTGACACTGTAAAGACCTTACAGACCTTACAGTGAAAGAAACAAGAAAGAAAAAAAGACAGAGCCACGCATCACTAGTGTGTGAGAGAAAGAAAGGGTCAACAATCAACATGCTGATGATGCATTACAATGGCAGATTTGTGTGCGCAACATACGGTTTGAGGCATAAAGGTGTGCAGATCTTAGACGTCACACCCCTGTCCCTCCATGCCAGCTGTCCCTTTTACACAGACTCTGGGTCTACGTACCTCCTGCACTGTGTTGACATTTCCATTGCCCATTCGTCGGGTGGAAACCTTGTATGTCCAAATGTTTAGTTTTTCTGGAAATGGACAAGAGGAGCCTGTGTTCCAATGCATACAAGATGTAGTTATTATTTAGTCACAAGCCCTTAATACTTTTTGGTTTCAGACATTTTCATCATAAATAGTGAAAATAGCAGCCGGTCTACAAGCTCACATTGCTATTTTCACTACTTTTGCGTGAAACAGTTCGACAGTGACACATTGCAGAAACAATACTATGTGATGTTTTCCTTCCGTCCTTTCTAGGCCAGACAACTCCTGGAGCAGGAGTACAACTCCCTCATCTCCATGGGAACAGAGAGACGACCTGAAGAGGTCAATATGTTGGTAAGCATTCTTTTGAGATGTTAAAACAGCGCTGTTGGTTGACTGCGTGTTTGATGATTGGATAAGTGTATGCTCATCACTCCACTATATTCCTCTGTCTGTCTGTCTGTCAGGATGGAACTAAGACGTTCACCCGCTCTCCCTCCTGGAGGAAGATGTTTAGAGAGAAGGATCTTCGGGGCGTGACCTCTGACTCCGCAGAGACCCTGCCTGCTAACTTCCGTGCCTCAGCTATCTCCACACCCTCTGTGACCCTGAGAAAGGTTCAGAGTGATGGTGAGTCCCACCCCATGGCTGCTACGCCAATTCACCTCTGACTCCTTCCTGTGGCCACCCTCTCGGATTCCCAATTGTGATTCCCAATTGTCCTCCAAGGCATATCTCGTATTAAGCCGTGGCATTCTTTACTGTTGTCAACACTATGGACTCTTGACAAGGTTCACAAGAATGTTACGTGCATCCTTTTTAGTGCTGATGCATGACAAAACAAGTTGCAAGATCAAAAGGAAAAGTCTGCACAACAGCTTTGCTGCTCCACATTTTATTGTGCAAATACAAACACAACACAACGTTTCGGCCATAAGTAGACCTTGTGGTCCAAATGTTGTGTTGTGTTTGTATCTTTCGCAGTAAATGCGGTAGAGCAGCAAGCTGACTTTTCCTTTTGATCTTATGACTCTAAAGCTGGGAGCATACTTCAAAAGAAGAGTTGTTGTTTTTTTCTTTCTCTGCAAACAAAATTGTTATACTCTCAATACACTGTATAGACCTCTAGTCTATACAGTGCTGGAACGGTGAGATTCACACCTGGATCTCCACGGTTTGTTTTCAGCTCTCCTCTGACATACTTTATCCACTGTGTCTGTTGCCAGAAATCTCTGTCACATATAATCAAATGGTGTATCTCTTTCCATTGATTAATTCGGTTGTGTTTGTAGTCCCTCAGACAGGGATTATAGAGGCTTGTACCTCCTAACCTACCTTACCTTTCTTCAAAACTGTTCATGGGACATTCCTATAGCAGAATGTGGAAATCAAACAATATAAATCATGAGCGCACTCAGTTTCTGACAAATAACACACAAGTGTTCAGCCACTGTATTACGCTAACGAAGGCATCTGCCGAAGCGTGTGTGTTGTGTGCTGCTTGTTTGCAGCATGCCATACCTAACCTACCTAGACGAGATGGAGTCGTGCATGCTGCCTCCTATTAGAAACATCTACTGTATTAGAAAGAGGCGAGAACTGTCAAAATAAAGTTCGGCAAGGCTTCGTTTCGCCCCGAAATTACGTATTTCTGTTTTTATTACCTCGAACATGATTGGAATAAGGCAAACTGATAAAGGCGAGGGGAGCATGCTCTACAACGTTCTACTGTTGGTATTGCCGCCAGTGTTACTGTAAATGAGTAAATTAATGTAAATGTTGTCATGATCCAAAAGAAAGTGAGGCAAAAACGGCAATATTAGTCTTCTGGCTGCCTGCTTCACATGTTATCTTATGTAAGACACTGAATGCATCCCATTGCGCAGAGCATTACACTCCCAGGTTGTTCTCATGGTAGTCTGCCATTAGTTTCGCAGTGGAATTTTTGTGTTTCCTTTAGCAAAGGAAACTGGCATTAACAAGGAACAGATGCTGTCTTAAGTACAGATGAGTACCATTATCCCCCACCATTGCAGTACTTTATAATAATGCCTGTAGAAGGTCAATGTTATTTAGACATGGCAGCCGTGGTAATGACTCCATCTGTGTTTCTCCGGTCTCCCTGCGTGTGTACCGCATGTTTCATCCTCGCCCTGTCTTCCCCAGCTAACTCTGGTGCCCGCGGTGAAGCCGCCTCGGTAAGGACGTACTCCTGCTGAGTGGCTGAGGTGAGAAAGTGCACGCTCCTTAAACTCTGCCTTGCAACATTTATTTTGCAGGGAGAATTGTTTCTCTTAGCCTCCGAGATAGCCTGCACATTTTGCTTACAACGTTCTTTTGTACCATTGCAATTAGCCTGCTGTGGAGTTTTAGGTTTTAGGAGTTTCGGTACAGAGTACAATCTTCAATGAATGGTCTCCAGTGGTTGGCGTTTTGTCTGGATTTGGGCAGTGATTAAATGAGGCCATGAAGGCAGTGGTGTGGGAGTAACGCTGTTTCTCTCTGTAGGGCGGCAGCTGGATTGGGACTGGAAGACCCTCTCACTCATCCATGGAGAAAGAAGATGAAGCAATGACTATAACCCTCTCGTTAAATATACAGTACATCTATTGGTCTGACCATTCTGCAATAACAGAAATAGAGCGTGTAAAGCTGGAAGGAACAAAAGGGAAAAATGACGTGAAGAATGTAAGAAGTTTTATCACAATTAGATGTTCTTTGAGAAGTAGAATGAGGTCAGCTGTTTTATCTCTCTCTCGCTCTCTCTCTCTATCTCTGTCATTTCTTTGTTCTCTTTCTCTGTGTGACTGTGTGCTGTGGAGTTGAGTCTGCTGATGAGGCGACTGGTGTCCAGTGTCAGCCATTGTGGCTCCATTGTTGGCTTCTATGGTGCTGCCGGGGGTCTCCCTAAAGCCTAATTTATACTTAGTGCACAGTTGCTCCGCACAAATAACGAATGATTTTCAAGTGAGCGGCTCGAAAATAATCGATTTTTAAGCGAGCAGCTTGAAAATCAATCATTTTCCGCCACGTATGAATTAGGCTTAAGTGTCCCTGATTGGTCAGAATGGTGTAGCAAAATGTGTCCCCATTCAGGCCATCATTTTCACTCCAGCCACATCAGACCCTCCTCGTAGTTTGTCTATTGGCACCTTGAAAGCTGAGAGGCTCCAGGCTGAGTAATCTCTTTTGAAGGGACCCCATTATGGAGATCAAAGGCCAAGGAATAGAAGTGGAGGGGACAGAGGGGCCACACAGAGGCATTGTGTTCGGTGGCTGTGATGTCATTCAGTGGCTAGTTGGAATCCATAAAGTCAGTTTTAAGTGTAGCGGGGGCGGGTGTTCTTTCCAAGGCCAGGTTACCGGCTCCTGTAGCACTAATTCAAAGGCCCGGCATCCATTCCTCTACATGTGGTCTCGCAGTTATGACTTGTAATCATAAGCTCAGGTTCTTGGGGGAACTCCTGGTGACATAAAAGGTGTCAAGAGAGATAAAACAGCCCAAGCGACCTGAAGTAAATGGGACGGAACGAACGGTCAGTCATTTTACAGCACACACAAGCCATAAGCGATGACAAGAACTTTACGTGAGGGAAGGAAAAGAAGAGAGGGCAATACCGAAGAGGACCAGGAGAAACCTTTAGCCTCTGTGTTTACGATGCATGTCCAACAACCAAGATGATGACAATGAACTCAAAGTTTTTTTTCGGTGGTGAAGATGATTTTGAGGTGTCATTATTAAAAAAAAGAAGAAAAAAAAACTATATCTGTATAATAAACCTATGGGGGTGGGAGCCTGGGGATCAATTTGTAAAATGTGTGTATTTTTTTCAGTTGTATTTTTTATTTTTTACAATAACTATATTTATTTTATTTATGTATGTATTGGATAAATGTATGTACATGTTCCGTTCCTTCTCAATTCTGACTTGATTTGAACTAGTTAAAAAGAAAAGTCACTATGAAACGATGATCTCAAATGGTCATTCAAATACGCTCCTGTATGTGTACATTTTGAGAACAAATTGTGCAAAAAAAAACATTTCCATGATTTAAAAAGAAGTCAGTAATACAAATTGAAGATATCATCTGAAAATCTAAACAATGACGACGATGATGGTGATGTAATAGAAAAAAATAAAGTGATCCCAGTGGATCCACTGATCATCGCAAAAGGGCGTTTCCTCACATCAGTCTCTCAATTTACAATATAGGCATTTAGCTCTGTCATTTGGATGTCCTACTCTGTGTGTGCGTGTGTGTGTGTGTGTGCGTGCGTTCTCTTATTGGCAGTCAAGTAAAGAAATGCATTTACATTTTAATCCATATATATACTGTATAGTCTATAATCAATTGTGTATAAATCTGTGAAGAGGAATTGCAGCTCGGGTTTTGTATACGAATATATAACATAATCAGCACAACAACAAATGACATTCACGATATCCTGATCCAGATCAAACTCCAGCCATTTATTGTACTGTATACAGTAGTTAACCTGTATGACTAATTATTAAGTTAGTTGTATGAAAATAATGTGAAATACAAAGATCCTTTATTACAGTGTTTGGTAGGCAAATTGAACAAAGCAGCAGCTGAAAGAAATTAACTCTGTCATATATAATTTAAGAGGAGGACTGCCGGGTTCTGAGTGAGAATGTGAGATCCATAAATCATGTTACGCCAAAAAGTGAGGTTTACAGGGGTGGAGGAGGGGGGACATTGCAGCACAAAATGCAGCATCAAAGTTCCCCCATAATGCCCAGCTTTAACAGCCCTCCTGTGACAGATCCATGGGCGTCCACACATGCAAACAGTGTATGGAAACAGAAAAACATCATAGCCGGTGGTGGAAAGTAACTAAGTACATTTACTTAAGTACTGTACTTAAGTACAAGTTTGAGGTATTTGTAGTTTACTTGAGCATTTCCAATTTCCAATACTTTTACTTCTACTCCACTACATTTCGGATCCAAATATTGTACTTTTACTCCACTACATTTATTTGAAGTCAGTAGTAACTGACTTCAGTTACTTTTTTTTTAACCACTTCAGCCCTACATCTCTGCATTTCAGCCATTTGAAAATAGACGATCTACAAGCTCACAATGCGCTTGTACATCGGCTATTTTCAAAAGATTTTCATACATTTGAAAACTTGAAATGCGAGTATGCGACCTCTGCATGTCTGCACAATGAGTACTTCAAGTACATGTTTATGTCGATACTTTTGTAATTTTACTCAAATACATTTTGAATTATGGTCTTTTACGTGTAACGGAGTATTTCTATATTGCAGTATTGATTTTATTTTTATTTAATTACTTGTGAGTACTTCTTTCCACCACTGAACATACCCCAGTAGGTGGCGCGCTTTCCTCTAAAAACCAGAGCAGACCAGAGGCTGGAATTATCATCAGTTGCGCACTGTAGTAACCTACCACTCCATGAAACCGTCTATAAATACACACAGATATACATAGCTTTATACATAAAGGCATACTGTTCTCATATTGTACACATATGAAGTAATATATTAATATCAAAGTCATACACATGCTTACATACTAATCAGCAATAACTTACATTATGTAGATAATAGCCCATATAAAAACAGTACTTTTTTAAAAAGTAAAATCACTATCTTTATATATATGACAATTTTCCCTAAGATCTAGTATTGAGGTCTTCTTGTTTTTCATGTAGTCATTTTTCGATTAGGGCCAAAGGGAGGGACAGGAAAGGAGAGAGAGGACACCTTGAAAATGTGGGGAAAGGCCACAGTAAGCCTAATATTACTTACTTAGTCACATGACGGTGTCACTTACTTACTGACGTATTGTTGTTAGCTTGTAAATCAGTTATTTTTGGTGAGTGGCGAGTGCCACTGCCACGCGACAAAGTATAAATTAGGCGTTAGTCCAGAAACTGAGAGAGCATAATAGAAAGACATCACAGTAGCAGCAGCAGCTCTGTTCTGTGTCAGATTCCAACTTCCATTTTCTACCAAACACTCTCTTCGCCTCTCTCTCACACTCACACTCTCACTCACTCACTGGTCCCCTCTCCTCCGTGTCACGCCCTCCCCGCCCACTGCCGGTTCACGCGGGACAGTAGCACGCACACGCAGGACGAGTCGATGCGGATCCACCTCCAACCAGTTCTGTTGTTGCCGTCTTTGGTGAGTGCTCGGACGTACGTCTGCTTGGCCTTGCACTCGCTCACCCACTGTTTCTTATCGACCCCCAGGCAGCTGGCCCCGGCTACGCCCTGACCCGTTAACGCCGCCGCCGCCCCGCTGGCATCTCTGGACCCACGTGATCGCCCCACCGCCGCCGAGTCCCTCTGTGGCTCGGCCCGGCGGCAGCGGGTCTCGTAAAAGTACTGCTTGAGCGGCCCCGTTTGCGTCTGGATCTGTGGCAAGATGGTGACCGTCCGCCCGTGGGAGTCGATGGCCGTCTTCTTGTCCGTGACCCAGACGCTCTCCGTCTCGCACACGGACCGCTCCCCTCTCCTGCCCTCCGTCATGTGTGAACGTTTGTTTCTTTTGACGTGTTGGACGGGCTCACCGCCGCCTCCGAGATCCTCCGACCCGACCGGCAGCCCACTCCTGTCGATGGCTCTGTCGCCGTGACCCTCGATGTATCTATCCGCCTCCTCGTCCTCGTCCTCGCCCTCGCCGTCCTCTGGGAGCACGCCGGTCTCTAACATGAGGAGGAGAGGCGGGTGCTCTGGAGGCGACGGGGACGGGGAGAACAGAACCCGTGGATGTGCGTCCAGAAATAGCATCTCGTCCCCTTTCGGTATACCATCCACACCGATCCCCAGGCCCAGTCCGGCTTCCATGCCCTCGTTGCCCTGTCTCTCCCGAGACTGCTCTTGACCTAGTTCAACTTCTGGTGACCCATGACTCCCTTCTCCCCTGTTCACATTGCTCCCCTGCTGTGAGCTGCCTCTCGGCTGCTCCAAGGGAACTGGGGATTGTGGTCCTTTTCTGTCCGGGAGACTAGCAGCATGACTGGCGGCACTGTGAGCTCCTCCTCCCGATACCTGTAAAGGTCCGATGTCATTTTTCTCTACGGTTCCACTGTATCGAGAGGAAGGAAGTTTGTCCCCCACAGCAAAGTCTGCATAGTTCATGTCCTTCCGTCTGCTGTGGCTGTGACTTTGGTAGTCCTCTGCAGCAGAATTATCTGTGGAAAAAGAGTCTTTTTGACTATTATTGTTGGAAGTCCTGAGTTTTCCTGCCCCTTTGGGTACATCTAAACTGATTTCATTCATGTAACCACTGTCTGCGTTGGTATTAACTTGGAAGCTTTCTTTACTCTTCCCTTTGTCTGTGGACAGCCCTTCATGTACTGAGGTTTTGACATAGTCCTTATTATGCATTGCACTGCGGCTTTGCACACTGGCATCTTCGCCACGAGCCGCAGCCATGTTGTAGTCCATTTGTGAGGCTTTGCGAAGTAGTGAGTTGTAGTCCACAGGAGGCTGAGCACGGGCTGCAAGGTGACCGGCAGAGACATTGTGGTCCTCTCCACGGCTGTCAACGCTCGGGCCAGGCTCTGTTGAAGCTGCAACAATTCTGGACACAGGGCTGTGAGGGAAGGGCAGGGCCGAGGCAATCACCATGGCAACCAGGGGAAGCCAGTGCATCACTCCCAAGACGTATCAACTGATGGAGAGAGAGAGAGAGACCAAAGATGAGAGGGATAGAGGAGACAGACAGAAAAAGCAGTTGGGAGGGAAAGAAAACAGTACGACACTGTTAGTGTATGTTAACAAGGCAGATTATGGCATATTATACTGGGTTAGATTGGGAAACTGTAAGCTTGCACCTCAAATAAAATGTGAAATTAGCCTTTTTATTGCTGGCCTCCAGCTTTATGACCCTGGTCTTTTAACCGCCAAGGTATGGCTTTAAAATCTTGGCAGAACTCTTGGAAAATAAAAGCTAGTACATTCTCTATGTTGGGAGATGGTGCTTAATGCTGTAGAGGGGTTGACCTTCAAATGGAGACACTGACAACCTGGTATGCAATCAAGTTATAAATTGTAACATCCAAAGGAGCTGGATTGCAGAAATACCAGCCACACACAAAAAGATAACTTCTGTTTCAGCTTTTAAGGACATGAATGTTTTGGTTACTGTTACGGTTGGTTACGGTTCAAGCTTCTTCTGGAATTCACAGTTTTTGTTAAGAATTCTCTTTGACTCAGTCATTGGTGACGGATATGGTTTGGATTGTAGCTGCCAAAACATACACGTCAGAAGGAAACGTGGTGCATGTTGTTATTGCTGAGACAGACCTCGGTTATTCTACCTGATGGAGTTAAAATATTTTCCTACAGGACTCAGGAGGGGTGCCTGACCATTATAAGACCCAGCTGCTGCCCTCAATGGGATATTTTACTCATTATGTAAAGTAAAGTCAAGTGAAACGTTTTTTTCTTCATTTTTTTCCAAATACAGGTCAACAAAGACAATACACAAGCTACTGTATCTGAACAAGCTGCAACTCGGTTACCCAATGTTTCTCTTTCTTTCTTGCAACAGAAAAGAACAAAGACACTACCAACAACAACGCAAACAAAACAAACATGTACAGTAATAAAAAGAGGAAAAACATTCACTTCCATTAACTGATAACAAAGCCAATTACGAAAGTGCCACTGCTTTTCTAAAAGAATATCCTGCCATCTGCCATTGACATTTTGTGCTTTTAGGAGAAATTTGTTTTCGATTCAATCGATAACTGCCGATAGTGACGACAGTCACTTTGAAAAACCAGAACGAGTGCAACTGCTAGATGACTTTAATGAAGATGGAACGCATTGGCCTGGCGCCGCAACCTGGAATCAAACGCTTTATTTACTTGCCACGGGCAGTTCCCTTATAGTCAACCCCTGTTCTGTAATACAGAACATTACCCCTGTTTATTACCCCTGTTCTGTAATACGTTCATATAATAACAAGCCACCAAGTCATCATAATTACGGCAGTAAATTAACAATGTACACAATGTAGCACTTTTCTAAGCACTACGTGCTTACCCAAAGCGCTTAATTGCCCCACTGTAAAAAATAATATTGCTCTGTGTTACCATAAATAGATCCTGGCATGTGATGTGGAAGACCTCTAAAACTAATTGGTGCATCAGCCATGACATGATCTATACACACAAAGTAGCAGATAATTGGTTTTGGCTTTTACAATGAGTCTTCCCCCTGACTAACAGGTAAGACATTTGTGTCACATGTTCCCATGTGGCAGCTCAGCCATGCATTATGCATGTCAAGCAAGATGAGGTTCCCAAAAGGAAAGGAACACTTTAGCAGAGGTGCAGAGAGCGTCAAGTTTGTTATTTGTGTGAAAGCAGGGAGGAGGTCATTTCTACAGAGTTAAAGCAGCAGGAATGCTCAGAATGTCAGTGATGTGGCTTTACTAGGCCGGCACCATCGAGGTGTCTTCAGGCAGTGAATAGCAACAAGGCAACACTGCATGCAACAAAGTGTGAATATGTCCGTATTAGTGTGTGTGTGTGTGTGTGTGTGTGTGTGTGTGTGTGTGTGTGTGTGTGTGTGTGTGTGTGTGCGTGCGTGCGTGCACGTGACTGACTGACTGACAGACAGACAGTGTTAAAGAAGGGTCATGGTGAAAGGATGTGCACTGAACATGGTCACACCCAACAACACAGCTCCTGGAGAGTTTGGTTGACACATCACTCAAGCAGCTGTCCCAGGTATTCAAAGAGAGCACTTGCCTTAGACTTCCTTGACAGCAAATCACATCAAAGCCATTTTTTACTACTGCTTTGCATGCAGGTTATCATGCCAGTTGACTCAGGTGTGCAATTTACACGACAATCTAGGTTGTTCCAGCAGATAAGGGTTGAAGACTTTCTGGCACTGACAGAAACTGTAATTAGTGTGGCTGCAGTAGGCAACCAGACTATAGTTATTGCCCTGCTTTAACTAATTTTGATTCCGTACAAACCTTTCGTGTTGTCATGTGGTGTCACATGGGCCAATACACATCATCTTCACACTGTACTTAACGAGCTGCTTGAGGGAAAGTGCAACCACACTTGCAATTACCCAGAACTGCACATTTTTATCAGCTGGCAGAGCTGATCGATGATCTAGTCACGTGGTCTAGTGGCGAGATTTTCATGATTGGCTGGCCTCTAAGCCAATGAGAGACTAGCCCTATACGGCCAATGGGACACTTAGGGCTCCATTTTCATCACAGTCAAACCCCGCCCTGCCCTTATCCCTAAACTTCTTTGCCTTTTTTTTTTTACTATTTTGAAAAACATTTTTGAATAGTTCAGCCAGCCTCTACAAAGTCTACATTGACACGTTGTGAGCTTGTAGACTGGCCATTTTAACTATTCAAAAATGTTTAGCAAAATAGTAAAAAAAAAACACAAAGAAGTTTAGTACAAGTCATTACAGTACAAGTACTACAATGTTCAATCAATAACACAAAAATCTCTGGGATCTGTAATGTGTTAAAGTGTGTCTTGTGCCTGGTACGAGAGTTGGCTTAGCTTATGTGTTTCTATGGAACCCTTGTAGGAGTTTAACAGGAGACATGAGCTGGAATACACACGCAGAGAGAGAGAGAGAGAGAGAGAGAGGGAGGGAGAGAGAGAGAGAGAGAGAGAGAGAGAGAGAGAGAGAGAGAGAGAGAGAGAGGGAGAGAGGGAGAGAGAGAGAGAGAGAGAGAGAGAGAGAGAGAGAGAGAGAGAGAGAGAGATAGAGAGAGAGGGAGGGAGGGAGAGAGAGGGAGGGAGGGAGGGAGGGAGAGAGAGAGAGAGATGCTGTATCAGTGCCTTTTCTGGCACAGGGGCAACACTTCATCATCACGCTCCATTTGCTGCAGGAACATGCATCATTTGCGCTCTCTCCAAAGAAGACAAGGACCTCCACACACCATCACACACCTCCCCACCTGCCCTCAACCAGACCATAACATCCCCAGATTCCCCAAAGGACACAGAGCAGAGCCTCTAAAACTGCTCACTTGTAAATAAAAGCCACTTAACTTTTCAAATGCATGCCAATAGGAAATGCTGCTGCCTTGTTGTTACCAAAACAATTCACATACCTCACCTGCAGCTGTGAGTTATAGGGCTATATGTTAGCAGCAGCCAGCCAATGATTAGCTTGTCAAACCTTTTCTAGGACAAAAATAAATAATGTTGGTTTATAAATGAATAATTCTATTAAACACAGTAAAGACGAAGTTTTACAAATTATAACATTGCCAATAAAACAAATCACTTAAAACTTGACGTTTTGAAGTGTCAACTGCCCAAAATAGCCTATGCGACCATACTGTAGGTTGCTATTTTTGGCACGTTACACCGCTGTACGATGAAGTATTTATCAGGCTTTACTCTGTAGTTAGACAAGTCAAACAAAAATAACGTGTGCTTTAAAGTGCTGAGTCATGCCCAGCAACGCAAGGGAAATGAATGGAAGTCGTGAGACTATGCCCGGAAAGTATTTGGAGCTGCACAACGGTTGGTGTCGCCTGCCGACAAGCTTAAACACAAATTATAAATTTTCGGCAAGCAACCCCTGGGAGGTCGGGGTTCGATCCCCGGCCGGGTCATACCAAAGACTGTAAAAATGGGACCCAATGCGGCAATGCCTCCCTGCTTGGCACATCAAGGGTTGGATTGGGGGGTCAAATCTACTAATCAAATGATTCCCGAGCGCGGCACGGCTGCAGCTCACCGCTCCTTGGCTGTGGCTCACCGCTCCAAGAGATGGGTCAAATGCGGAGAACAAATTTCACTGCGGTAACGTGTGTGACAAGTTTTGACAACTCGTACGACTTTGACTTTGTAATACGGATATGGCTAAATTATTAATCTGAAGAAACAAAGTTGAGGGAAGACAGACATGTGCCACAAGTGAACCGAACAAGACACAAGATATTCCATTTCCATGCGATGTAGCCATGAAGAATAGGGAGGGTATGCTTATGCATAAAGTGAGTGGCAAAGTGAGTTTAACGTTGTTTAATGCAATCAGATAGGACTTTACTGTTTGGATGTATGGGCTGTCGAGGCCAGAAAGTAGTTTTGCCACTCAGTAGGCGTTCCCACATAACTTCCAGGTATGATGATGATGTTATGCGCATACCCTCTAGTGAAGTCTATATGGACTGAAGAAGGTAGTCTAGCTAGGGTAAGAAGGCCTGGACTAGTTTTCTTCCACATAGGCTACATGTAAATATTTATGTTTATTTATTTCATTTATGTTTGTGTTGTAGCATTGTAACCTCTTGTAGCCTACCGTATGGTATGTTAATGAAGTAGGCTAGCAGCAATTGTATCCAAGGTGGGCACCGCTAAGCCCTAATATTTCTACAATTGCTACAGAACCTGTGGTTAGCAGTCATTATGGGCATGAACAAGAAGTTGAATTGTACATTTAGTTCTGATAATAATGTACTGTGCCTGTTCAAATCATAAATCACTTGTGAAATAGCCAATAAATAATAATAAATAGCCAAAAGAAAATTGCTAATTTAATACTGAGGTGCCCATACTTTTTAGCTAGACACTTCCTGTGTCCTGTAGCAATATATAATTGAGGGTATTATTGTGTCTGAATGGATAGATTTGATATAGCTATATCAAAGTAGCTCATTGTGTTGATTGTCTGGCACTCACGGTGGATTAGTCCTACTTTTGAGCCTATATAGCTCTCACTCTCAATGAGGTTGGAGGCCTAAACTGAGAGGAAAACACAACTACAAAGTAATTATAAGCATGAATGAATAAACAAACAAACGATGATCTAACCATCAAACCACTTTGTTCGCATACAACCAACCACACTTGCCTTGATGATCTCGCCAAAAGAACAGCCAATGCAATAAGTGAATGTGGCACCTGCCTGCCATGGCTATTGGTTTGACTTCCAATTGAATGCTGCTAGTGTAAGCCATGGGGTTTTAGAGAGAGAGGGGGGAGAGGGGGGAGATGCAATAATGGAGAGAATAAGGGGAATTATGAGACTAGACGGGCCTTGGATGTTAGACCCTCCCCAGGAAACAGATGCTACGGTATAGGCATCCCACACCTGGCAATGGCTACTGTGCTATTAGGCTGTTAACAACTAATCCCCCCTCATGTGGTGGCTAATGTCAGAAATGTCCACCTGACAGAGAGACAATGCACTCTGTTTTGAGGATTAGGCCCAGTTGTCCTAATCCTGACTCTTTGAAGTCATGTAACCCAATGAATTTGGGTGAAGAGGAAGTCTGGATCCTTTTGAGCACTTCTCTCAAAAGATTAGAGTCCCAAACTAAGCGCATCTTTCTACAGTTGATAGGCAGGGTCCCGATGAAGCTCACCTCGGTCAGATTTTCAGTGGTTGAACTGTGTAGGTTTGACCATGGAAACTATGACAGGTCACCATGCAGTGTGGCCATGGCACATGGGATGGGAAAACATTGGCAAGTAAATGTTTGTCTCCAGTCTCCACTCTCTCTCTCTCTCGGGCTAAGTAAAAAGCCTTGGCCTTACACGTGCTCATTTACAATGCCTTGCTGTCCCACTGTGCAAACAACGATTAATTCCAGGTCTATGATTGTTTCATGCCAGGCGCTGTATGCAATGTCTAACCCCCCACAGCTGTCTTTACTTGGCTCTATATGGGCAACTCAGTGAATGGTCTCTCTCTCTCTCTCATAAACACACGTAGCCTATACAGAAGATGACAATGATGATGAGTGTACTACTGTATATACAGTTTCAGCCACTCATTCACATAACATGATTTTACTTTTAAAGTGGTAGCTTGTTTGGTCATTCAAGTCCCCCTCACACAGACACACACACACACACACACACACACACACACACACACACACACACACACTGTCTGATGTCACAAACAAAACAATTATGAAACCCATTGAAAATATACACAATTAGTTCTAGATTTTTCCTCCCCAGTAGTAATTTAGTAACATTTCAGGGGGGACTCAAATTGGAAGATATGATCATATAGGCCTACGTCTGCAGTGCTTAAGACCATAATAATACACTTACAGATGAACATAAACGTCAACTGTCTTTTTGGACAATTCTGTTGGCAAGATTTGATTATGCGACCATGGGGGCCCGGGCCGGTATGGCAACCTGAGTGATCTTAACACGCGGATTTGGATAATGACTCGGCCGTAGCTTTCACTTCATTCTGACTGATTGCCAATGCAAACAAACAAACGTGAAATATGACAGCACGATTGCCAAGGAAAACAAAAAAGTGAAATGTGACTACCATTACGGTGAGCCTCCGGATATTTTGTGGTGCGCGGCGGAGGCACACGTTAGAGTTGCGAATGGCTAGAAATCAAGTGTCCAGACAGATTCTGCTCGCTGTGTGTGGACTGCACACAGTGCACAGCCAGGTAAAGTAAAAACAACAGATTATTTATGTTTGGTTTCATTTATTCCCATACCGTTTAGGTGAGACCCGGACCACGCGTCCTTCCAGCTGACACCACATTGGTTACAAAGTCCGGTTGCCAGTTCCCCGACTGGTAAAAACTCTTAAAAAACACTTTATATCTGTGACCACAAACGCATAAATCTAATCGCATAGGCTTCTATCTTGTCTTCTTTTAATAGTCCGTGACATGGCATGTTTGAATTCGACGAATGACACGCGAGAAAGTATTCGGAGAGCGCTTCCAACAGGAAAGCATTAATGCCAAACTGTCAAAATGCAATGTCCCACAATTTAGATATTAGGCTGGTATTCCTTGATAGACGATGCAAAAAAAAAAGTTTTCACTTCAAATGTAATTTACGGCAAACTACCGATAAATACAAACAAAGCCGTAGTCTATTAGATAAGTTTGCCAAATGTTTTAAGTGATCTGAAGTCGGCCTGTGTAACGCGTATCGACTCTGGTTTCTTCTGAAGCGTAGAGAGAAGACAAGACGGAGCAAGATGTTTTTTTTTGTTTTTTTCAAAAAGTAATGGACATAGGGGTAGATCCAAGCCGCGAAAACAAGACGAGTAACATCTGTGAGAGTTGAGATATCCAATTCCCAGTTCCCTCGAAATTATATTATGACAAGATCTAACTATAAATGAGAAAAATGACAATACAATCCAGATTTCAAAACAAACGGAGCCATTCAAGTGTCATTTCCAGAGAGGTAGTTGCAGTGCAGTCCAGCTGTTGTAATGGTTTTGGGAAGTCGGGCTAAGATGTGCGTGACTGAATCATTTACCTTTTTACCTCCTCCTCCTCACGGCCACCCTACCCCGCCCAGGATCCAAGAAAATAGTTTAATCATTGAGGTGTCTTGGCTTTGCTCCATAATGGTGTGCGTAAATTGCTATCAAATTTCTAAAGTTAGCCCATAATGCATAGGCTAAACAAGATTCTGCTTAATTGGATGACGTGATTGGATTCATGTCTCTAGGAGTGCACCTTGCAACATGAGCCTTTTTGGCACAATCAACTTTTTGGATGCAAGTTTTTCCTAATTACCAAATGCAGTTTTACATTGCTGCTAGACTGATCTTGTGCCAGGTTGTATTTGCCCAGCATTGCTTTGAAAATTGGCCATGTTTAAAATATATTTATGGTTTGTAATCAGAAAAAATAAGGGATAATTGCCAACATATATAGTTGACCATGGTGTATGTTCCCAGTGATCTTTTGCAATTAACAGTGTTGTTCTGAGAGACTAACTCTAGTAGCTCATATACTCTGGCTGCTCAAACATCAGTACTATGTGTTTGCTGGGGGAATTCATTGTAGGCCAGCAGACACAGCGACACAATGAGGGGGGCTATGGAGGACACAGACAGGTATATACAGACAGAAAGACAGACGGACAGTTCAACGGGTCCTCTGAGTTAAGTAGGCCCTATGTAGACTAGACGAGGCCGCACTTCTATTGACCAGTAGGAACAGCGTGTCCACTGAGCCTCCCCACCTTGAATGGTCTCGCTGAAAAGGAGAACCATAAATTGGTAGATGAGCAGCACTGTGACTCTCTGCCTTCCCCTGTCTCTCCCTCTTTCACATTCTATGTCTTTCTTTCCTTTACCCAAGTAGTGGTTTCCATCTCACCAAAAACCCTTTCCCCCCTGAATGTTTAAAAAGATGAAAGGATAAGGAAAAGAATGGGCACAAAGGAGGGTAGGGTTGTGTTACAACCCTGCCCCTGAGAGACTGCTCATGAAAGAGTTTTGGGATGGGAGAGATAGGGACCAGAGAGGAGACGGAGAAAGAGAGGGCATAAAGAGGGTTTTCAAACTCCCGACCGCTAAACGGGTCAGTTCTGTGCATGCAGAGCAAGGCTAAAGTGCAGTATTCACTCAAAGATGGAGGTGCATACACTGACAGTAGCGTCAGTAATGCCAGACGCCAGAGAGTGTTGATATATTTGCAGTCATTGACCGATTGCGCAAACACACACGATCACAGACTCTGTCCATTTTCTTTACCTCTGACGTGCTCTCCTGTCATTTCCACTCGCTGTCTTACTCACTCTCTTACTGAGTGGGTGGTTTATTTATTCATTCATTCACACTCACTGAGTCACACTCATGTGCCAAACAGGAGCGGCATTACATTTTCTTTTCTTTTTATTGTTTTTTAACCCCTGGTGTCTCCCTCACGGCATTCCTCCCTCTTGCCATTCAGTGTCAAGTCACTCAAAATCCCCGTAACCCTCCCACCATTCTCTCTTCTCTCTCTCCTTCTTTGTCTGAACTTGCCCTGCGTGCACTTAGATATTTCCGCCTTAAGGTACATCAGTGAGAGTGGGAGAGCGCATAGACCGAGACATAGAGGCAGAGAGAGTGAAATTGTTTTTTAAGTATTGCCAGGGGTGATGGTCACACAACGACAGTGAGAGAAAGGGTATAACACCAAACATGCATAACGTTTTCCTGCTCACTTTCCCCAGATTGACCACCCACTCACTCTCGGTCTCTCTCTGCCCACTCTCTCTCTCTCTCAAACACAACAGTGGTTTCCAGCCACCCTAACATACAGCTCAAGATATAGATGTTTACTTAAGACACCCATTCAGATAACAAGTTTTCATTCATACTGTCAGTCTATTGCACATAGGAGGAAAAACATACTTCCTATATATCCCAATACTGTATTTCATCCAGATGTGTCAGGCATTATTTATGTTTATCCTTTTTTATGGCTATAGTATCTGCCACATAATTTTATTCAGTGTAGTCTTTCAATGACTTGTGAAGGGGTTGGGGGCACAGACAAAAAATGTTTACATTTGAAAAATGTAAACATGAAAATGTAAAAAAAAAGAAGAAAGCTATAGATTTCATTTGATAGCATGTTAAGTTGTTTTGAATTTCCATACTCAATTCTTCTCACTGTTTAAACCTTTTTTAGATTTTGTGTCTGAAACAAGAAAAGAGGATTCTGATAAATTCACCAACCATTTCAATGTACACATGGTTTCCTGAGACGCACACAGTACAAGTGACTGATGTCACTTTTACTACTTTACAACCTTAACATTTCCAATTAAACATTTCCTACACGTCATTACGCACAACATATTTTGTGTGCTTAGCTTGAAACTTGGATCTGAGTGTAATTGCAATGAGGCTATTATGGTAATTATTGAAAATAGCAGAGCTGTCAAGGCAACGGTAACAGGCTTGTCTGTCCCCAACGAGACCATGAAATTAGACGTCAGTTACTTACTCAATTACAAATCACCCCTAGCTCTCCCCAGGCAGTCACATCTCTTCTTCTCTGAGGGACCTCACACACTTCTCACAGTACTCCTGTTCTCTCTCTCCCCTTTCATATTCTGTCTGTCTGTTTCATCCCTTATATTCACTTTCACTGGTGAACCCCATCTCCTGATATCAAACTTGTTTCTCATGAAAAAGCCCTAACCCCCCCCCCCCCCCCACACACACACACACACACACACACACACATACACACGCTCACGCTTGTACACATTTTTTTCTTTACAGACTCAACTTTGGCGGCATGTGTTTCCAATTTCAGGCGTAATGCTCCACTCACCGCAATCTGACCCAATTAGCCAGAGCCTCCTGGAAACGCCCCAGTCACCAGCCATGGTGGCAAAGAGGTACAGGGTCAGAGGTTGGGGTCATTTGGACGAGGTCAGAGTCTCAGATGAATGTCTCGCCTCAGCTGTCTTCCTGTCTGCCTGTCTGTCTGTCTGTCTGTCTGTCTGTCTGTCTGTCTGTCTGTCTGTCTTTGTGGATTGGCCCCGGGTTGAGTTAACCTCTGTCCAGCTTCCCTATACAGACATATATGACACAGGTGTAGAATTGTGCCGAAAACCCATTCAAGCCTGAAATTAAATTTCACCGAGTAGTAAAGGTCAAACAGTAGCCAGCATCCCAGCCAGCCAACACTTAAACATGTCAACAACAAGATACACACACACACACACACACACACACACACACACACACACACACACACACACACCAACATAATCAGGAATGTATGTCCACACTTGTAAACACAAAGAAAAAGACGCAAGCAAGCACGCACACGCACACACACCCATGCACATACACACAGGAACACACAAACACATCATGTCGTGTGTGGAATGTTAACCCTTAGGAAAAGGTCTGGGGAGGCGGTTACATCAGAGTCACTATGCCCCAATTATGGGAATGGAGGACATACTTTGGCAATTCTTCTTAATGCTTAATGAGAACCAGGTTTGAATGGGTGAAAATGCAGACTGGCACTCTGTTGCATTATCGTCTAGCCCCAGGTTTCTGAGTTCGCGTTTTCGGTCAGACGATGTGTTGATGGTTTTTTCATTATTATTTCCCATACGCAGAACAGCTTCATTATCAGTTCATGAAATGCCTACTGTTACTGTACAAACACTGCTGTTGAAAATCATCGCCATGTGCACACACACTGCACTTGTCTTGTTTACATCATCCGCCTCACTGATCCTTCTCTCCTTACAGCGCCTCGTTCTCTCTCCCCAGATCACCTCTCAATCACTCTTCCTCTCCTCCTTATCTGTCCCTCCTACAGTGTCGCATTACAGTACCCAATCTACTTAAACCGGGGTACACTTTCATTCACTCGCGACGGATTCATTGCATTCTGGGTGCCTCTTAATTAGAACTGCAGCCTAAATGTTGTCTGATCTCTTTAAAGCTGTGCCCCTTTTTCTAGGCACCATAATCTATACCGTCCTCTTGTCATGCACCGATGCGTCTTCTGTTGTGCTCCTCCACTTTTCTGTCTCTCTCCCCGCTTTCTTCCGGAGTGATCGCCGCCGCATCCCCTCTTCCATATGTCTTTTTTTTTTGTTCTCTTTTTTTTTGCCAGGGGAAAAAATGTTACACATTGTAAACTTTACTCACTGTACGACACCCTGTAGGGTAGGATTTCAGAGGCAGACTTTGTGTTTGAACTGCTCTGGCAATTAGTAGGGTATAGACTTACAGCGCACCTACTGCACAATGGAAGGACCAAGCCCTGTATCACAAGACCCTGCTCCCGTTCTGTTCATCTGCCCCTCTCCATCTGTCAGTCCTGTGGGACGGGGTGTTTGTGTGCATGTGCGTGTGTGTGTGCGTGTGTGTGTGTGTGTGTGTGTGTGTGTGTGTGTGTGTGTGTGTGTGTGTATGCTCACCTACGCGTGCGCACGTCTCTGTGCAGTGTGCAGCTGTGCACGTGCGTTCGTGCGAGTTTGTGTTGTTCACCTGTGTGTATACATATAGCCTATATTGTCTGTGCATAATGAGCCATGAGACATGATCAGTGCATGTGACATTCCATCAGAAGGCGTGTTTGTGTTTGTGTGCTTATTAATTTGCTTTGCAATATCATACCATCATATGAATCTCCTTTTATTTTATTTTATGCCTTTATTGATAGGACAGTTGACTGACAGAGAAATGGGGAGAAAGACGTGAGTGACATGCAGCAAAGGTCGTCTGGATCAGGATTCGAACCCAATGACGCTGTCTGGCTGCCATTGCAGCATTGGGCCACCACGCCGGCAGCCCGGGGCCACCAATCTCCATTTTGAATGAAGAGCGGAGGTTAGTACACTTTCCTTGGTCTGATTGCTCACCAATCACACCGACTCCACTCCTAATGTTCTTTGCCGCAGTGCCTTGATTTCCCCCTAAAGAGAGAATGTGTTATGACATTCAAGATCAAGAGGTACCATGCCAGAGACTTTTTAGATTCCTCATCAGGCCCTGTTTTCAACTAGGCCAGCATGCTATACATCTTGTGTCCGTTTCAGATGAAGTGTTAAATGCTAACCCCTTGTGCTCATGGCCACTCCACCCACTTACCTACATCTATAACATGCACTCGGTCATGTTGAGTCCTCAGCGCCTGATACTGATATCTGTCAGATGATCCCTCTGAGGGAAGTCAAAGTATTTCTCAATCCAGAGCAGAGCCATAGTGCCCTCCTGTGGAAGGGAGGGTATAGCCTCAATTCAAAGCAAATCATCATGGTTGGTTCCATCTGGTGAACTTAAAGTCACAAACTCACATCCCCCTCTTGGTCTGCATGACAAGAAACATTAAGGTTATTTCACTTGTCGGATCTCTGCACACGTACTGCTGAAAACACCTGTGTTGAACTTGACAGTGACACCCTCTCCTGGTTACGGATGAAAGGCGCTGCAAAGAACAGTGTAATCAACAGGCAATATGACCAATGACAGCGAGGAATGAAAGCAACAGACAGTGAGGGAGGGAGCGAGAGAAGAGAAGAGAAGAGAGAGAGAGAGAGAGAGAGAGAGCTTAGAGTACCAAGCTGTTCTTTTAATCTGCAAATTTTCTCAGATGACGCAAAGACTGTGACTTTGCTTCCCTTCCCTTCCCTCTGTTCATCTTCACATCCCTTCGTTCACTGCATGTGTCTCTCCCGATGCCTTGCTCTTGTCGGATGGGAGTCAGCGACACACAGAAGGTAGGCTTGAAATTTAGGCATTATCTTTTTGACAAAAATTTTATTATTATTATTTTTGAAAGAATTGCTTTATTAATTCGATTGCGTATAACTCGGTTACAATCATTGTTTATTTGATATGTATTTCGATGCAGCTCTAACAAATTGTATCATATTATGGTATTGTATCGTTATTTGTTTATTGTTCGTTTGCCTTTTGTATATTTTCACTGACTGTGAAATGTGAATGAATTTAACGTTCCCTGAATAGCAACTGTGTAATAGGAGATTATTGTAAAAATAAATCTTTTCACCTTCTTTTGAACAAGTGCCCTGTGAGCACACGGTTATAGGACTGAAGTAATGTGCTCTTTGCAAGTCCGAGAGAGACAATCTTATAAGAGATTTACATGTAAGAGGGGAGACACTTTGTAAGGCCAAACGAGAAGGGGTAAGAATGATTTGAGCTGCGGGAAATTCAGTCCTGATGGAGCGAGGGTTGAATGGAAAATTGCAGTGACAGATCAAATAGAAAAGAGTCAAGAGTTTATAAATAGCAAAGCTTTAGGAGGGTGAAGAGAGCAGATGTGATAGACAGTCTGTGTTTAAGGAGTTCAAACAACAGATTAATACACTCAGATTATATTCAGAGACCTGCAGGGTGGGGGCGTGACCGTGACGTGTGCTTGCCATGTGCACAGAGCTCACAGCCACACACACACGTGTAGACGACACATAAACATATACTGTACGCAGATGTAGACTAATCGCATGTTGTTTCTCTTTTTCATTGACACCCACTGTCTAGCCCATTCTGACCTGAGATCAGATTCATACGAGGTTTCCACTGGACACACACTGGTCTGATTAACCCATTCTGACCTGAGATCAGATTCTAAAAATGTCAGTCGTTCTTCGATTATTCAAAAATAGCAGACATACAAGCTCGTATCGCGCCACTCGGTGGCACGATATGAGCTTGTAGATCTGCTATTTTTCAATAGCTAAAGCATAACATGATGCTAACACCAAAATGGGTGCCCGGTCAGAATGGGCTAGTAGTGTCTACCCCTGTGATTCTCAACCAAGGACCCCCAGTTTGATATGCATTAGGCCCATTTGATCTCCGGGACCCCAGACTGTGTACATTTTACTCTGAGCGTGTTTTCTAATTTAACTCACGTAAGAATATTTTCGAACTATAAATAATTTAGCTGGGGAGTGGGGACCCGCTGGAGCCCCCTCAAGGACCACTGACGGTCCCCAGATCGCACATTGAGAACCAGTAGTCTATCCAACCTAGAATACACACACCCACAGTCCCACACAAAAACAAGCACACGCGCACACACACACACACACACACATCCCATCGCCGCGGTCATAGTCTCATGGATAATAAATCACAGTGCTCAAAATAAAATATAGTGAAAATAGCAGATCTACAAGCTCAAAAAGTTTTGAGCTTGTACATCTGCTATTTTTGATACGACAGTATATGCAATGTGGCCCTCTGGAGTGAGTGTGGAACTATAGTGGTCCTCTGGAGTGAATGTGGAACTATAGTGTCCCTCTGGAGTGAGTGTGGAACTATAGTGGCCCTCTGGAGTGAGTGTGGAACTATAGTGGCCCTCTGGAGTGAGTGTGGAACTATACTGGCCCTCTGGAGTGAGTGTGGAACTGTAGTGGCCCTCTGGAGTGAGTGTGGAACAATAGTGGCCCTCTGGAGTGAGTGTGGAACTATAGTGTCCCTCTGGAGTGAGTGTGGAACTGTAGTGGCCCTCTGGAGTGAGTGTGGAACAATAGTGGCCCTCTGGAGTGAGTGTGGAACTATAGTGGCCCTCTGGAGTGAGTGTGTAACTATAGTGGCCCTCTGGAGTGAGTGTGGATCTATAGTGGCCCTCTCCGTCTTCAAAGTTTCCCACCCTGATTTAATATACACTACTATTCCTCTGCTCGTGCTATGTTTATGGAGTGACAAAGCCATGTGTTTGACAGCATGGCTGTGTACTGTGTGTTGTAGCAGTTAGTTATTAAGTCTCTATGCTTTGAAGTTAACGTGAGGACACGCGTGTCTGTTTGCGTGTGCAGATCGTTACAATGCTTTAGCTACTGTGTGTATGTGTTGGGAGGCCGTATTAAGGCCATATGCCATGGTGCTGCGTAGTATCGCCACTGTCCGCTCCCTGCTAGCCTCCTCTCACTATGCTCTGTGATGAGGGAGCCGGGGTTATGGGATTATATCTCCATCTCTCTGCAAAGCTCACACCAAATAATCAACCATAGCAAATAATCCCCCAGCACACACACACACACACACACACACACAAGCATGCACACGCACAAGCATGCACAAGCATGCACACACACACACGCACGGCACGCATGCACGCACGCACACACACAAACACACACACACACACACACACACACACACAAGCATGCATGCATGCACACACACACACACACACACACACACACAAGCATGCACACGCACACATTTTCACTCATGCACGGACGCACGCATGCACACACACACACACACACACACACACACACACACACACACAAATGTTACAGACAACATCATTAGAATCCATATTATGCAGATTAAGAGTTTCACATTATAACTAGTTCAGCTGGGACTGTAATGTTGGTCTATGAGCATCCATGATGATAAACAGAGCCACGGGCTGATGGTTTTGCTGCTCCACTGGCAGCAAATGGGAAACCAATTTTGTGGGCTCAATTACTGGACACAATGGGATTACATGGGCATATTACAGGCACATTGTGGTGTGTAGATGTTAACGCTACAATGGCGAGCAATGCTTGCTTGTTTGTAGAAGCACAAGAAAACATTCTACAAATCCACAACAAAGCCAGTTTTCATTTCATTGTCAGTGGAGCACTTCAATGTTTTGTCTCCTGATGCCCTCAGTCACTGGTTTGTGCCTTCATGAGAGCTTAGCATGCTTAACATTCACACAATATGATAGAGATTATTGCTACTTTTGTTTACTTACACTTTTCTATTGAAAGGTCATTTGGGAAAAATTGTAGATAACATAATTCAATTCTGCTTAGCCCTTTAAGACCTAATACCGATTCTGCAAATGCCTAAATCAGTTGTTCTCAAACTTTTTCGTAATTCAAAATTACTCAAGTTGGCAGCGTGGCACAAAGTGATGCGCTATGAGCTTGTATATCTGCTATTTTTGAATAGCCAGCGGCCCAGCGCTAAAGTCTAAAATGACAGATGAACGAAGATGCTTTCCCTGTTTGAATGTGTTTTGAATGTGTTGAAGATGGATTTTCACTTTGACACTATACAGTATACACAATATGCGCAACCATAGATCATTCTTCACTATGCCTTGCATTATGGAACCACAAATGTAAATTAACCTCCGACCTGAGTTGCCATTTAGTTTTAAAGGGATTAATGGCAAAATAACACATATTCATATACAGTACATGTATTCAGAGGCGTGCAGCAGCTCAACGTTGAGTTTCAGTCCGGTGCAGAAGACATGAGGTCAGGGTGGGGGTTGCAGCTGTATAGCTATAAAAGGTATAGCTGCCACACATCTGTTGAGTCTCAACATCACCATCACCGATTGGCCAGAATCCGGGCAGGTCCCTGATAGGAAAGACTAGCTGGCTTGGTGAGTGGGGGTGGGTGGGTGGCTGGGGGGGAAGGTTATACGGCTGTCACTCAAGATCAGCTGCCGCCTCGCCACCGACCGCCAGATTGAAATGAGGGGTGAGGTAGTTTGTTTTCACACACAGCGGTGGTATGCACACCTATAGCTCAGCACCATAGGATCAATTACAGTGATCAAAGCCTGCTCAGCAGGGAGATTAACGCGTCCTGAACACCATGACTATCAAGAAGATATGTTGTAAGTGTTAGATGACTATTGGTGCATTTGGATATTATGTTATGTGTATATGATTATACGGTAAGTGTTTGCTATGTTGGATGGCTTCTGGGATCTTAAATGGCTCATTAGGAGGTTGTGTTTTTCTGAGTTCACACATAATGTTTTACACGTTTAGACGGTTTACGAGGATATTCATGTTGATGAGTGCGTTGTTTATCTAACAGTATCCACTTTGAAAGCAGCCGTGGGAGACTTCCTGTCTTGTCGCTGCGCTTGGCCGCGTGAGAGGGCAGTGGGCACGCAAACATGGATGTAACACCACGGCGGTAGAAGCCTTGTCTTATAATCAGCCTGGCTGCTTTGAAGTCTTCTGCGATGCACTGCTGGTGCCCTAACGCTCATCACTAACATGTGTTTCCAAAGCTTCCTCAAGGACCTGACTTCCCTTCAAAGGGAGTGGTATACCTGGTCCACAGCCTACCTGGCAGAGAGGTAATGCCTGTGTCATGTCGTTACTAAATCCTGGATTTGCCATAAGGCTTTCCGCTCAAACATTATGAACCCGCTGACTTGCATCTCTGCTTTTTTACCGCTGCTCTAAGCTCTAATATGATGTAATATAGGCTATAATATGACCAGTCTGCAGATGCTATTTTAGGCACACTGTTGTGATCTTTTGACTCATACAAAAAACATGTGTCGAACTGTATAGATTTTCTGCCTCTTATGTCTAAGACGTTGTCCCAGCTGCTTTTTAAATATTATTGTTCAACAAGTTTCACGTGTTGTTAATAGCATATTAAATACATATTGTATGTAATGTAAAACGGTGAGGTTCTTGCATAAACCTCCCTATAGGGTTTTTTACCACACTGTCTGGCACAACAACTAACAACTTTCCCATGGGAAAATATCAAATAAATCAAATCAAACTGGCAAAGAGACAGAAGGAGGCGGCCACGATCGCACGCAGAAACGTTTATGAGACAGACACATTCAACTTGAACCATGAAGACTTTGTCTTCAGGCGACTCTAGGACTCTATAAGAAAAATAATCCCTGAGTCGTTAAAGTAAGATAGATTTGCAGCACAGCCTCGGGCCCTTGAGTATGTCCGCTGAGCTTATACTGTAGTGCAGCTGAGATCTTCACCACCCTCTTCACATTACAGCTGTTGACTCATTAACCCAGCGTCTGACCTGTTCAATGCATGAGGTTTAACATCCAGCTTCACTGCCAACAAAACGTGGTGGATGTGACTGTTATTCCTGCCGATTGATTGTCTTTATGTTGCCTGTTTATACTTTGTCAGAGCAATGTGTGCAACTGCTTTTTCTCAACAATCAACAAACAATCCGTAGGCTTACATTTTAAGTACGTTGCCTCTCTCCTAACAGAGAGAGGTAATTACAACGACGTCCACACTACAATAAAGATGGCAGTGCCATCTGCTGTCCAATCATGGTGCACCGTCCGCTTCAAATAACTTTATTCACATTGTCAGCCAGCCAATAGGTGGGACACCACATCCAATCACTGCAGATGTGCTAGTTCTATTCTATTGACTTACTCTATTTCTATTAGACAGAATATTAGACAGAATTGTTAAAATAAGTGATTTATGGAGACTTATGGTTATTGAATTATACAAGCTATATGTTATATAGAGTACAAGAGTTCATGAACTTCCTTTTTCATATTTCCGAGGGGAGGGGTCCTCATATCTCTTGTGAGTTTATTACTGATCAAGTAAAAGGTGGGTAGAAACCACACACGCACCCACTGACAAGCACACACACACGCACGCACATGCACAAGCACACACAGACACAGACACAGTAGATCTGTCTGGCACAGAGGTACATCAGCTTACATGATATTGTTAAGAATGACAAAGGCTGAAAAGAGGATTTGGAGTGACTGTATTGTACTGTACTGTATATTCAGTATACAGGCGGCCGGGCCCCTCCCCCACCTCTCCTCCGCTGCTCAGTTACAACGAGGCTTTACATCTCTGCAATTGAAACTTGACTGCTTGAGTCTCATTCTCCGCCCCCCCCCCCCCCCCCCCCCTCCCAAAAAGAATACCGGTATGCCATTTATGATCATGCTGGAGGTATGTCTCTCTCTCTATGCTTATCCAGTGAACGCTGCTTTGCTTGCTCGCACTTTTAAACCCAAGCATCTCAACTCTAGGGCAAAAGATCTGTCGAAAATAGTTGATCGTCTATTTTCGGTGAAGATATTTAGTGTATTGCGTGCAAGAGGTGTTCCTATATTACATTCCCCTTGGGAATCTGGTCAACCAAGTACAGGGTTTAAATGGTTAAACCAGAGAGAGAGAGAGAGAGAGAGAGAGAGAGAGCGAGAGAGTTAAACAGCAGTGACAGACTGAGTTTAGTTAAAAGGGTGAGGGAGGCCCCCCCCCTCCCCCCCAACCCCCGGGGAGTGGAAACAGAGCTACCAGGTACACCAGAGTGGCTTCAGGTCCGTGTCTGCTATTATGTGTGTGCTGGACTGCTGGTGGTATACTGGGAGTGCCTTTCTGTGTGACTGTGCTGTTACCGCTGTACTAGAAAGGCCCTCTCCTCAGCTGATGGATTATAATCACATCTGATTGCAATTGTCTCCCCGAGTCAGACTGTTTAGTAAACGTGACATTCACGGTTCTGACTTGGACTTGGCAGCGTTCCTCTCCAGATGTGTTTATAATCTGTGTTTGGGGTTGGAGGTTGGGGGGTGGGGGTGTGGGAGGGGACTCTGAAACATTTCCCCCCATTGAGTGGTCATGCAGAAGAACGCGGCTGGATGGACACTGAACCTCAGCAGAGGAAAGAGACTCTCAAAGCCAAACATCACATATTTATGACTTGACGCTCACTTTATCAAGGCGATTGCACTCCACTGAGACGTCACGGCTTATGAAATATTCCCTCTGTCTGTTGACCTCTAACCAAGCTTAAATGTCATCACTACCAGAGGTCCATTAATGGTACTTAACCTTCTTCTTGCCTGTGTTGTTACTACAAAGGCCCATAAGCGGCTCTGTTTCTGGGGGGAAAAAAGGCCTTCCTGTGATGTCTCATCACTTCATCACTTCCAGGTGTGTTAGACCTGTCAATCAAACATGATCAGTCATAATTAAGGCAAGCCTGGAGGAATCCCATTTGACTGCTCTTCATCCACCGTGTGTCTTTCATGATCACAGTTGGTTGGGGGGTCTGGGCCCCCAGGAGGTCATTGCAGGGGTCTCAGAGAACCCACGTTAAAATGAGAAACATCTTAAACTTTTATTGAAACTTACTTTAATCTCAAACTACAGTATACAGCTCTATCAGTCCAGTTCCCTCTTCCTATCCTGTTCATTTGCCTTGTGTTATTCTTGGGCTGCTTGGTTTGCGCCATTTGCCTTCCCTTTTGAAATTAAATCGATGTGAATTGAAAATGTATTCTTGGTCTAAGAGCAGTAGATGCTCAGCATCTCACTTGCAGCCAATATCCCCTGTTAGGACAGAGTCTCCTAGTCATATTATGAAACTACTGTGGGACGATTCATTAACTGTGAGTTTGAAAACATAGATGCATGGCTCAGGGAGCCAATGAAATGTAAAACTTCTGAAGATTATATAAATTATATGACGTTCTTCTGAGACAATGACCCACCTCACAATTTCCACAGGCAGCATGACAAATCAGCCACCAGGTAACCAGTCCAACAAGAACAACAAGGACAAAGACATTCAGCAAGATGACAACACAGAAGTTCACAGCAAACAGGACAGCAAACAGGACAAGAACACCCTGTTGCTTGGACTCACTGTCTTTGGTATGGATGTCCTCATTTAACCATTTACCTTGGACTCACTGTCTTTGGTATGGATGTCCTCATTTACCATTTATAGTAGCATGTCTTTTTTTGTATGTTATTTTCTTCTCCCTTTCTAACAAACTGATTGTGCAAAAATGAACTTCACCCACATCTTTACACCTGTATGTAAACCAGTGATGTGACAATATTGGTTCTTGATTCTTGAACTACTTGATTTAACCGATCAATAAAAATCAATAATCTAATAAAATAATCCATTTCTATTTTGGGCATGTCATCATTAGAATCCTAGGTGAAAAGGTTCACATCGCGATGCATTGTGAGCATGTAGATCCACTATTTTCATATATAGTATAACATTTGTATAAAAGTCTCTCCTCTCCTCTCCTCTCCTCTCCTCTCCTCTCCTCTCCTCTCCTCTCCTCTCCTCTCCCCTCCCCTCCCCTCCCCTCCCCTCCCCTCCCCTCTCCTCTCCTCTCCTCTCCTCTCCTCTCCTCTCCCCTCCCCTCCTCTCAGGTGTTGTTGTGGGCTCATTGTTTGGCATGCTGCTGCGGTACATGGCGGTGACAGACAGCGGCACCCTCACCATGGTCTCCTTCCCTGGAGACATCCTGATGAGGATGCTGAAGATGCTCATCCTGCCCCTCATCATCTCCAGCCTTATCACAGGTGCCAGACTTACTGTAGCATACAGTAGGCCAGGCCTACACATTTAGACACACACTTATATTTATACATTATATTTCTTTTCAAAATCGTTTTAACGCAACCAGTATTATATAAAGGACACATTTAGGTCAGTGTCATCAGATTTATAAGGGGAATAAACCTCATTCTCCTATACATTAATTAAAGCTATTGGGGGGTCTGGGTCTAAATGTCACTGTAAAATATTAGGCATTGAGAACGTTTTGTTGCATTGTAATTTTTGCACTTGTTGCAGGTAGGGGATATGTCAGGGTATAATTATACTCACACAAGTTTAAAATTCTGATTGATCAAGAATTCTTCGTTGATCTCTCCTTGTATAGTCATATTGTGACCATGAGTCTGATTAAAATGTACTAACTTTGAAATGTTAGTAATTGTCTACTTCAAAGTCATACGATTTGTCACACACGTTACCGCAGTGAAATTTGTTCTCTGCATTTGACCCATCTCTTGGAGCGGTGAGCCACAGCCAAGGAGCGGTGAGCTGCAGCCGTGCCACGCTCGGGAATCATTTGATTAGTAGATTTGACCCCCCAATCCAACCCTTTGATGCTGAGTGCCAAGCAGGGAGGCATTGGGTCCCATTTTTTGTCTTTGGTATGACCCGGCCGGGGATCGAACCCCCGACCTCCCAGTTCCAGGGCGGACACTCTAACCACAAGGCCACTGTCTGGTACATTCAATAGTCCAAGCTTCTCAAGTGCTTTCCTTTTTTAATAATATTTTTGGGGCTTTTATGCCTTTTTTTGATAGATTTACAGTAGGTATAGATCGGGACTCGAACCCGCAACACACTGTCATGCTGGATTACCAGCCAAGGTGCCTGGACCGCTAAGCCGGCCCAGACCTCTCAAGTGCTTCCTTTCTCACACTGTGACCATTAATGTCCTTCCAGGGCTCGCCGGTCTGGATGCTCGCTCCAGTGGCAGGATGGGCAGCAGGGCCATGGTCTACTACATGTCCACGACAGTGATCGCTGCAGTCCTAGGCGTCATCCTGGTCATCGGCATCCACCCGGGGAACCCCAAACTACGGGGGAAGTCACATGCTCCTAGTGTCAACCCTAGGAACATGGACGTTAGCAGCATGGATGCCTTCCTGGACCTGATCAGGAATCTCTTCCCGGAGAACCTCGTGCAAGCATGCTTCCAACAGGTAAAACTGAAGCGGGCATTACATGCTGAATGGTAAAACAGGTTAGGGTTTTGGGCAGGGCGTCGGTCTAATGACAGTCGCACCACTAAAGCATGTACCCATCAAGATCTCACCTGACCTCTGACCTCATCAAACCTTGTACACTCAAGACACGCTCTGAACAGATTAACATAACATTACACTGCAATACTTTGGAAAAAGGTTTATCATTGGACCCATGGATGGAAGGACTGATTTACTGGTCATATCATTTTGTTGCCACTGAGTGTCGGTATCCCATGATGTACAGTAGGCTAGTGCTGTAGTGCATTATGTAGTGAAAGTGATATTTGCCAAAAAAGGAGATGTGGTGCCAGGAGCACATGACAAACACACCTGGGTGGAGGTCTGGGTGGAGGTCTCTACTGAGCAGAATTTATTTCCTAGTTACTGTACATATTAAATGTCGTGTTGTGTCTCTTTAAAGCCTTCATTTTCAAAGCAATTCTGGCATGCAGGTACTGTACAAGCCATGTTTCTAGCTTTGACATGTTTGTGGGTGTCAGCCCATGCAGTGACCTAATAGAGGTCAGTTTGTAAGTGTCAGCTCAGTGACCTAACGGAGGTCAGGTTGTTGGTGTGTGTCCAGGCCAGGAGAAGGCTCTGTGGGATTCACAAAACACCACTGAGAGATTTAGCTTGTTTATCCAAGCTGATCATTTTTAAATGATAATCCAGGCCTCAATCATGTTGTGACGTTTGCCTTCTTTCGTCCAAATCCCGTCCATCCGTCTCTCTCTCTCTCTCTCTCTCTCTCTCTCTCTCTCTCTCTCTCTCTCTCTCTCTCTCTCTCATCCCCCCCCCTCTCTCTCATCTTCCCTCGTGCGTGTGTCTCGGTGATTAGAAATAGTTGTCTGTGTTAGACTGGGTGAGGGTCAACCTTTCTGCCACTGCTAATCTCTGTACATCTGGGTTGCTGCATCCTTATTGTCTATATACAGCTATACAGTCTGTCGACTGTATTGATGATCAGATATATATACCTATATATAACCTTCATTCCATCGGTAAATCCCTGTATTAGCCTATATTAGCCCAATATTGCCGTTACGCATTTCACTTGAATAATGTTGATAAAACCGCATCGGAATCAACAGTGCAGAGCAAACTTTTGGACCTTGTGTGCTGTGTGTGTGTGTGTGTGTGTGTGTGTGTGTGTGTGTGTGTGTGTGCGTGCGTGCGTGGAGAGAGACAGAGTTATTTAATGAAACTCAAGATTATAACGTCCTGTCTCGCACTACACAAACATGTTGCTCTGTGTAGCCTGGCTATTCCTGTGTAGCCTGGCTATTGTGTGCAGAGAGAGAGAGAGAGAGAGAGAGAGAGAGATGCGCCCTGTGTGGGTCTCACGCTTGTATCACGGCATCCTGCACGTGCATGTCAAAATGAATTGGAATAAAAAAACAAATGATGTAGACGCTATATCATGTATCGGGTCTGGATCGCATCTTGGTGAACTCTTGCAGTGTGTGATCCCTGGTCGGCGATCAATCGTTTAGTGTGAAAGTCACAGCCGATTAAAAAAAAAGACTCCTGCAGTGTGAAATGCACAACGATCTGATGACTCGCCGACAACTTTAAAACTCCTACAGTGTGTAGGGGCCATAAACTGGACCTGAGTTGGCTCTCTGTGTCTCACACAAAATCTCTTCGCCAAAAATGGTGAACTTGTAGATTGGCTATTTTTGGCTAATGTTCCCCCCAGATTATGCATGGATGCTGGAGTTAAATGGTAAAAGGCTGTTTGATAAGCAGGTGCGCAAAAGCATTACAGCCTACACGCGCCGTAAATGCAAAGTACTCATATCTTAATTGGATGTAACACATGCTAGTTGCTGCTAGTATCATTCATAATCCCCAAATGCATTCAATATTATTTCTGCTTGTCGTGGCCTGTGAACTCAGCATGTGACTGTATTGGCAGGGCGGTCAGCGTACCTATATCGAACACACCGAGTGCCACCCTCCTCCCGACCGATAGGGGCGCGTAGTTGAAAGCCAATGGCAAAATAACACCTCGGATAAAAATGCTTTTTATTAAACAACGCGGGATGCAGAAATTCTAATCGCTGGCGCTGCTACTAACTAACACCCGTGGGACACTTTGTGAGTACTTTATATTTGAAATGCGAATGTTTATATATTTTAATTATTTGTAAATGTAGCGTCTGCAAAAACCAGGGTGAAGTTGCGTCATGACTCTCGTATGAATACGAGAGTCATGTTTACAGGGCTACCTATTTTGAACATTCCTACTAATTCCTTTTAGGTTCCATGTTGTATATCTTCTTTGTGATGTGAAGTCACACTCCTGCATGTGAATCACCTTGTGTTCAGGTGTCAACGGTGTTGAAGAAGACGTCAGTGATACCGCCGAACCAAACGGAACCCGTGATTATCAGCACGAGGAGGCTGGAGTACAAATGGGGCATGAATGTCCTCGGTGAGTCCATATACTCGTTTTTTGCCTGCTTCGCTCTGTTGAAAGGAATACTGGACAACTCACCCCGGTGCTTGCCCGTTTTTCCTCCCGGAATTTTCACCAGTGAGGGGGATAACTTTGTAATATGCTATTGGCTGTTTGTATTCTTTTTGGAAAAATATAAAAAGATACTCCTGTGGAAAGGCTATATTATTTTACTTATATTGACTCTATAAACAATTTAGTATATTTAAGGTTTTACACATATCCTGCAACAACTTCTGTGAACAGACTTGACTGTAGTAGCTTTTCATAAATTATATTTGTACTTAGGCTGTCTGCTGTCATGAAAGTTTATAGTTAGAGAAATTCAAAGTCCAGCCGTCTGCTGTCCAGCCTCTCCCACCCCTCACTGGGGAAAATTCTGGGAGGAAAACAGAAACGGGGTGAGTTGTCTTGTTACCGTTGAAAGACAGGAGCTTGCTGGAGGATTGTTTTGTGTTGCCTGTGTGTGACTTCTTGCATGACACTTTTTGCTGTGGTTGTTTTCAATCAGGCTTGATTGGCTTCTTCATCGCCTTTGGGATATGCATGGGGAGGATGGGAGAGAAGGGGAAAGTCATGTGTGAATTCTTCACCGTCCTCAACGAGATCATCATGACAATGGTTTCCATGATAATGTGGTCAGTGGCTTGCTTTTTTGTCTTTTTCTCCCATTTGCTATAGAGCTGGGCAATGTTGGCACAATCACAATATTTTTTACCAAATACCTGGATAGTGTGGCAGTGCCGCAGTAGCTGTTGGTGCATAATGTGGATATCACGAGCAATAGAGGCATTGTTCAGCTGCCGTCTGATAAGTTCAGACTTTACTCTTTACCGTAATGCGGCCTTTAACACCAAGAAACTTTACCATTTTAAACTGTATCATGATACTACGATAACCAAAAACTCTATATACAGTATAGTCTCGTGCGTGCGTGCGTGCGTACGTGCGTCCATGCGTGCGTGCGTGCGTGCATATGTATGCATGGCCTTGTACAGTATGTGTTTGTGAAATTGAATTGCATGACTGTATGTGCAATTATGCATGCCCAGTTGTCTCCCTGTTTTCCTTCACATTGCAGTGCTTGGACATAGTAGAGAAACCACCCACACAGTACCAGTGACACTGATGGATAAAGCGTTGACTGTGTACATAAGAAACACTGTGGGAACCGGCAAACAGCGGCAGGCCGTTTAGAAAACAGCGAAAACGAGAGGACGGACGGGAGATCGGCACATGATGCAAGAGGGCCTGAGAGACGGATGGTGAAGGACAGGGACAGATGGACAGAGACAGGAAGACGAGAGAAGGAGCCAGAGAGAGGGCCTGGAGAGAGAGAGCGAGAGACACCGGGAGGAGACGGGGGAGAGAGAGAGAGAGGGATTCCCCGGGACATGCCGAGGGGTCTGAGGAATGCCGAGGAGTATAGCAGCAGCAGCAAGGGGGGGCCAGAGCAGTGCTGTGGGCTCCCAGGGGACTCAGGGTGGAAGCGCTCCAGAATGTAATGCATCCATAGTAGGGCCGTAAAGCAAGTGGAGCCACCGGTGGCAGTAAAGCAGAGAGCAGTTGCAAAGGAAGGGGGACCGCTGGGGGGACGTGGAAAGATGCCTTAGAGATAGATCGATGTGAGAGCCTTGAGGCTTCACAGGACACCGGCCAGTAGCACCGCAGAGAGACAGAGAGAGAGAGAGAGAGTCCAGTAGCACTGAGAGAGATGGATTTGGTGGTGGTGTGTGTGTGTGTGTGTGTGTGTGTGGGGGGGGGGGGGGGGGGAACAGCAGTCTAGATGAGCAGCTGTACACCAAAGGAATTGTACCCTTGTTCATATCACTCAGCAGTGTAAACAGATTACTCATGAGCCTACGGGGCCACAGCCAAACAGAGAGCCCAGTGTATACAAAACGCACATCGCAACGTGGCACGCCTCCATCAGATCATATATACACCACAAGCTCATATGTGGCTGCAAGTTGCAACAACTGTCACCAACAACTGACATCCGCCCCTGGTTACATACGGCAGTTTGTCACAACCTGATCTTATAGTGCAGAGCCAAGCTGGTTGTGGTGTACGCAGGGAGCTTCTCTGAAACGGCTCTTGAATGGAAAACCACCCCGTAACCACCCTCTCTATCTATTCCTTCTGTCCAGCACCAGGACATATTAGTATTCGGATTGGTATTCAGAAACATGAACGAGATTAGACTCAGACTGAGCCTAATAATCTCCCATGTTATTTATATTGAGTACATTGTGGAGATGCTCAAATAACGACGAGTAGGACGTTCACTTTGGAAACCTGTTGAATATTTGCCCTTAAAGCAAAACGGTGCATTTATATAGCACTTTTTATCCGAAGAGCTTGACATAGATTGTGCATTACATTCACACACTGGTGGCGGAGGAAACCATGCAAGGCAACCAACCTGCACATCAGGAGCAATTAGGGGTTCAGAGTTTTGCTCAAGGACACTTCAACACTAACTCTGGGGGACCCGGGATTGAACCGGGAACCTCACGGTTGTCCCTGAGCCACTGCCGGCCCATAAAGCAACATGCAGCCGTATCCCAGATGATGTAACCGTTAGCTTTTCCATCTTAGTTAATTCTCTATGGAGCTGTACATCTGGGTGACATCACCGATTTAGGGGCAGGACTCGCTTACACTGCCAGGGCTGAAAGCTTGCTATTTTGAGACAGTTGTAAACATTTACAATATAAAGTAGCTCTCCTTGATACTATAAATTCTGTGTCTTCTTCTTACGGGTTACAATGACATGATTGTATTGAATTGACAATCTATTGCTAAGCTCATTTAGATTGCCCACCTGAGGCCTAGCTTGCCTGCAACCAAGAACATTTCCCTGTAATGTGTACAGTAAATGGATTTAATCTCTCCTCATACTGAATCGAGCACCGATAAGAACTGAACTCCAAAACTGTCGCACAGTTTAGTAGGCTTAACTGGACCAGTCCATTCTTCCAGTATATATAGCTCATATCAGGTTTAATGATAGAAATAGTGTGGATGGCACAAGTCCAATTTAAGAATGCCTTTGTCTCCAAGGTATTTCCAGGCTTCAACTTTGTCTCTCAGCGTGCTAATGCTTAACACATACAACCTCTGTGCCTGCATGTCAGCGTGTGAAGGTGCTGACAGCATACTGTACGATAACAGAGGTGCTTATCATAACTTTGACTCTTCACTGACTTGGGATGTGTTGTGAGCTGCTTAGTATTATTACAGAGCAAAATGAGAGAGTCTGTACCTCATAATAAGGTTGTCTTTTTGTTTACTGTGTGTGTGTGTGCACACAGGTACTCTCCCTTTGGCATTGCTTCTCTGATAGCGGGAAAGATCGCAGCCATCGGTAGCTTGGAGGTAGTGGCCAGGCAGCTGGGCTTGTACATGGTCACTGTGATTGTAGGCCTTGTCATTCATGGCGGCATCATCCTTCCTGCCATATTCTTCGCTGTCACCAGGAAAAGTCCTGTGACGTTCTACCAAGGAATCTTCCAAGCCTGGATCACTGCTCTGGGCACTGCCAGCAGGTACGGGCCTGCAGTGCGTGCGTGCGTGCGTCTGTATGTGTGTGTGTGTGTGTGTGTGTGTCGTGTGTGCGATACAGAAAGAGAGAGAGAGAGATTATGCTTATAGTGCATTTTAACAGCGGCGACAGCCAGACGAATTTTCCGGAAGTGCAATATTTGTCTATGGTACCCGGCAACTACCGGCGAAGGGCGGCGATAGCAGGCGAACAGGCCGGAGGAACGTCGCCCCAAAAATATGGAAATAATTCATCTTTTGGGCGACATCGTCCGGCGATAGTGCGCGATTTGGCGATAGCCAATCGCTTGCCGTTGTTCTCCCACTGTTAAAACGCACTGTTATGCATGGGTGAATGAATATACTGTACTGTATTACTATATGTAATTTGTATGTGTCTTGTGTTTTGTTTGTTTGGTTTCTCACGGTCATACAAGCCTTCAACAATAATTGCTGTAATTATTGATTAAATTAATTAATATATTTGCTTTTCAGCCATTGAACTGGGTTGAATTGACGAGGGCAGAATACTAGATAGATACTATATTTTTATGCGACTGAAACCAGTGTTGATTTTGGCAGCAAGTCTAGTTTCAGTCATAGTCTTTGGAATACAACTAGTTTTAGTCATATTTTAGTCATCTGAAATGTTTCAGAAATGTAATTTAGCGGGCCTTGATGGCATTGCAACCAAGTTTAAATTGACTTGTGTCTTTTACTTATACAGGATCTCTCCAATGTCCACTAACATTTTAGTCTAGTTATTATTATTATTTGAAATTGACAATATACGGGCGGCTGAAAGCTGGCGTAGCCGTCTGGGCACCTGGGCTGGTAACCCAGTCTGGCAGTGTGCCACGTGTTCGACTCCCGATCCCACCGGCCTTTACTGCACCTCCCAATCTCTCTCCTAATTCCCTGTCAGCCTACTGTTATCTATCCCTCTATACAAATAAATAAATAAAGGCGAAAGCCACAAAAAATATCTTGGAAAAAAAGGAGAAAGAAAATTGACAATTTATTTAGTGTTTGGCTTTAATCATCATAGCTTAGTTTTCATTTAGTTTCCATTTAGTTTTCGTCAGTGAAAAAAGGTAGTCGACGAACCTTTTTCCTTATTATTAGTCGACGAAATCAACACTGACTGAAACGGCAACTCATGGCAGACAGTAGGTGTCTGAACACGGGTTATTATCACGGACAAGTCCATGTCTGACTGTCAGATTCTGTGTCGTAAATGTTTAAGCCTCTGGATTAGTCGTCACTGGACAAGCTGGCCACACTCTGCATCCTGTATCCTAGCTTGGCTTGGCTTGCCCTGCCAGGCTGGGATACTGCTGAAAACATGAGTAATGTGTAATCCCATCAACCTTTTCTCTAATTATATTATGATGACCCAGGCTTTGCTGGGGCTGGAATCAAATTCCTTTAATTCATAATGTCGGAGGATTGCAACACTGGCCTGCACCAGCTGTTCACAGACTCTCACTCTACTCAAATTTCTCATGCTCTACTGACTTTTTTCTCTCTCTTTTTTTTCGAAGACAAATATCTCCTCTTCCCTGCTGTCTGTTGTTTTCCACTTAAGCCCTGTTTGTCCTCACCACCATGTCTACCACATACTTTCCTGCATTTTTTTGGCCATTGAAATTAATCCAACTTTTGTGTCATTTGAATTGGCAGAACATGTTTACTTTATCAGCCTCTTCTTTTTCTTTTCTTCCACACTCTCAGTGCGGGGACATTACCTGTCACCTTCCGCTGTCTGGAGGAGAATCTGCATATTGACAAACGCGTAACGCGCTTTGTACTGCCCATTGGCGCCACCATTAACATGGATGGCACGGCCCTGTACGAAGCTGTGGCGGCCATCTTCATCGCCCAGATGAATGACATCAACCTAGACATGGGACAAATCATCACTGTCAGGTAAACCCCCTGCCTGGAGGTGGTTGGCTTATGCTCGTGCACACACGCACGTACGCATACACACACACATACACTCACACACTTACACGCACGCACGCACACACACACACACACACACACACGCACGTACGCACACACATATACACACACACACACACACACACACACATTTTTTTTGGAGGCATTTTAACCCATTAGTTTGTGTTTTGGACAAACTATGTGCGGTAGTTTCAGAGTGCATGCGAATAGACTCCAAATAAATCATGATGTTATTCATGTGGTGGGATCATTTCTTTCATTTTTGGCAAAACGCTACCTAGATACAGCGCTACATGTCGTGGCCACAATTATTCCGTCTGAGGGCTGCTGTTCACCAACTGCTGTTTCATCATCTGCCTACCAGATAGTTGTGGAAAAGTACCACATTGTCTGTCGGTGAAAGTGTTTTAAAATTAGATCCATATGCGTACAAAATCTCTATAAGCCTCTTTAATCCCCCCTGTCACAGTGATATGTCAATTTGTGTTGTAGCTATGCGTGTAACAAAGGAAAAGGCAATACAATCTTCTTGGATTTGTATTATTGAGATGAATGATTTATCCTTTTAACGAAAGAAAATGCACAAAAAGTACACAATGCACCGACCTGCACACCATCTGCACTTGCAAAATGAACACTTTTATTATTGAAGCTAAATCATTGTGTACTTTATGAACACCTTTATTATTTAAGCTTCATCATGGTGTAGCTTTTGTGCATTTTTTGAATACGTTGATCCCTGGCTAGGCTCCCGTCTCTGAGCCGATCAGGTGTGCATAAGACTTTGTTTCCTTAACCAAGAAGATTCAAGGCTCTCTTTTAAAGGCCAAGAAAGTTACAGATATAACACATCACACACAATAACTTAACACTAGCAAACATGCAGTAGGCGAGTCATAATTTAATCCAGGATCACACATAAGGATAAATAGGCTTGCTTAATCATAAATGACAGCAGGCATTAAATACCAGGCATTAAATAATGTTTTATCTTGGAACCCAGCGTAGCCTGCAGTCACATCTGTCTGCGTCTTAATCCCTCTAAATATGGACACATCAAGAAGATCATTATTTTCCCTTTGTGTTGCCAAACACAGATTACTGTCAGGATAAAAAGGAAAAATAAGTGAGTTAATTCTATTTGTGGAACTGCTCACTCGATGCTAGCTAAAATTGGGTTTTTCTTTTAATCTCTCTGTCTCTCTTTTATCTCATTTCTCCTCCTCAGTATGACTGCCACCCTGGCCAGTGTCGGGGCAGCCAGTATTCCCAGTGCAGGCCTGGTGACCATGCTGCTGATCCTGACGGCCGTGGGTCTGCCCACCCAGGACATCAGCCTGCTCATCGCTGTGGACTGGCTGCTGTGAGTCAGGTGTCTGGGGGGGACGTCTATCTGTCCCTGGGCCGGAGGAGGGGCGTTAAGGGGGTCGGTGCCTAGTTATAAGCTAGTGCAGGGTTCCCCAATTAGCGGCCCGCGGAGAGCCCCCTTGTGGCCCGCGGAAGAATTAAAAAAATAACTAGAAAAAGTGCCCTTCTGGGCACAGGTCTCCACCAGGATACCATCAGGCTGTTGAAAACTGTCAAGTGGCATTTCTTCCTCAGCCTAGTGGGAATATGCGTGCACAGTTTCATCGCAATCGGACGCTGCATTGAGGAGTTGTGGCGATTTGTACAAAGCGGGCTACTCCTGAAAACTGTAGGAGCCAATCGTGGCCAATCAGGATGGAATATGAGAAATCAAACAAACCTGTCTTGATCACATGACTATGGAGATCATGTGCATGAAATTTGGATAAAATCTGAAGGAGTAATAATAGAAAATGTGTTTTACATATGTCGGCCTCCTGGTGGCGCTATAAAGAGCAGATGTGAAAAATTCCAGGCAAAGGTTTTTCCTTGGCCTCTAGGGAGTTGGCATACAAAGTTATCCACAGATCCGTGCAGTTAGAGGTAAAAACACTTTTCGGCCAGTTATAGCGTCACCTTGAGGCTGAGTTGAAATTGTTCATGTGGCATTTCGTCCTCGGCCTAGTGGGAATGTGGGTGCACAATTTCACGGAAATCACGCGATGTGTTCATGATTTGCAGCATTTTGTTTGAAACTGAGCACTCCTGTGAACTTTGGAAGCCAATCTTAACCAATCAGGATGGAGTGTGAGAAATCTGAAAGAGCGGTTTGGTTGAATGGCTCTAGAGAGACTGTGTACCAATTTGCGTGATGTTTGGACAAAATCTGTAGGTGTACTGTGCAAAAACTTGTTTTGCACAAAGCGGCCTCCTGGTGGCGCTTTAACAGGCCGTTCTGGAAAGTTTGGGGCAGAGGTTCATCGTTGGCATCCAGGGAGTGTGTGTGCAAAATTTGGCATCGACCGGGTTAACGGTGGCCGAGATTAGCTGCTCACGGACACACACACACACGGACGGACAGACACACGGACACACACGGACGGACGGACACACGGACGGACGGAGTGCAAAACATACTCTCCCCCCATGCCTTCGGCCTGGTGGAGACAATAATTGGGGGGGGGTCCCAGATATAAATGGCATTAGCCACTGCCAGTAGCCTCTGCATGTCAAACTGGGGGTCCTTTTCCAATGGGGTCTTGCCCTGAACATCAGGGCAAGACCTCGACCTTGCGCGTGCCGACTCGGCCAACAGCCTGGTACCGTAGTCAAAATATGGCCCTTGAGGAAAGTTAATTGGGGAACCCTGAGTAAAGCAGGGAATGGGCTCTATATGCACACAAAATAACTATGGCCACAAAATTCCCTACTTCCTTCACAGGTGTTACCGATGATACAAATTAAGCTTCTGTTCCATTTAGTGTTCATTGGTTCTCAAACTTTTTTATATCAAGTACCCCCAGTTCTCTGAGAGTGTACAAATGGAACCAAATGGACCCATACGGGGACCTTTGGAACCCGCTCAAGGACTCTTTGAGTGTAGCAGAATGTTTCCACATTAGCCTTAATTAGTATCACCTGTAAACACCGGTACATCGGGTGGTAAGGAAGAGGCCCAATTTCTATCCAAAATGACATGTCTGCATAAAGCCCATTGTGGGGACTCGTAAGTCACAAGTTATCAGTAATTTATTTTCAGAAAAGATGAGTCAGATACATTTCCATTTGGATGTTCTGACATTGATATGTCATGCTTCTGCTCTACAGCAGACAATAGCAATCACTGGTGTAGGCTATGCAGTATCAACAGCACAGTATGTGAGAGAGATTGTTCATGTCAGAAATGCTTTATTTTCCATAAAATAGGGATTTTGTCTTGTTGACATTGAACAAATATATCAGTAATCACACTTGTAACAGGACTTTATATTTCTGTTCAATCATAATATGCGATCAGGTTGTGGTATGCAAGTGAGAGTACATTATGTGTAGGGCTATTATTCTATTGATAACTGTTTTGATTTATTGAATAATAGAGTTATATCAAGACATTGATTAACCATTGTGTTATTTTATACTTTGTTATATAACTGTCTCATTAAAAAATAGTGGAAACAGCATCTCCAATCTTACAACGCATCATAATGCGACACTGTAGATTGTTATTCTTTGGTACTTCCAGTTCCTGCCCACCACCTGGCTTGGCAGGTGTTCCAATGAACACAACTGCCACATTTTTGTGGGTGTGGAGCTGGCAGGGGAGGGAACGTGTTTCTCCTCACTATCAGATGAAAAAAGAAGTGGCTGTCGACGTGTATGGTTGTCTACACCAGTGGTTTTCAAACAGGCTACATTGCAAAGGGACATTGCCATGCCCAAAATATGGACATCAGATTGAAAGTTAAAGTAGTTTTTAGGGTATAGAATTTTAGAAAATGAGCGTAGCAAGTAAAAACTAAAAGACTAATCATAATACTGTGCAAATCATCCGTTTTATATGTTTCCACTTCATGCTTTCTGTGTCTGCGCAGTGACAGGATGCGTACGTCTATTAACGTCGTGGGCGACTCGTTCGGCGCCGGGATCGTGGACCACTTGTCGAGGGCGGAGCTCGCTGACCTCGACATGGCGGACAGGGAAGCCCTTCATCAAGAGGACGAGCTGGACTTCATCCCTCCCCCTCCGCTCCTCACAGAGATGGACCTGATGGGCCCCGTCAGACCGCCAGACTTACCCCCGCGCTCCCCCCGCCCGCCCACCCTGAACCACATCGGCCCCTCCCTCTCCCAGTCGCTCTCCCTGTCCTACTCGCCGGCCCGCTCGGTCCGGTCGGTCCTCTGTCCGTCGCCGCTGCCCTCCCCTCGCTCCGTCCGCGCCCACTCCCCCCTGCCCTCCTACCGCACCCCCCGCTCGCCATGCCTTCTCCACAGGACGGAGCCCGGCTACTGTCCCGTGCCCACCCATGATAACCAGGTATCACTTCAACACTATAGCCTCTGGTTCTACAGTTGCATAACATACTTGTACTTCTCCAATATGGTTAAATAATTCATTCTTTATAATGCTCGCATTCGTAGCAGTTCTGCCATTTTTGTCTGTTCTCTCTCATTCGTGTCTTCTTCTAGAACACGACGCTTTCCCGTCGCGCCCACAGAGAGAGGGAAAGGGAAAAGGAAAGGGAAAAGGAGCGTCTGCGATTCGAAAGCGAAACGGAGGAAGAGTTAGTGATAGAGGTGAGCGACGGGGAGGAGAGCGACGACACTGCGTACGACAGGAGGCATGGAGGCATTCCACTCGTTGACCTGCCTTGATGGGATGCGTCCATGGTCAAGGTTTCTCTGTACATCTGATTCCGTTGTTCTGCCACTTCCTCCGTTTTCATGCACAGTTCTCCACTGTGTCGCTAAGGGTGTGGTTATGGGTTCCAGGGCTCACAGTGGGTTTCAGGTACATGAAATTGTCGCAAGTAGCAAATAGCTGATTTTTTTGTTGCAGATTCTTGCTGAATATTCACCCCCGTAATAGAGCGTCGCAGTCCCGCCCCCTTTCTTGACGACGCCAGGCCCAGGAAATGATTCCCAATGCATTTTTCCCATAGACATTTCAAAAAGTATTTATTTAAAGACGGTTACGCCAAGGACAAAGCCAACTCGAATCGTGACAACATCATAATGTCACACGTGCACGGTTCTGGAAGATACAGTCTATAGAAAAGAATACCTGCACTCACGTAGTATCCTGGAAGGATTTAAAGCTTTATTTTGTTTCCCCCGTAAATCAGATCAGATCAGATTTACGCTGAAGAAGGCTCTCGGGCCGAAACGTCTTACTTACTGTTGTTTGCTGCTGGGGGGAAACAAAATAAAGCTTTAATCCTTCCAGGATACTACGTGAGTGCTGGTATTTTTAACCCCAATTTGGGCCTTTAAAGCCAGTCCAGAGGCTTTTGCTCAATGTTTTCAAAATAATGCTTTAATGGGGATTGTTTTACTCGCTTCAAGGTTCACGGTTAATTCCTTTTTGTGGAAATTGCTATCTTGCTGCTGTCATTTAATAACCAAAGTCATGCATCCTTCATGTAATTTGCCTGATACCGGTCAATTTGATGTCTGCCCCTGATGAGAGAAGTATTGTGGTGTTGCAGCTAGATGTATTTATTTAATTTATATAGTCTTATTTGGGTAGCATTCAGGAAATGCCAACCATGAAATGTTGTTGTTCATTTGTATATACTGTATACTGACATGCATCTCTCCTTTATAGAAGGAAGTGAATGAAAGTATGTCATTCAAGTTACCGTACCTCAAGAATACAAACTGCATTATGTATTTGCATAATGCAAATACGGTATTCTTTTGTCCTCCTAATTCTCCCCCGAAGTATAATTGTTATTTACTGTAGTTTGATCTATTGGTTTCCAAAATAATATTTAGCTGTCTTTGCTCAAATGCACAATACTTGTTTTAAATTTGCTCCATGTTCTAAATTATTACCGGTACTGTAAAACAACATAATTGGGTTTTCTCATACTTTACTTCCTCTACTACTTTTACCTTCTCTGTCTCTGTGTCTAAATTGCCTTTTGTTTCAAACTGAAAATCATTGACTACCTCCCCCAAATTAGGTTTTTAATTCAGTTTTACAGACCAAGGTTGTAATTGTGTAAGATATGTAATAAAATCTTGGAGATTTATATGAAGGCCAATTACATGGTATTTTTGTGCTGCTTAATTAAGAACCTTGTATGGGGGGGGGGGGGGGGGGGTCAACACACATCAGTGTGTGGTGACTAAGACAGGACAAGTTGTGTGGACAACAATAATATTGCGGATATGCTGGCATTACAGTGATTACACACAAACACAAGAAAATTACACACAGTACTACATGACATGCACACAGACACATTACACACAATAGTAATACTACACATACAGATGAAGACACAGCGTACCACAACACTTAATCCTCTCAAAGCAGAGCTGGGGATGGGCAAGGCGAGAGAGAGAGAGTGAAACATGGTAGAGAGAGCCTATAGAGGAGGGCGGCAGATGGCCAGAAAGACGTCAATCCTTCTCATTCTTCCCAGACAGCATAAGGGCATTGTGGATAATTGCAAAGGGGACTGACGTTAGTGCTGGTCCCTTTCTATGACCCCTCTGGTCCATTTCTATGACGCTAGACTTGGCTAGAGCATCATATAACCCAGGGGTTTTCAACTGATTATGAACCAGGGACCACCACGCTGACTAATAATCAACCTGGGGACCACCACCCTAACTAAGAATCAACCTGGGGACCACTGTTGAGTTGGGTGAGGGGATATAAAAAATAATATCAAATTTGTTCATTTGAGGTGAATTAAATCAAGCCCTTAACAGTCAGTATAATTTAACTGGCATATTCTAGTCGTCCGGAGCTATTCCTTTCCCATGGTTGCCCTTACTCTGTTCTCTTAACCTTCCATATTAAACTCATAGATGGCAGACACATGCGATTGCATGATTATATGGGCACATTTGACATTTCCTAATAGACTCAACCAGTCAATCCGGTTCACTTTCCCTTGAAATTCAAACTCCCTTTCTGTGGAAGTTCTTGACATCCGACTTCCCAGTAACTGACATTGATGTCATCATACATCACCAGGTCACTTAATGAACTAGTTCATTTCCCAACTAGTGGTCGATAAAAAAAATACTAAATGCATGGCCAGGGACCACATGCAATACCTTCACGGACCACCAGTGGTCCACGGACCACCAGTTGAAAACCTCTGATATAACCCATTAAACTCGGGGAAGCATTTTTGATTTGAGCTAAAAAGCATTATTTTATGATATTTATAATAAAATAGAATGCGCCTGCACACTGTCGATCTGCTCGCTATAAGAGAATATTAAAGGTGGCAAGTTTTGGTCACTGATGACTGATGACTGATGACCTTCAGGCATCCTGAAGAAGGTTATCGGTGACAGAAATGTTGCATGCCTCCTTTTAATAAATATTCTCTTGTAGGCCTACCGTCCGATACCGAGATCGACAGTGTGTTATTAGTGACAAGCACAAGCCTATACGCACCTGCTCCTAAAGACTTTACTCTAGGTGTGCGAAAGGTTTTCCTTCAATACTTTGGATATTAAAAAGTAGCAGATATGCAAGCTCATGGCGCGGCATGATACGAGCTTGTAGATCTGCTACTTGTTTTGCTACTATAGTGCTGCTAGTTTTTGATCCGTGAAAATCTTTAAATATGCATATTCGTTTAAAGTGAACATCAAAGCTAGGCTGTGTGCAGACTTCTCCTTTCTAGGTTGGCGGCCAAATACACGTATCATTTTGGCGGTCCTTGACATGAAAAAGTTTGAGCGCCACTGATTATAGCAATATACATTTTTCAGAACACCGTTGAGATTTATACAATCGGCCTCAATGGGATGAAGCGATAGATGGGATTAGGAAGAAAAGAGGAGGACAAAGGTAGACACTTCAGATCTGCAGGACTCTTCCTCATTTCTCAGTAACAGTGTTATAACACATTATTATTTAACCCATTCTGACCTGAGATCAGATTCTAAAAATGTCTCTAAATGTCAGTCGTCCTTCTATTTTTTTTTTAATAGCAGACCTACAAGCTAGCTATGAGCTTGTAGATCTGCTATTTTTCAATAGCTAAAGCATAACACCAAAACGGGTTCCCGCCCAAAATGGGTCTCACATTCATGCGCACTCATACTTATATGATTTAGCTAAATATATGCCCTGCACCAATAGATGGTGCTGCAGCTTCTGAGTTTTTTGTGAAGACATGGAAATGTATAGCTGCTAAAATAAATATACAATTCCAATAAAATATAATGCCATTCTTATATCTAATATGCCATGAGAATAATCTATTCCATTTAATGTTATGCCTATGCTTCATTTCAGTGAAAGTAAACACAAAAGTAATATAATGCATTACTTGGCACAGAAAGAACAGTAAAATAGTAACATAAGTCATTACTTATTTGAATGTACAGTAATAACTTGCCCTGCAGGCTCCTGGTTGAATCATGTCCATAAAACATTTTATTCTGTGATTTGTTTTAACATATTTAATTATATGATAATACTATATTTAATAAATACCATTTGTTTTGCTGCATGTTTTCAATTTATTCCTTCACAGAATCAAATGTTTTATGGTCATGATGAGTCACCACGATCCTGGATGGTTTGATTCCAGGCTTAAAATAATTGATATAAATATATATATTTTTTAGTGGTGCAACCACTCCTATAGACAGCTATGTGTGTCCCTGGGTCTGTCCCTGTGTCCCTGGGTCTGTCCGAGCACAAAAATGGCGTTATAGCGTTTGTTCACCACCAAGTGTCACTGTTGGACAGCCTACACAAACACACACACAGGCCAGGGAGGTGGGCTTGTACAGTACAGTACAGTACAGTACAGTACAGCACCACTCACTTCAGACGGGTCTGATTTTTTCTCTATGGGAAAAATGAATGGGGTCTGGACACAACCAGGAAAATAGCTTAACGGAGACATCGATCTGCCTACTTTATTTTGGCAATGATGAAGAAATTACTGAACATGACAACACCTCATTCAAACACACCATGAGTCTGATTGATTGATTGATTGATTGAAGTATTTATTAACAGTTTGTAGAATTACAGTACATTTCAAGCACAACTCAATGCAAAAACTGTCAACTGTTAACAAGTTACACTTGTTTACAAGAGGTTCCACATTGTTCAATTCATCAAAACAGTTGGAGATGTACAAATATACACTTCTATTTAGCCAAAGAACAGATCAAGAATTCATCATAAAGGAGGTAAAAAGGGAAAAGAAACATATACAGTGAGGGGGGAAAAGGGGTGGGGGGGGGGGTTCAGATTTTACGGGGGCCAGTTTCGAATTGCAGCCGTCCGTAGGTGCCCTTTGAGAGCGGTTTTGTAGGAGTCAAGGGATTTGCATGTCTTAATGACTGTTGGTAGGGCGTTCTACATTTTGGTGGCATATGAGTGAAAATAATTTAGTCAATTGTTTTTGCTGAATCTGGGTTGTACATGGTTTGACAATTTTGTGTTGTTTTAGTTTGAGTACAACTACACAGTAGTTGTACTCAAACTATAGAAAGTTGGTGTAACCAAATCCATTGCCAGCATCAGTGATGTCAGGTTTGATGCAGTGTTTTTATGCCATCTAGAGGTATGAAGTGTTTATTGCATGATGTGGATGTACTGATACTCTGACAGTTTGTCTGTATGATTTTCAGTATGACCAAATCAAATGTAAAGACAAAAAAAAAGAAAAAAAGAGAGAGATGAGATGAGATGACCTCAAGCAGCAGCTGTTTGTAGCTCCATGTGGCAGGCACGTGCGCACACATACTAGACTTTGGCTTTTACCCATAAGTAAAAAGTGCCCACTCCAGCTGACCATGGATGCAGCATTTACTTTCTCCATGCCGCCATACTCGATGGCAGCCAATTATCCCTAATAAGCAGTTTCAAGGAGTTGCATTGGTGTGACATGTCCTTAAAACTGTTTTGTTGCAAGGAGTTACATTGGTGCGGTTTGGGCCTTACTCTCATGAACTTGAATGCAGCATTTTATGTTGAAGGAATTGCCCTCTGTAAAAATCCATAGTCAAAATGTATAGTCATGGATCAAATCCATAGTCATGGCACAAATCCATAGTCATAGCGGGCACGGTGGCACAGTTGGTAGTGCTGTCGCCTCACAGCTAGAAGGTCCTGGGTTCGATTCCCGCTCGGGGCGCTCTGGGTGCTGGCGGCGTGTTTCCTCCTCCGCGTCATCAGTACCCATACCCGAAGGCGGGGTTGGCGAAAGGGCCTTTCTGTGTGGAGCATGTTCTCCCCGTGTCCCCTAGGGTAGGTACCCTCACAAAAACATGCAGTAATCCTGGTCTCTAAACTGCCTCCCCCTGGCCAGCCGGGACGCCTGATGGAGGGGAAAGGAACTGGTTGGAATAACGTGCTCCTTCCACGCGCTACGTCCAACCAGGGAAACTCCCCCCTGTCAGGTGTAAAGGAGCAACTTGGACACTCAAGCATGAAGGAAGTATGAGTTAAGTCCGTTGCTCTCCCTACGTTGGTGGAGGGTGTGTAGAGCCCAGGATCACATGACAGGATGATTGACACAGGGGTGAAAAATGGGTTACAAAATTGTGGGACAAAAAATATAAATTAAAAAAAAATATATATCCATAGTCATGGCACAAATCCATAGTCAAATCCATAGGCAAATCATATCATATCATAGGCTAGGAGTTGTTATGGCTCTTCTTGTCAATGTGCCTCATGATCAGGGCAACGAGTTGTGTCCCACTGTTGTGGAGTTACAGTAATGCATGATCATTTGATCAATGCAACAAGGTTGTGTCCCTGTTGTAGTCAAGTAATACATGCTGAATTGCACCACTAACTTTTGTTCATATATATGAATATATATATATGAATATTCCTCTAAATCTGGGTAGTAACGTAAAAAAAGGAAAAAATCACACTTGTGTGAAGTGAGGGGGCGCCCACTGTATTTATATCGGCCACATGACGTCGTACGTCGTCATTTAGTGCCCTAAATAAACATTAAAGCCCATGGATTTGGTTGGCAAACGATTTACATCATAAGTATATGCCTACTCTAAACAAACATTGTAATATCCTCAAGTCCATAGACTTGGCTGGCAAACGATTTACGTCATACGTGCTAAAATCCCATAGACTTGGTTGCTATATGACAATTTTCAAAAGCCATGCTTTGGAGGGGCTAGCGGCCCTTAAAAAAAGAAGAATTCCGCTAAGCGCCTTTTGAAATTCCAGCCCGTGCCTCTTCAAATCCCTCTGCACATCCCTGTACAGTGTACAGTGTACAGTGGTGTCGGTACTACTGTATCGCACCGAGACACTCTCAGCCTCACAGTACAGCAAGAAAAGGCCCTGGACGGCGTCTATACACAACAATGTTACGAATGGCACATGGAGGAGACACATGGACGGTCCAGTCGGACCACACCAGAAACGTGGACCTCTATACGGGGGCCTCCTAGTCCCACGAGTCACTGGCTGGGCACTGTCAGGCACCCAGAACTGGTGGCAAGCAAACTGACACTGTGGAAGACAACCCAAGGCACAGCCAGGAAGGGAAAGACACGCACCATCTAGGTAGACGTATACTGCAGCCCCGACAGCAGATCTAACAACGCCGCAGAGCTCAAAACCCTATTGGATTCAAGATTCACAATTTGGTGTTGGCTATAGTCTGCACTCTCGCATCGCAGTCTGAAAAGTAGCCTATATGTTGTGATAGCTACACAAAGGTACTATTATACAGTATAGATAAGACAGACAGACAGGCAGGCAGGCAGGCAGGCAGGCAGGCAGGCAGGCAGGCAGGCAGGCAGGCAGGCAGGCAGGCAGGCAGGCAGGCAGGCAGGCAGGCAGGCAGGCAGGCAGGCAGGCAGGCAGGCAGGCAGGCAGGCAGGCAGGCAGGCAGGCAGGCAGGCAGGCAGGCAGGCAGGCAGGCAGGCAGGCAGGCAGGCAGGCAGGCAGGCAGGCAGGCAGGCAGGCAGGCAGGCAGGCAGGCAGGCAGGCAGGCAGGCAGGCAGGCAGGCAGGCAGGCAGGCAGGCAGGCAGGCAGGCAGGCAGGCAGGCAGGCAGGCAGGCAGGCAGGCAGGCAGACACATTTTAGTTACTTGGGTCTATACTAAAAGTCAGAAATCACTATTGCAGTTGATAAAATACAGTTGTCTTTATTAAATAAGGTATAAGACATTTCGACATGGCTCACTTGCAGTCACCAGAACAAATAAAGATACTACACCTCCTGCACATACTGCATACATACAGTACAAGGACAACCCTCCTCTCCCCAGCGCATAAAGCATAAATAAGGCACAACCTAACTCAAATCTTTGCAGTAGAAGTGCATCTATACTGTAGTAGAACTTGCATGATTATAGTATTTATAGTGCAAGTAGTATTGATGGTACAGTGGCTTGTTTTACACCAGACCATTGGGTATCAGTATAGTATACTGCCCATATCCATTACATTATAGCATATAAACTGACAACAAGTCGTAGGCATGATCGTAGGCGTGATCCAATGTCTGTCTGTCTGTCTGTCTGTCTGTCTGTCTGTCTGTCTGTCTGTCTGTCTGTCTGTCTGTCTGTCTGTCTGTCTGTCTGTCTGTCTGTCTGTCTGTCTGTCTGTCTGTCTGTCTGTCTGTCTGTCTGTCTGTCTGTCTGTCTGTCTGTCTGTCTGTCTGTCTGTCTGTCTGTCTGTCTGTCTGTCTCTCTGTCTGTCTGTCTGTCTGTCTGTCTGTCTCTCTGCCTGCCTGCCTGCCTGGCATAGTGGCATTCAATCATACTGTCATTTACAGTATGTGCACTATGTGCACTGCAACAATTAATGGCACTGCAGTCTATTTTAAGGATAGTAATATACAATAAATAAAACACTCTAATAAATAAATAATTATCTAATCCCAAATTACAGTCTGCAATCAATCCATTATGTTTTGTTTTCCTCCCCAGGATTTGAACCCGGATCTCCCGGTGTGGAATCCCTCTTTGTGGAGTCCCTGATTGACCAGGAGAGGCATTGCACTTATGAGCTTCAGGCAGTACTCCTTATCAACCAGTAGGTGTCCTATCCGACACCGACACCACCAGCGTCTAAATGTCTCAGTGGATATGTAGGGGGAGTCCACCTCCAATCATTGCAGATATTGCATTAACATACTGAAAATAACATTTTATTCATTCAAATAAGTTCCAGATTGCAGCTTTAAGTAATGTCTGTGCAAGTCAGTCCCTGTTTAAATATAGCATCGGCCTCGTGTTCTCATGCTACTTCACTCTGCCATCCCAGTCCTCTCTTCCATCTGTATTTTCTTTCCGAAGTGATCCAAAGTTAGTCTGGCTCCAATACTCCAATCTCCGTTCCTCTGTCAAACCTGAGTGACCAGAGACTGGGGGGAGTAGTTCACCCCTCTCTGATCCACATGACCATGCCCCGCTTGCAGCTCGGCGGACACAAGGTTCTCGTTCAGTGTCAGCGGGCTGCAGACGCTCACCTTGCTCATATACAGTGGTGGGTACTCGTTCACGGGAGGGGCGTCCCCCCCGCCGTCGTCCTCGCCCTCGCCCTCCACAGCGTCCGCGTCCTCATACTCGTCGTCCGTGTCCGTGTCCTCTTCCCAGAGAGACGTGGGGACGTGGGTGTATTCGGAGGTCTCCGCACACTCCATCCCGCGGTGGTAGAAGTAGCTGAAGTTGGAGACGATGACGGGCACCGGCAGCGAGATGGTGAGCACGCCGGCGATGGCGCACATGGAGCCCACCAGCTTCCCGCCAAAGGTCTCGGGGCACATGTCGCCGTAGCCCACCGTGGTCATGGAGACCACCGCCCACCAGAAGGACTCGGGGATGCTGGTGAAGGCCGTGGTGGGATTGTCCACCTCGGCGAAGTAGGCGGCGCTGGAGAAGATGATGACTCCGATGAAGAGGAAGAAGATGAGCAGGGCGAGCTCTCGCAGGCTAGCCTTGAGCGTCTGGCCCAGGATCTGGAGGCCCTTGGAGTGACGCGAGAGCTTGAAGATCCTGAACACCCTCACCAGCCTGATGACCCTGATCAGGGCCAGGGACATGGAGGGTGGGGCTTCGTGGTCTTTGTTCATCTCCGTGGCAATCGTCACAAAGTAGGGAATGATGGCGAATAAGTCGATGGTGTTCATCACGTCTTTGAAGAAGACTACCTTGCTAGGCGAGCAGATTAATCGCATGGTGAGCTCAAAGGAGAACCAGATAATACAGATGGTCTCCACCACGAAGAAAGGGTCTTGGAAGGGGGCAAAAGGAGGAAAGACCAACATGGTTTCGTTAGCTATGGTGGGGTGAGGTATGGAGATGGGGGCCTGGAATGGAGAATAAAAAGAAGAGTGGTTACAGTTGCGCTCAGACATTCTCAGACTCACACAGATGCAACTCACTTTCTACTACCATCTTCTGTCATTAATGTAGCCCATAGGAGTGAGAAAGATAAATGCATCGTGAAATAATCAATAGCTCTATGGAGAATAAGGTTGGAGCCCTAAGGCAAGTGAAAACAAGGAGAGAGTAAACAAGTTAGTGTGGGTGGTAAGTGAGAACATATGATCATTATAAAAGTGGTTGAGTTTGTCCTCAGCACATTCAGAGTATGTGTCTGTCATCACATTCTTATTGAGATTGTGAGATCTTTGATATCGTATTCCCCCTCTCACTCTCTCTCGCTCTCTCTCACCACACGCTCGTCTTTCCTACACTCACCCTCTCTATGTTTCTTCACAGAATCTTATGAATATGAATCTGTTAGTCTATATTTAAACACGTACAAAAAAAACATTAAGAGCATGTGACCCTGCCTTAGGTTACAGACATACACTGATATGGCTGATGAATGTGATTTCACACTACACACTGTTGTTTGATATAGCAGTGGTGGAAGTCTTCTTTTTACTTAAGTAAAAGTAGCAAGAAATACCACTAGAAATACTCTAGGATTGGCATAAAAAAGTACTACTACTACTTGAGCAAAATTGTACTTACTTTCCACCACTGAATATAAGCCATAAACATTGCATTCTTATAAATATTGCTGCCTAATTGATGTAAAGGATGTTACAACATGCTGGCCATACCATGTTCTTCAGATTAATTCTCTCTTTCTTTCAAAATTGTGTTCATTCAATCTTATATCTCTGCGTTTTATTTGTTTAGTTTCTATCACTCTCACTGTCTGTGCATTAGAACCTGATATGCTAACACTTCATGTTCTCTCCCCTAGCTCCCATAAGTGACATGTATCTCCTACTTGAAAGACACTAGCATAAGAGGCTCATTCACCTCTTGCCACAGAATTATGCAATCTATGCATCATGATCTGTCATCAGCACTGACATTGCACATTATCTCAATCATCTGTGAGTGAGTGAGTGAGTGAGTGAGTGAGTGAGTGAGTGAGTGAGTGAGAGAATTTGTGTTTGTTTGTGTTTGTTTGTGTTTCATCCAAGGTGTTAAATGCTCTGCTCAGGAGAGTGAGTCTATGTATGGGAGTTCTCGATGTTTGAAGGTGGCAGTGTAGGGCGTAAACCCAGTAAGTGCTGCATCTCAGCGTAATGCTGCACGGGTGTCCCAAACCAAAGCCGCCCCCATGTGTCCCCATGCAACTAAATGTCCGGCGCTAATTTCATTTTGCGACAGTCATCAAAAAGGTGATCTGTAAGTGTCTTTGCATGCCACTTTCTGGGAGTATGAGTCACCGTGCTTATTAATACAGACATTCGTTTATGTGTTGATGTGCTCTTAGGGTTGTCCTTCCTCTATATATAGCTCCTTAGATCTCCAAGGGGGTAACGTGAGACAAGCTCTTCTCCTTCCCTTGCCTTCACACTTCTGTCCACCTACGTCTCAACTCTCTACGCTCTGTCACGTTTCTTGGTTCAACCATCTCTACCTCTCCTGTCCAACACAAAGCAACACTCATTTGCTGGGTCTTACGGTGATCCTTACAGCTCAGTGATAGACAAATAGACCTGAACATAACACCACCACTGTAATGTAATGTACCAGTATAATGTTCTTCGAACAAAACTCAAACCAGCTGCTCTTCTGAACCCCTCTCTTGCTTCTCTCTCCTCACACGCCCCCCCCCCCCCCACCCTCTTCAATAACCATCTCGCTTTCTTTTTCTACCATCTTCTGTGTTTTGCTGCTGTCTTTCCACAGTGGATTAACTGCCCCCCTCATTCTTGCCATTTCTTCCCCGTAAATCTCGACTGTATCAGATTTAACGACAAGTCTAAAATAATCTCTCATAACTTCCATCTCCTTTTCACTGCATCGATTCCTGGAGCCTCTCCTTTCATACTGAGTTTGTTGACATAAACCGTTACCCGGTAACCCCCCTTACCGGCTTTAAGTACTATAAGGTGCCCTCTTTCCCCCTACATGCATTGTATTGTATGTCTCGCCTTATGTGAAATTGGACTCAAGGCGAATTCTTATGTTTAGAGCATGTTTAGTCAAATGGTGTTTCCGTTTATGTTTGACAAGGTGACACCTGTCAGCACCTGTCATGCTTCCATTTGCCTCATCAGTTCCTTGCTGTGTTAACCCCTGTTCTCTTAGCACTCTATCATATCACCTGCCTTCTCATGCCTTCATGTCTTTCACTCATTGTCACCTACGCTTATTCAGTGATGCATTGTTTGGTCATTGACTATCCCATTTCTACAACCCCCCATCCGGCACCCAGCAACCACACACTGCTCCCTCTCACCTCTCTCCTTTCCTTATCCTCCCTGAACTCGGGCAGTGTCTCCAGGCAGAATATAAGGATGGACACCACAATGATCATGACGCTGATGATGGCAATGATGCGTGCTCCATGGGAGGACTCTGGGTGCTCAAACAACATCCAGAGGCGCCGCTGTATGTCGTTAGTGGGCAGCGGAGCCTCCTCCTCCTTAGCAAAGCCTTCGTCTGCCTTGAAGCGTTCCATGATCTCCTCCCCGACCTCATAGAACTTTAGCTCATCCAAGAACATATCCAGGGGCACGCTGGCTGGCCTCCGCAGCCGCCCGCCAGACTGGTAGAAGTACAGGATGGCGTCAAAGCAGACGCGGCTCCGGTCCAGGAAGAGCTCGTTCCGCAAGGGGTCAAAGTAGCGCAGCCTCCGCTGGGGGTCGCCCAGCAGGGAGTCGGGGAACTGAGCAAGGGTACGGAGCTGAGTCTCATAGCGCATCCCAGACACGTTGATGGCCAGGCGCTCCGTCAGGGTCCAGCCACTCTTCCACGGGACGCGACGGCTCACCCTCTTATGGCCTCGCTCCTTTTCGCTGCTCTCCTTCTCTCCCTTCTCTGCCTTGTTCTGGTTCTCCTTGTTGTGCTTGTCTTTTGTCTCCCCTTCTCCACCTCCACCTTCACCTTCTCCTCCCTTGTCATGAGTCTCCATCCCTCACTCCTATACTGTTTTGCTTGATGTTGTACTTGTCTGCTGCTTGTCTCTGGGGAGAATGAAATTGAACACATCAACTTTAACATGTAATAATAAAGCCATAAAACTAGATAAAGTGCCCCTTGGGGAACAGGTCTCCACCATGGCAGGTCAGGTTGTGGCCTCCTGGTGGCGCTATAATAGGCCAATGTGAAAGAAACAAATGCAAAGCTCCCTGATGTAGTATGTGTACAACTTTGCATGAAACGAATCAAAAGTGAAGATTGTCATGTCTAACAAAGTCTCTCATTTAATTACACATGTTCGTGAACATTATTGTGCATTATTATGTTCAGAAATTCAGAATCTCACCTGAATGTTCCTTGTAGATTCAACGTAGATTCAATCAATGTTCTGGAAATCACAAAATGAAATGATCTTCAATTTGATGCCACTCAAAATGAATATCCATGACTAAAGCTATTCAATAATTAGATGTATAAGAATGACAGTTATTAAGTGGATGCACGTAAGTGACGTTACATTACTCTGAAATCCGTGTGATTGGTCAGTTAATGTCGCAATGTAAATCCAGTGCCACTCAAAAGTGAATCTAGTTCTGGTTCCCAGACCACTCATCCAGACATCAACATGCAAATAATGTCACTGCAGTATCAGCTTCATGCTTGTTAACATCACATAGGTTACTACTAGCATGTATAAGCAAATCCACTTCATACCACAGTGCATGCCAGACTGCTGGTATCGTTTACAATAGAAGCCGACCTCTCACCCCAGAGTATATGACTCTGCTACTGTACCTCCAGGTGCCTGTCTGCTTGTGTGTGCCTTCTACACTGTTTGTCTATGCCTTCTTTCATCTCTCTCTCTCTCTCTCTCAGACACAACCCACCACCCCCCCAATCCCTTCCTTCATTGCACCCTTCCCGTCCCATGCCATCTCCTTGTGCCAAGTTTGGGAGGGGACGGGGCAAGCACCATGGCTCCCTGAGGGTCAGCGTTAATCTGTCTCCCGGTTCCCCACCCTGGGTGAAGTTGAGATATAGCTATAAGCTTGCTTGTAGGTCACTTGTATCTGCAGACAACCCTCGCTTGCTCTCGCTCAGTCTCACTCTCTCACGCTCACGGAGTCTCTCTCCGGGGAATGCTGTCAGGTCGAAATTCAATCTTCAACCCTCCAGTTATCCAAGTGCAGCCTCGCACCCCCCTACCCCACCCCTAACAACCTTCCCACCCTAAAATGTCAACCTCCTACACCCCCCCCACCCCCTGACCCAATAATCCCATTTGGACACGTAGTAAATACGTTACATGCAGCCACACATTGTTCAAATTAAGTGAGCAGCTACTGTGTACTTGTCTTTAAGTAGACTATAGTGACCCATGGATACACACACCAGAAAGATGTGTAATGCAGTGGAGTGGCGAACAACACTGCAATGGGATGCATATAAATCACTTTTCAGTAAAGGCTTAAAGTGAAAAGCACTTCTCTTGTTCTCTCTCTCTTTTGTCATATTTATAAATCTAATTTATTCTGGATTATTTCAAATTAGCCCATTCTGATGCTCCTTTCTTCTTCTTTATTAGGGCAATCAACCTATCGGGCTCATAAAAAAAAGTAATAGTGGGAGGGGCAGGGAGAATAAGTAGCATATTGGATTACAATGAATTATTTAACAATACACAATAGGCTACAGCCTATCTATAGAATCCGCATGTATGTCTGTGGTCAAGAAAACTACAACTCCCACAAGGTCACGCTGACTCGCGCATGTTTTTTGGGAACTTTGAATAAAATGAAAGGTAAATCAACTGTGTTGACAGTCCAGACACGGGAAATCACATGAACTGAAAAAAGGAAGCGTCACGCGCGTGTCTTTTGTGGAAACAGGAGTGAGTAAAATAGCTTCTTGCCCGCAGAGCTCGACAAACAAGTGCAACAGGTAGCGTGACTTCCTACATTTTTAGGCATTTGCTTCTGCGGATTATAACTCAAATCATTGCGTTTCTTTCTCTGGCATCATGTCTGTCAGTGTCAGTTCTCTGCGGTACATTAACAAAGTTGCCATTGTCACTGGAGGATCAAAAGGAATTGGCAAGGGCATTGTCCAAGTATTTGGTAGGATATAATTCTGCTTGCACTTGAATCAGTTTGTGAAGATCCTCGATCAGGGAAGGAGGATGTACTAACAATTTTGCATATATTTCAGTGGAGAATGGAGCCAAAGTAGTATTTTGTGCAAGAGGAGGTTGGTAAAATGTCTTATTACTTCTTGCCTTTAAAATAAATCATGCTACTACAGAAAATCATGCTAGGCCTACTACAGAAAAGAATATACCCAAAAGGTATAGGCGTATATTAGCCAATTCGTTGTAACTGAGAGCAGTGAGCACAAATGAGAATGGCTATAATTGGTCTATATAATAATTAATTACAATTATATTAATGTTTTCAGCTGCATCAGGTGAAGCTCTAGAGGTGGAGCTCAACAAGGCAGGTCCAGGGTCATGCAAATTTGTGATTTGTGACATGACCAAAGAGAATGACATCAAGGTAAAGTGACCAGTGGTAGAAAACGTAGCCTACTTTTTACTTACTAAGTAAAAGTATCTATACTGCAATATAGAAATACTTTGAGTTTGATACACGTAAAAAAAATTGAATTCTAATTTTACTTGAATAAAAGTATATCAAAATGTACAAAAAGTAGAAAATACTCATTTTGCAGAATGTCCCTTTTGAAAATGACAGATCTACAAGCTCACAATGCATTGCAATGCTATGCATTGTGAGCTTGTTGATTGTCTATTTTCAAATGGCCAAAATGTATGGGCTGAAATGGTTAATGTATGTTTTGTAATAACAATAATCTAAATCTACAAAGTACCTAGTAACTAAAGTTTATAAATAAATGTAGTGATTAAAAGTACAATATTTGGACCTGAGATGTATTGAAGTAAAAGTATTGGAAATTGGAAATACTCAAGTAAATAACAAATTCCTCATTGTACTTAAAGGACCACTTCACCACTTTTCAACCTATCTTCATATAATAGGTCCTCACTAATAATCATGATAAAATGGCACGATTCTTTTCTATTCAGTCCGTGTCTCATAGGAGGGTTGTGGGCAGTTCAGAAACCGTCTTCCAGTGACATCATCATTAGGCAGATTTCTTTTTAAACAAGATTCTTTTACAGAAATGTTTAGATTTTCATTATCGTGAGAACGATGGCTTCCATTTTCGCATTGCAACTTTCCAGGACTAGAAAGCCTGCAGTTTTTATTAGCTTGTATTCCCCATCGATAATGTCACTGGAAGACGGTTTCTGACCTGCCCACAGCCCTCCTATGAGACACAGACCGAGTAGGAAAAAAATGCGCCATTTGTTCATGATTATTAGTGAGGACCTAGTATATGAAGATAGGTTGAAAAGTGGTGAAGTGGTCCTTTAAGTACATAAAGAAAAATCATCGCATGGATGCACCTGGGACGTATCCTCAGTGATGTATCCTGAGGTCAACGGGGTTTCGGGTCTCTCGAACATCATACCCCTCACTCAGGCGACCCAGCCGGGGTGATCAAGTCCCGACTTATGTCCCAGTAGCTACCCTTGATCAGTCCCATAAGGAAAAGACCAAGGCCACACAATCCGTTGGAACTACTCCAGAACTACTCTCTGCTAGGGCTGGGAGGTATGCTTCTGGCACATGGAATGACTAGGCTCTGTGGGTTGACTCCTGTCTGGACCCCTCCTACGTCTCACCAGGTCCACTCCTGCTCTCTCACCAGGCCTCACTCTCAGCACCAGACACTTCATTCAGGACTGGTGGATTCCTAAGCCGCAATGGTTCCGCAGACTCCACCTGAGCAGCACGGTGGTTCTGCAGGCTCCGCTTGCGGCTTGAGTGGCCCTCCTAAAGGCCTCTGTCTGTATTAAGTACTTAAGTAAATGTAATGAGTTACTTTCCACCACTGCTAGCTACTGTGGTATTTACGTTAGTGATGATGGTACATGGTCACAAGAAAGGCTTGGATTCTATCCAATTCTTCATCTGACCAAGGCCAATAAACATGTAGGCCTACTTAGTAGGACAATTTTTGGTTGCAGCATTCACTGTGGAAGTATGCTGAATAATCAAATATGCGTTACCTTTTTTGTTTGTTTATGGTTTCCATCTCCCAAGCATCCATTACTGGTGAAAGGGGCATATTATGAATATCATAAGAATTATATGGTAGAATTACTACACTTTTTTTTTTAAGCTTTGTTTTTGTTTTTTCTACCTTTTTTATTGATAGTATCAAGTGAAGAGGGAGAGAGAGAAGGGGAGGGACATGCAGCAAAGGTCGTCATGAACAGGACTCGAACACATGATATGTGGCATGCGCCTGGACCACTTGGCTAGCGGGCGCCCCAGAATTACTACACCTTGTGTATTATAAATTTATAATGTTCATATTTGGCCTTAATGATATAGCAAAATAGGCTTTGAATATGAAAGAGTCAACATCCCATGGCTCTCTAGAGCAAGGAAAAAGCATATACAAAGTTAATGGAGGAACTACTTCTATCGACCAACCTGTACCCAAAACAATCAGATCATAACAAAAGGCCAAAGGTGAACAGAACAACATAACATTATAAGGTATAATTGTACCATAATTCTAGGTAGAGATCTTGCACATGATAGTACTGCTACAGATTAACCTATACACTCCCTAGTGTGTCCTTTGTGAATAATATGACAATGCACCTCCATGTTTTGAGAGCTTCTGTTTGTTCACCTGGATTATAGCTGATGCTTTGCATTGTGCCTTTGACTGTGATGAATTGTGCCTAACCGGTTCCTGTGCCCACTTCATTGTTCCAGTTTATTTGAATTAAAAGAGTAAATATCTCTCCCCAGAAACTCATTGCAGTGACTGTTGAGCGTTATGGACAAATCGACTGCCTGGTTAACAATGCTGGGTCGCGTGAGTATCTTATCTTTCTTTCCCTGAAGTAAATAGATGATGTTGCGTAGGAGCATGTGTCTAACTGTCTTGGTACTATGCTTGTATTTTTACCCTTATCTGTTTCTCCCCCTCAGACCCACCTCATAAGCCTACTGATGAGACCACTGCAGATGAATTTAGAGATTTGTTGAATCTGAATCTCATCAGCTACTTCTTAGCTTCTAAAGTATATCTATTTTTTTATATATATTTTTATATTAATATAATTTTAATATATTAAGACAAAATACAAAATAAATAAAATATGATGTCAAAATCAATTCACTAAGACAAAAAAAGAAAAAATGCTTTCAAGAGAACACGCGCGCATGCGCGGCTGCGCACGCACAGGATGTTTAAATTACTTTTCCTCCGTATATTCCTCCAGTTTGCTTTGCCTTACCTGCGACAGAGTCACGGAAGCATCATCAATGTGTCCAGTCTAGTGGGCTCTATTGGTCAGAAAGATGCTGCACCTTATGTGGCCACTAAGGTGAGATACAAGACCAGACAAGAAATGCCCAGATCTATTCTCAGTTCAGTCTCAAATAGAAAAATAAACAGCCCTGTTGTATGAATGTTTTTCCACAAGGGGGCGATAAATGCCATGACAAGAGCAATGGCTGTGGATGAGAGCCGCTACAAAGTGAGAGTTAATAGGTGAGCCAAACAGGTTTACTCACATAACTGCGAAATAAAGTTTCCTGGTTTACAGAATAAACAAAGTCAACAAATGTTATTGTATTGTATTCTATTTGACTTCCATTGAAGCCTCTCCCCAGGTAATGTTCTGACACCTCTGTGGGAAGAATTAGCTGGACAGACGACAGATGCTGCTGAAGCCATAACAGCAGGAGAGAATTGTCAGGCAAGTTTTCTTTTTTTAAACTTAATTTCTATTTGCAGGTAGACATACAAATAAACATAAAATGACAATTGCAGTGCAAGGGTTCAAATATAACATTAATATACAACATATTACAGTACATCTATGAATGTCCATCATTATCAACATTGGTGTCGTTTTGTTGATCTTTATATTCAGTCCATTTCTCCCATTTTTCACTGAATAGTTCCTCTTGTAGTCTCAATACATGAGTTAGTTTCTCCATTACAAATATCTCCTCCACAATGCTCAGCCACTGCTCACAAGCTGGAGGTTCTGGTTTGTACCATAGTCTTGACTCTTGTAATTGCTTTTTTACTAGCTGCCAATAACACTTTGACCAGGTAAATATCTTCTCTCTGCGTATTATCCTGTGACAAATCACCCAGATACAGCACAACACTAGTCTTGGGTATCTCATAGCTAAGTATCTTCTTTATCTCTGACCATACATTGTCCCAATACTTAGTTATTTTACGACAATTCCAAAATATGTGTTCGTGGTCAACATTTATACTTCCACATAACCTCCAGCATGATTGTTGTTTAGACTGGATTCTTGCTGTAATCTTTGGAGTTATGAAATATCTGGTAATATTCTTCCAGCAGAATTCCCTCCACGTCTAGAGCTTGTGGCCGTGCACTGTGTATTATATATATTGCACCAGTCCTCATCCGTAACCCCCAATCCAGCTTCCCATTTCTCCTTAATATATAGGGTAGATATTTCTTTACTTGCCATCAAACCTTGATATAGAGCTGAGATTACTCTACCCTTTTTCTTTTCATATGCCTGAATCATAATCCTAATGACCTCATTCCTTGAGTCAGTTTTTATCTCTTTTTCATAGTAATAGACGCGCAAACGTGGGAAGCGAACGCAGCTCGTAAATTGTTTTTTTTAAGTTTTCTACTGTGTGTGTGTGTGTGTGTGTGTGTGTGTGTGTGTGTGTGTGTGTGTGTGTGTGTGTGGCTGCGCGTGTGCGTGCGTGTGTTACAGCTGCGCCCTCTGGTGGCGGGCGGGTGGTGTCACAGCGGGACAGACAGACAGACACACAGACATGATCTGCAGGGTCTCATAGTTAGTGCTCATTGCGTTCGCAATCACTGCGTTCGCAATCACCGTACATACTGCTGTAATATCCTTCCATGCTGCCCATCGTTTAAATCCCTGGTCATAGTTTCCTGGTTTGAAACGAGAATCATATGCCAGCCAACTAAGGATTTTTGTTTCCTTTTCGAGCTTGTATTTTTAAACTATTGTATTCCAAATTTCAATTGTAAATTTAGTGATTGGGTCCAGATCTTTATCCAATTTCATATATAGCTCCTTATCTGCCAATAAATGTTGTATCTTGCATCCTTCAAATTCCAATAAAATTTCCTTCCATTTCGCGACATATTCTAATACACCAGCATGTTAATGGTCTGAGTTGTGCTGCATTAAAATATTCCCTCAGGTTTGGTAAAGCCATACCTCCCTTATTTTTGGGGAGCTGCAGAGTCTCGTATCTAATCCTCGGTTTCTAACCACCCCATATAAATCTTGATATCCACTTGTCCCATTCCATAAATTGTTTTTTAGGTACCGTAACTGGCAAAGACTGACCTTTCCATGTATTTGAATACAGGGTCACTGATCTAGAGAGTTAGGAAAAGTAGGGTTAGGTCTAGGGGAATTGTCAAAAATCTGGAAAGGTATTGCTCATTCTTCAGGGACGGGTATCTCATGTAATGGTGTGTCTGCCACTGTCATTCCATAATTATTAAATTTTATTTTTTATGGAGGGATAGACAGTAGGCTGACAAGAACTGGAGGGGGGGGTGACATGCAGTAAAGGCCGTCGGGATCGGGAGTCGAACCCGCGGGCTGCGGCACACTGCCAGACTGGGTTACCAGCCAAGGTGCCTGAACCGCTGAGCCACGGCCCAGGCCAGGAAAGCCTTTATTAAATTAAAAAGGTAACTGCCAACATGTTTCGACCTAACCGGTCTTCATCAGGGCAAGAATGATTCAGTCTTGCCCTGATGAAGACCGGTTAGGTAGAAACATGTTGGCAGTTGACTTTTTAATTTAATAAAGGCTTTCCTCCTCATTTTAACCTTGAGTGCCCGGATTGTTTCTTTTTTCTTTATGCCTTAATCCCGTTTGATCCGTGTGAGCACCTTTTTATCATCATAACCTGTTTATATCGCAGTCGAGCACCTGCTTAGTTTTATTTTTCTCCAATAAAGTTATAAAGTGCTTCACAAAAAAAATGAAGATCAAATCCAATAACTGAACTAGCGTGCCAAACAGACAAAAAGTAAGTGTACCTGCTGGCAAAATTACATACTATCATCAGACTTCATGATGTTTTTTTGTACTGTACATGTATACTATATAAAGTGTAGAGAAATGAAACAATCTGAGATTCAAACAAAAGGCCTTTCGATATATATTATATAGATATAAGTAAATTAGACACCCCAGGCTGAGCACACTCTGCCTGACCTGCCCCTATAGAATCTTTGCCACCTCGATGGCAGCGCATAATGGACTGTGATGATACAAAAGTGTTATGGCAGGCCATTGAATGGAAAGGGGAATTTGATCCTACCCTGCATTAAGCAAGGCCTTCGGAAACTGAATTCCGGGAAGGAATGGCTGCTCAATCCCTTGCTGGTGAAATAATAAACTCACTGAGCACAGCCAAATTTATGAGGATGCCTTCTTCGATGGTCTGATCATATCAAATATGTGTCATGGACAACATTTCAGCTAGTGAACAGTATATAATTGTTCATAATTGCTCTGTCATTGTGGCTAGTTACCATTGAACTGTGCCTCAATAGGCTGATAAATGTTACTTAGACTAACTCTACCTTGAAGTACAGTTTTGTTAATATGAAGGCGAAACAAAGTTCATGGTGATTATAGGCTCAGATGAAGATAAATTGACTGTTTCTTTAATACAGTGGTTCCCAAACTGGTGCGTGCCGTGCACCCCTTGTGGTGCTTCTACTGCTGACGTAACTGAGGAGAATATGAAGCACTTAATTAAACAGATTATAGTTACTGTACTAACTATGATACCCCATTCAGTGTGACAGTACAGTATTTGAAGTAGTCTTCTCGTCGAGCCATCCTAGTATGCATGTGCCTACATGGCTGTGGCTAAGGAGATAGAGCGGCCGTTTGGGAAACATAAGGTTCCCGGTTCGATGCCCAGGCTCCCCATTGGTTAGTGTCGAAGTGTTCTTGAGCAAGATCCTAGGACAAATAAAGGCAAGATCAAGGAAGTTTAGAGAAGGAAGTGTCATGGTCACGTGACTGTGCTGCGCCATGACACTTTCATGGGAGCCAAATCTCGCACCGGAAGTTAAATGAATACAAAGCAGTGAATGGAGCAAGCTTGACCAGCTCATAACATAACATTATTTATGAACCATTGAGACCTGTGTCATATAATCGGTTAAGGCATATAAAATAAGACATTTCTAACCACTTGCTTTTCGATGTGCACAGTACATTTTATTTGAGGATTTAAACAGCAGCAGGTATTGTTTCTGTTCTGGGGGTATCGTGAGATTTGGCTGCCAGACAGGAAGCGGTGGACAGTCTCGCGATATTTGGCACGTTCAGAAACGTACTTTCTGCTCTTTAGATACCTCTATAAAATTACACTGTGTACACATCGAAAAGCAACACAGCAGACATAATGTGTTATATGTCTTCTGTTATTTGCCAGAAGCGATTACTTTACAAAATATCTCAGTCTTTCAGAAATAGTGTTTGTTCATGAGCTGGTAACAGAGCTCTCATTGACTCTCATTGGCTCCCATGGTGCGACGAATCTGCTGTCTGGAATTGAGTGATAGTGAAAATGACGTTGGTGACCCTACCTCCATTTCATATACCTTGAGCAAGATTAGGGAACCTGATGAGCAGGTTCGTGCCTCGCATGGTTTCCTCTGCCATTGGTGTGTGAATGTATGTGCATCATAATGGGTCGATTATGGCGCTAAGCGCTTTGGATAAAAATGCATAATTTTATTTACCACTACAACCACCCGGTCTGTGAGAAGCAGATCTCCCATCTTTGTACCAGTGAAAGAAAGACAAAGCCATTACAACATGAGCAGTGTTGGGCTTGTTACTCAAAAAAGTAATTTATTAGGCTACTTATTACTCTCTGCCAACAGTAATTAGTTACACTACTTGTTATATTTATTTGTCGCTTTTCTAAATTAGTAATTGCAACCTTTCTTCTTGAAATTTGGACTTTCATGTGCACCACTAGCAGTCTCCCCCTCCCCCTTCCCCCAGCTGCCTTATGCAAAAGTCCTCACTATTGATTTAACTATGAAGAGTGTACATATGTAAAGGGTCCTCCAGGCAATAAGATATAACATTGACAATGGGCTGTCCCTTCGCGCGTTTCGAAACGATTGGGATATTTTGTGTGTGAAAGAATTGACAGTATTATCTGATAAGAGATCAATGTATTTTGGGGTGTTTTCTTAAACACTGTATGAATTCAATGTGTTTTGATGCCATTTGGGACATCAGTGCTCAGATATTGTGAAGGCATCCCTGTGGGATATGGGAACATAACAGTTGTGAGAGCAATAACAATAAATCATAATAATGACCATGACGTACTATGTCTTGGCCTGCAGTTCCGCCATGAGGGCATGAAAATTGCAACAAGTTACTTTTTGTATATAATAATATATATTTTTCTTTGTAAACTTTATTTTTACATTTCTTTCTCGTTCATACATTTTTTCATTACATTACATTACATGTAATATAATAATATTATTATACACAATACAGGACATGGACAATAGTATATGGTGATTCTTTGTAATGTGTACTTAAAATGACCAAACAGAAGAACCACGTCATGTACTCGAACCTAGAACAAGTGATGAGTTAGACTAGAGGAAGGAAACGAATATAAAATACATAATTGTGAACTCGGTGCTGAAATAACTGTCCATACAATTTACTTGCAATTCATCATTTTTTCATTTTTCGACCGGGCGAGATCATACATTTCACAATGCTACGCCAGACGTTCCGGTCCTTCATGGCCATCCTCAGTTCCAGCTTACTGATGCATGTGTCCCTAGCGATGACATCAGGGACCTCTGGTCTGCTTTGAGGCAGGATTACAGAGTAGAAGGGAAGATATAACCTCATTGTCAGCTCTGTAGCAGTGGCTGGCAAACTGTGTTCTTCTGGATCGGACTAGTGAAGAAACACGGAGGTTGCCGTATATTAGATTAGATTAGATTAGTCAATGGGTGGCTCTTCCAAGAGAGATTTGCACACAGGTTGTGGAATGAACTAACTATACTGAACTACTGTATACTATCTCCCTCCTATAGAATGTTAAAGACAGAGTTTGTTCCAAAGCGTCGTCATGGGTGGGTCTAGTCTTTTAACTTTGCCGGGTGTGTAACGTTAGCTCGAGGATAGAGTCTCAACTTGCACTTCATTATTCATAACAGAAGGGTTGATGAAGGCCTTTGTTCTAATCTATTTACAGGAATGTTTTGTGGATTTGAAGTCTGGCTAATTTGCAAGTGTAGAAGTGTATTTCTATAGCTTCAAGAAATGTCTGGTTTGTGTGGGAATATGTATACCAACATAATTTAGCTCATTTGCAGTTCGGCAGAATTATCCAAAAACTGATAATTGCATAATTTGTGTCCGTAGTATCATGTTTAGTTCAGATGATGACCTTTTGTTCACTTATTTTCTAATAGTAAAAAAAAATGAATGGGGCTTAAGTGTTAAGTGTTTCGTAATTTAGCTGGGGACCCCCTGGAACCCTCAAGGACCCCTGGGGGTCCCCGGACCCCACTTTGCAAACCAGTGCACTAACTAAGATGTATGTTTGTTTGGACTCCCAACAGCTGATGGGTCGCATGGGGACGGAAGCTGAAATGGGGCTGGCTGCCTTGTTTCTCGCTGCTGATGCGACCTTCTGCACTGGCATCGACATGCTGATGAGTGGAGGAGCTGAGCTGAACTACGGCTTCAAAAGTCAGATCCCATCACACACAGATCAAGATCTCCCAGGGCCGTGGGGCAATGCCAAATGAAGCCCCCCCCCCCCCCCCCTAACATTAATCACACAAGTGATTTGTGCGCATTCCGTGCACGTGCCACCACGAGCCTGATCGGAGGCATGCGCCACCACACCACACCACCTGCCTGGACCACTTCAATGACCAATGACAGAATGGAAATGATTTTGTTTTAACATGTAATTCATTTAACGGACTCCTTAGTTTAATAAGGAATAGCTATTCAAGTCAATATTGTTGTTTTTAATTTGTTTAATAGATCTATACTCTGGATTGACCACAAAGGAAAGCCTAAACGTGCTAAAGAGTGGGACCTAGTGTACTCTATTATGAAATAAAGGATAATTTAATTACATATTTCAATACATTTCAGTTGTTCGTTTTGCTGTGTACTGTAGACGGAGAGTAAGGTTGTGTCCTGCTTTTGGCTTTCACTCACACCAGCTAAGTGATATATTTTTTGCATCTGCCAGTTTGCCACCATGCAGTGCACCACTCCCCACTGATAGGCCAATGGCCTGAGTGAACGGAACATTTATTTTTGTCCAACCACATGGCAGACATTTGTCACGCCTACCCAATTACTTCCGTATACAACATTTCCCCCGTTATTGTCATAGAGTATTAAATGGTTATTGTCAGTCATTTTTTAATTTGAATAATTCAAATATATAAAACAGAAGGGTTAATCTAACGTGAGCAAATATAACCTTTTCTCAGATCTATTAAAACATGTCTAAAAATAAAAGATAATACAAAATCTGGTATAACATATTATGTAAAAGAAAACCTAAACTAAAATAGACTGATCCCTAAAAAGTTCATCGTGGTAATAAATGCGTCATTGTTTTGCGCTCGAGGGTGTAATTCAGGCAGTTTTCACGTGGAGAATTTATTGTCAGTTGTTTTCAAACCGGAACTTATGTGTCAATGTGTTCCCACACGGGCAGAGTTGGCATTCATTTCATCACATAGCAGCAATGGCAGCCATCCGAACGGTGAGTCCAAAGATCGCCGTTTATCTCTCAATAATATTGTCCGTTTCTTTCACAGGACGGTCTCCATCAATGAGTAACTAAAGGAATAACCCATTAGTTAAGAGATAATAGATAGATGATTGATATTTGGTCAGTTGCTTTTGCTTGACTGGGCAGCCCGTTAAGACGTTTTTTCGCCCCCTGCTTTAGATGCGGGTGTAATGTCTTATGAAATAGTTATTACCTTTTACATTGATTATTTACACTCCTCCACATATGATCTCAAAGCCAGGCGTAAATGTTTATTACGTGTGACTTATTGCAGTAATTAAGTGGATTGTAACGTAGATGTGTCACTTAATTGTCTGTTATAGGCTATGGGTATTAAATATTAAACCTAAATGTCATGCTTGATTTTTAGTAGTCCGATCCTTGTCAGTGGAAATGCGTTGCCAAGAAACAGCTGGGTCCTTATTTATATCATGTCTCCTACTGATTATTCACCAACGTTATTATTACACCTTAATAATGGATATTGTGGCGTTCTTGTTCCAATATTCGTAGCCAGGGGAGTTTTGTGCACGGTTTTAAGAAAGTGAAGTTGTGGAAACACCAAGTGTTGTTACATTCATTCACTGATATGATCCATTTGTAGCCCTGTTGATTGTGTACAGTCTGTACACTGTTAAATCTTTGATGTTAATTTAGACAGTGTGACTGTCTCAGAGTTACAACTGCATCATGGATGAAATACAGATCATTAATACATGAGCCACCTGGGCTACTTTATCATGATGCTTTTTGTCACTGCTGTCACTGATCAGACCTGCTGTCATGTGTGCTTGTGTGATGCTATTTAAAGCTGCAAGGACCTGCAAATGAAAATAGTGTCACATAGTGTCACCTTGGCTTAAAGGCATAGCCTACTTCTCCACTGTTGTGCAAAGCCCTTTGCATAATGTCTTTGCACTAGGGACATTTTTCACCTCAACACTATAGTATTTAGTTTGTCACACTGCAGTAGTTACACACTTCATTTGCCATTTCCCATATTATAACTTTGTTTTCTGTTCTTGTTCTTGTATATATAGGCACTTCATGGACGGATTGTTCAGGCCCTCCCTTTCTCCTTGGGGTCACTGCGGTTTGCCAGTTCCTTTAAGGTAATTAAAAAACCCAAAGCAAATATCTCTTGACTGGCCCTGGCTAGTGGACACCCAATGGAATTTATTACCAGCCTGAGCGGGTTTAGCACAGCCTATGGTGTTGTCTTTATGACAGGAAGGAAGGCAGTAACAAACATGACAAACACTCTTTTTTTCCTGCTTAACCTTGACTGGAGTTTGAAAAGTAACATTTGTAAAGTCATGTTTCAGGCCTACAGTATATACAACGATGACTCTTTTCTTCCCCCTTCCCTCTTTCCCTGTGTGTACGTTGTCATTATTTAATTTACTTTAATTTAAAAATAAATAATAATAATTGAACTGATTACTCTGTGGCTTTTCGTGATGTAAAATTAATTCTCGTCATAAGCATGCTGTCAGCCAGAGTCCCATTTCAAAGCATGCGCCATCAATAATGAAGAAAATCACTATATTCGTCGCTTGCTCTCTTCCCGTGCTGTCTTTCTCTGGGACCCTTTCTTTCTCCCCTCGTCCTCGACATACCTCAGGCGGCAGACCTCACTATTGAGCGGAACACAAACTGTTCGCCTAAACCCGACCCCTCCAGCCTGGTGTTCGGCAAACACTTCTCTGACCACATGCTGACCATCTACTGGTCAGAGAAGAAGGGCTGGGAGGCGCCTCAGATAAAGCCCTTTCAGAACCTGTCCTTACACCCTGCCACCTCTTGCCTTCACTACTCCATAGAGGTGAGACCCCCCCCCCCTACACACACACACACACACGCACACACTCGAGCATATGTGATGCACTGGGTTGAAATGTTTGCAGCTCATTGCAGCTCTTACACAGGGAAAATCCTCAGTGTTCATTTATCTATTTGTAACTCTGGTGGACCCTTTTGGGTGTATTTGCCTAGCCTGGGTTCCAGCCTGATTTGCTGCGTTCCGCAGGTCTGAAATGTCACTTCGCAAGTGAAGTGACATTTCAGACCCACGGAACACAGCAAATCAGCCTGGAACCCAGGCTAATATTTGCCCTCTCAGAGTTAAATGAACACATAGGATTTTACTGGGGCGTTGAGTGACCACTAATTGGGAATCGGAAGGTTCCCGGTTCAATCTCCAGCTCCCCTTGTGTCCATGAGCAAGACACTGGACCCTTGAATGCTTTCGACGAGCAGGCAGGTGTCTTGCATGGTCTCCTCTGCCGTCGATGTGTGAATGTGTGTTTGAATGAGAGAATGTATTGCACGTTGCAAAGCACTTTGGATAAGGGTGCTATATAAATGCACCATACAGCATTTGCTGTGTGTGCTGGCTGGTAGTTGTCAGCTCTCCAGTGATAATCCATTATCCATACATGCTCACTGTGTGAAATCTGTGTGTAATTTGTCATTCATTCCTGACCATCAGCTGTTTGAAGGCATGAAGGCATTCCGTGGCAATGACAGCCACATCCGTCTGTACAGGCCCATGTTGAACATGGAGAGGATGCATCGCAGTGCAGACCGGAGCTGCCTCCCTGTAAGCATTCAACCTCTTGTTCCCCTGTGCATGACGGCTTGCACTGAACTCAATGTGTTGTAAAACAAAAAATATCTGACAATAGTAATTGACAGCCAAAGAATTTCAGTCGATCCCAAATGATCCATAATGTCTTAGCAAGTGTTTACCAGTGAATATATTAGGCCAAAATAAGCCTCTAAAGGTGTGTTCACACAGGTGATTATATATTTTGTCGTGCAGCATGATTACATACAAAGTCAATTAAGAGAGACAAATGAAGGATTCAAGCCATCCCAACCGCAGACTGTTTGAGATGCTGCCACATGGGAAATGGTTTCGCAAGTTTCAAAGCCACTGGAAATAGACTGCAAAAAAGCTTCTTTCCTCAAACAATCGGATACATGAATGAACTGATAAGAACCAGAGCGTTCTCTTCTCGCACTATTAAGCTCGAATTGCACCTTTCTAAACTATTTTTGTTGTATATTTTATGGAACATAGCCTACTGTGAACTTGTGAAGTTGTTCACAAAGGAGTTAATCTAACTTTGCTACTACAAGGACAACATGCACATATACATGATAGTACTCTTTTTCTACTCTGTTTGCTCTGTTTTTGCCAATCATGACTTACTTTGACTTAAGCCCTTTGCTCCTCTAGGGTGCATAGGCCGTTGACAAATGTCCTCCATTTCACTCGGCTTTTAGACGTTCTTTCTAGATCTCCCCAGTTGAGCCCACTCTCTGCCATTTCTCCCTCGATGCTCCTTCTCCAGCTGTTCCTGGGGCGACCTTGTTTCAACAGCCAATCATAGTGCCTTTTTATATTCAGTGAATTCTAATTGATTTTGACACAGCAATTATGAAACTGCAACTCCCCGGAGACTTGGAGATAGGCACTCCATACATACAGTACTAGCTGGGATGGAGTACCTCGTACATGTAGTTCTTGTTCATTGTGTACCCAAACATAAGAGCTGGCATTGTGCCAAGTCTGGGACTTCCATTCTAGGTACAACAATGGTGATATTTGACATGGTTGATGGCGCAGAGAATGGCCTTGGTATTATCTGGAAGAGAGGTTTGCGTACAGACTGTGCAAATGTAACCAAATGGTTATGGCTCCATTTGGTTTTATACACTCTCAGAATTGAAATAGAGAGCTCAGGCTGTCTACACCAAGCACTATAACTATATCGTTTTATATGTTCTAACTCAAGAGAATGGTAGTGGGAGTGTGAGTCCACACCAAAACTATAACGACGACAGTGGTGAACAATGTAGTTAATTGTTATAGTTACAGGAAAGAATGCAGGAGGAGTCCCTAATTATGCACATTTTCTGTTAAAACAAGCGTCTCACCACCTCATGTGAGCTGAAAGCTGACAGGTGGGACTGGGAGGAGAAAATTACACTTATTTGCATCACAGTGTTTGCACGTATAATTAGGAAACATATTTCTCCCAGTGAAGCACTACAAAAAGTCAAAAACATGTTTGCCTCCTGAATTGCTGGAGTGTATCAGTGTCCATTGGGGTGTGGAATAACACACCATGGACAATATGTCCCACCTTTTAATAAGGCCTGTTAACTCTATGAAATACCAAGTAATTCATCTTTGTATGCAACATTTTGAAGTGAAATAATTAAACTACTAGTGTCCCTCTTTTGGTGCATCTAGTTGTTTGACAAAGGAGAACTCCTGGAGTGTATAAAGAAGCTAGTAGAGGTAGACCAGGACTGGGTTCCCTTCTCCCTGGATGCTAGTCTCTACATCAGACCAACCTTCATAGGAATTGAGGTGAGCCTTTTGTGACATTAAGCTAATTCCATGTACAGGGGGAAAAAAGTAAAAGAAAAACAAACCTTTTATTTTTAGCCCCTGCGACCACATTGTTTTGCTAGTAGCACTTAACAGATGGCTGATGAATGCTGCTGGTAATGGTAGCTGTTGCTATGGGATAATAAAATGCTCTCAGCTCGTTTGGGAACGTGCAATGACATGTCTATGTAACTGAGCATATGAAGATTTTGTATAACACATTGCGAGTTCCGTTTTGAGAAGAAATATTGAATCTCTCTCCTTCACTGTACTCAGCCCTCCTTAGGAGTGTCCAGGGCAGGCAGCGCTCTGATCTTTGTAATCGTCGGACCCGTGGGGCCATACTTTGCCACAGGCTCCTTCAACCCCGTTTCTCTGTTGGCGGACCCTGCCTTTGTCAGGGCATGGAGAGGAGGAGTCGGGGAATATAAGATGGGAGGGTGAGTTTTGGACCCTACCGTGATATGGCCACACCCCCGTACATACACACATGATTCCATGTACTTCCTAATAACATGCAGGCCTCGTTCCACATGACTCCTGTCATGCTGGACCTGCGTTTGCTCAGCTTAGATTATATAATGCCACTTGACGCACACTATGCACAATTGCACGTTGATCTCAATCCTAACGGCTTAGTGCAGGGGTGGGCACTGCATGGGCAGCATTTCTTTTGAGAGGGCCATAGTGACTTTGATAAAGTGAGCAAAGGGGCACACATTGGACAGTTGAAATGAAACTTGAAACACATAGTGCTGAATTGTGTTAAAGACATGACACTCTAGTCATATTTAGATTTTTTTGCATTATGTTATGAATATGGACTCAAGGCAGACTCTTTCACAATTATAAACATTTGATTACATATATGCAGTTATGTACTCAAATGGTAAATATGAATGACCATCAATTGGAATTTAGTTTTAGTAGTTTCAAGTTTATTGGTCATTTTTTCGTTTAGATTGTTTGGGGGGTGGGGGTTGTTTTGTTTTCCTTTGAGGATGGGCCAGATGGTCTATCTATGGGATGGTTCCGGCCCTTGGGCTGCTTGTTGCCCATATGCGGTTTAGAGTTGTGAGCTTCCCCCGAGACACTCCCCGTTTGGTTTCCCATTGCTGATACACCTGTCACTCACTCGTTTAATTCAGGAACATTGTACACCATTCAGGGATACTTATTAGCATGAAGGAACTGTACAGAGACTTCATTCTATGCCAGAATATTCCGCATCAGCCTCAGAGTCCTAAAGGCATAGACATAAATCTTTGCTTTATATAATATCGGGGCTGGCACTTCAGGTCAAACTTAATTCAGTTGAAATAATTTCATCTGATGTCAAGCCAGCAAAGTTTTAGCAAATAGAGGTTATGTGAGGACTAGCGCCATCTTGTGTCCACACCCATGAGGTATAAAGGCTATATTAGCTAGCAACTCTTTAGCAGTCAGAGTGACACTGGACTGGTAACATTTGCCACAGCTGGGTTGGTAAAGGGGTTTGTAAAGGGGTTGCTGGGGTCCATGTTTAAGAACCTGTAAGCAAGAAGAAAAGCACAAAGGACCATAGGTCTGGTTGGTACCAGTCTGCTTACTCACTGATCAAGCCTTTAGAGTAAATGTAATAATAATAATGCATTTTATTTATATAGCACTTTACATTCTCTCGAATCTCGAAGAGTGCTTACAGAGTTAAAAACAGCAAATGCATCAAGAATCAATTTTGTCAGACCCAGCAAAGTAAAAAGAGGGGGGGGGGGGGGAGTTAGGGGAATGCTTTGGTAAAAAGATAGGTTTTTAGTCCATTTTAAAATTATTCATTTTTAAAAGCATCAGTAGACTTAGCTCTGGTCCATAGCTCTAATTTGCCGTTGCATTGCCGTTGGCCATTTAGAGCTATGTTACCGATGACTTCCGGGGCTCGCGTAAATGCAGACCAGCCTCTCGTCTTTAGCGTAAATAAAAAGGTCACGTTTTTGCTTACAAAGGGGGGTTGTGTCATTAGAAAGCCTACTTTCCTTAGTGGAAGCACTCTGAGCCCCCCACCACACATATAAAAGGTACTTTTTGGCCAGAAAGGGATTTCTTTTCACCAGAGGAAAATTATTCTGTATGAGGGTTTTCTCTTGGCAATATCGGTAGAGGGCACAGTGGAGTACGGTAACTAAAAGTATTTTTTTCCCGTTGGAAATATAATCCCTTTTTGGCCAAAAGGTACCTATTATACGTGTGGTGGGGGGCTCAGAGTGCTTCCACTAAGGTGCCATATGATTGACACTTCCCCACTGCTCCAAATAGTTAGCCTGGGTTAAATGCACATGCAGGACAAATTACAGTATTACACATACAGATACAGTATCAGTATACCTTGCTATTGTTGCAGTATTGTTATTATTTCAGAGCCACCAACCTGTTCAGTAGACTACAGATGGGAGTAGCTGATTATCACTGAAAGATAAAATGTCATACTGTATGAACACTTAATGACTGGAGCTTTTTGTTGAATTGTACTTCACCGGTATAGCATTAACTAGCTTGTTTTTTTGTTTTTCTTCTGTGTCATGTGGTGGCTGTTAAAGAAGGTGTACTGATTTCTGCATTGTATACCAAGGGCTAACTGTAGGACTTAGCTGCAGTGACAAGGGACTAATAACACATGGGGAAAGCAAAGTGTCGGCACTCTATGACTACATTGGGAGAAAAAGAAAAAAGGCCTCATGGGGTCAAAAAACCCTAGTTTCGGTTTTGGTGGCGGGTGAGAAAGCCTTCATCCAATCAGGATGAGAGGGGCCTTCCTCCAATCATGATCGAGTGGGGGCGGGCCTTGGTCCACGTGCTGTTGGCCTGTTGCACTACCCCACACTGTAGAGCGTGTGCATGTGCACATGTTGTTACCGGGGCGGACCGGGGTTTTTTCCAAATCACTGAATGCTCCTTTAATGTGATGCAGGACCTGGGCTTCACTTTGAGTGTGTTTTTTGCCTGTTACACAATGGGATTACCATGGGATAATAATATGGGATAATAATTATTCAAATGTTTGTTCTCATCCTTCAGTAACTACGGCCCCACAATAGCTGTGCAGAATGAGGCAATAAAGCAGGGTTGTCAGCAGGTGCTGTGGCTGTATGGAGAAGAGGAGGAGATCACTGAGGTCGGCACGATGAACCTCTTTATCTACTGGACCAATGAGACTGGAGGTCAGGCCGTGTTGTTGTGTGGCTGTGTTTTCATTTCAAACGGTAACTGTTGAAAATATATTTTTTTATTAATATATAGGTTCGTTTGTGTCTCTACAGAGAAGGAGCTGCTCACCCCTCCTCTGGATGGCATTATTCTACCTGGAGTCACAAGGCAGTCTTTGCTAGACCTGGCCAGGGAATGGGTAACGCCTACTTTATACTTCCTTGCATGACAGTGTCGCTTTCCAAAAAAGTTATTGAATGTTTGTGGGTGGCAAAGTAGAAATTGGGCTTAAGAGAGTGGAAGACAGTGAGCTGCCCATTTGATGTCCATTAGCCCACATACCCCCATTTGATAAGATTTTTTATCTCATGGAGCTACAGCTACTCTGTAAAATCCTCAGTGTTCATTTAACTTTGAGAGTGTACAAATACGGGTCCATTTGGTTCCATTTGTACACTCTCGCAGACGAGGTTACATACCTTTTGGTGTCCATTTGGTCAGCCATTTTCTGGGGTCCATATTGAGAACCTGTGGTTTAGGAGAAGCATCTACAGTGCTACCTTACAGTGGGCTTTCCTTCCCATGGCCTGGTTGTTACCATGCAGACCTGCTTATTTACTGATCAATCTTTGAGAGATAAATGTCTACCGTAATCTAATTCCACACCATGATTCAATGTCTCTGACAATGCATTTACTTTATGAACTTGGCTGACCACAGAATTTCCAGAGCCAACGCCAGCTCCATTTTGGCTTGGAAACAAAATGCCAAGTAAGCAAAGAGACCGCCTGTACAGTAATTGATAGTGTGGCAAATGCTGAACACTGTGAATTTTATTTTTTAATTCTGTTTATTGGATAAGCACAATTATACACACAGTTGTACAGCAAAACCGGGAGGAGAGTGATCATCATGATCATTGAAGCTAATAATTGAATCCCCTATATTTATCTTGCTAGTGCAGTGGAACACTGCTCCACTAGTTCTGAGCCTTTGACTAGTTGACTAAGTGTTTTATTTCTTCCTCACATTGCCTGGTGCCCAAAGGATGGCCATTGGTCACCATAGTCACATGCTATGCTTCACAACCATCTGCATTAGTTCTACTCTTGAGGCTAGTGAATGAGGAGGAGACACACAAAGTCACCAAGCCAAAGCCACCAATCCTGTTCTGACTGAGTCTTGTTCCTCGTTTCCCTGGTTTCCTTCAGGGTGAGTTTAAAGTGACGGAACGCAAAATCTGCCTGAAGGAGCTGCTTGGAGCCCTGGACTCAGGAAGGATTCTGGAAGTGTTCGGAGCGGGGACTGCCTGTGTCGTTTGTCCTGTTGGCAGCCTGCTGTACAAAGGAACAGTACGTTTTAGTGCAACCAACTAGTTCCCTCATATCTTTTAGCTTTCTGTAAATGTTAGGACTAGGAGTTGGACTCATCATGTCTCATATTGAGGGTAAACCATTGTGTTCTTCCTTAACATCAGAAAGTACTGATTACATTGTTTATTCTATTCTCTGCACCTTATACCACATATACCTTATATCTCAATCTGTCTCTTTCTCTCAGACGTACCAGATTCCCACTATGCAGAATGGTCCAGACTTGGCCAAGAGATTCCACAAAGAACTTACTGATATTCAGGTAAGCCTAAAAGCCTTAATTGCGCTAATGCTCACCTTCTACTTTTACACTCATACTGTAATTAACATTTGTTGTAACAAAACAACAAATCAAGCCTTCAACAAGTTTTAATTTCCTTTCCTGTCCTTTCTTTGCACTTGCTCCCTTGCTTTACCCAGTATGGACGCAAACAAAGTGACTGGGCTCCATTGGTGGTTTAAATTCACCACTTGCACATGCCATTTGTATCAAGAAAAGTCCCATAATTCCAGCTTGGAACACCAGCAGTCCTTGCCCCTCCCTCAGCCCACTAATGCACTCCTAATGATTGGCTGCCCAGAGAAGACAGACAGCTCCCCTGTTAGATTTGAATCACAGTTTCTGACATTTCAAAACAGAATCTCCAAGGAATAAGGTTCATCTTTCGAATGTGACAACTTGCATTTGAAAGCAATATATTAACAACGATATGCAATGTCGACTGTATTGGCATTGACCCTAACCCCAAGGGGTACAGGCCACAATACCCAGTGTTAACAAGCTGTGTTTAGGAAAAAAATAAAAATGATAAGCAAAAACAACTAACGAATCAAGAAGAAAGTCCTCTATGGATACTGCACTGGTTTAATTACATTTGATGGATTGGCCTGCGGTAGTCATGTCCTTTCTACTTGATTCAAGTCTAATGGGTAATATAACTCAAACTAAAAACATAGCTGAACAGCTCAATTAGGCTGCTTGGGAAATGGCTACACTCCGTTCAAAAGTGCATTATCTTTAAATGTCTCATATCATTGTATGCATTCATATCTCTGCACATTTTGAGCTGCACAAAGTGTTCCTCGTGCAGATTCCTCGTAGCTCATTGCACAAACACAAATTAAGCTAGCAAATATGGTCATTTTAGCCAACAAAATGTCATAATCCAATCCTAGGACTTGAAGTACTAGCAAGTAGCAATACAGAAGCATGTTACATGTTTGTTTTGTTGGTTAGTGAAGTGCATTCTACAGGTACTGTTCTTCATAATTTAAAAGTTTTAACATGTTTATTTTAAGTGTGCAACAGCGACATCATATTCTATTTTCTTATGTTACTAATTTAATCTCTAAACAATCTCATAGCAAAGACGGCCTTAAAAAAGAATTAGAAACGTGAAATTCAACCTTGGATGTAGTACTGATACTGTCACATATCTTATATATATATATATATATATATAACGAATCACGGGGGATGTTAGTGTATTGCTTTAGATGTCATGGGTCCATGTCAATGTGACACTAAAGGTGCTTTTTAAAACATTGTCGTACAGTAGAACTAGGTTTGCTATGACCTGGATGATGTCAGTCAGTCATGTGAATTTGTTTGTTTTACTTTAAAAGGAACATAGAGTGGCTTTTATGTCCTTCTATTTTGACTGTAAAGATGTTACTGCCGACAAAAAAATCATTTTGTCAAATGACCGTGATTTTAAAGGTGAGGTCTAGGTAAACGTACAGTAAGTGCACACAAATAGTGGGGTAACAATAGGCTGTGGCCTAAATGCTCTAGATATAGTTACTCTTAAGCAATGAGAAAGAGACCACTATAGATGTGCTGGCAAACACTGCACTAGTTTGCGTGTTATCATTATGTAAACTGTATTGTAACAAAAAATATTTTTTTCTATAAAAAAAGAAAATAAATTAGGGGGATTTTAAATTATTTTTGTCCTTTTTGGGTATGGAATCTTAACTACTGTCTTCCCAAGTGTTTGCATTGCTGTTTAACCAATGTTTGCTGTGTATTATCCAGCTTTATGTCCTTTTCTTGCTGCTTTTCTTGCCCTTGAATGTATTCCTAAGGCTAATTTATAATTCACCAAACAGCTGTGTCAAATGGCAAAGATAACGTACTTTCAACAACAATCGTCACTTTTTTTCAGTTGAAAGTATGTTGTTTTTTGCCACACAACGTGGTCGTATCTATGGCCAGTAGCATACAAAGTATAAATTTGCCTTTACGTTGTCATGGGAGGTTATACCTGTACCTGTCACTCCATATATGTCTCTCCTCTGTCTAAAGTGCCTAACCTACGTAGTACGTACGTCTGTTTCTGTGTTCCATTGATATATATGTATATCCTGCATTGTTGGTTTGTTTTGTGACTGCACTAGGGGCTATTGCTGGATTATTTCTTTGTTCTGTTAGTGATGTGAGTTTAGTTTTTATTTGTGGGACTTTTATTACTTTTAATGTGCTGTTACTTTTATTTGGTTGTGTTTTTACAATAAACCAGATCTGTGGACAATGTTTGTTGCATCCTTTTCTTTTAAAATGGTCAGTAGTGTACTAGTAAGTTTGAGAATATACCTTTATCTACAGCTGGGAAGGGGAAAACATCTCCCTACGCCTGGAAGAAAGTTTGAAATGTAAGATATAAAATATATAAAATAAAAACAACCCTGTTGCAATAATACATGAGTTTGATTGATGAATTTATTAACAGTATGCAGAATTGGTACATTTCAATACAAAAACTTCCTGTGGACGACACCATGATTAAGCATTAACTTGTTTACAACGGTCCACCATTTTGAGTGAGATATTGACATGGTGTTCTGTGATCGACTGAGCAGTGCCAATTTCATGGTTTTATACTTTACTACATACCCACCCCACCACCTAGCCCTTATTACTGTTATTAGTCTTAGTTGAGGGGAGTGATAAAAGGACTTAAGACACCTGACGTAGGAAAACGAAATGTTTTTACCGCTCAATACATTTTCTGGAGCATTAGGACGGTGTGAACCTTCTCCTTCTCTAGTGTTTTCTTCTATTCTGATCCAGCACCCGTCGAAATAGCTGACTTGTGATGTGTGTGCACCTCTTGACCGAAAAGAAGAGAGAGATTCGTGAGCTTGCGATGATTGGTCAGCTTCACCATTTCTTAGGTACAAGGCATATTAGGTACAATCACAACACCATTGGGAAATCCAGTACGATTATCGTGTTTTTTAACGAGGTATACAACAAGAGTACCGGTATGTCCATTCAAAAATATATAACATTTCAAGATATTTTGAAATACTTTTCCAAAAAAACAACAAACTCTTCACCCAAAATGACATGGTGAAATAATAACACCATCTTTGGAAGGCCCAAATCACTCAAACCTCCATCCATCTTTAATAGACGACGTGAGTGTAAACAATAATTAACACATCAAATATAAAGTGATGCCACAGTGCACCATCGCTGTTGCTCTACACATTAAGGCAATCCTCATCGAACAGGGCCAAGGTGCGCTGACCCAGGGGATTGTAGAGGAACTCGTCCACCTCCCCTCCACCGTTACTGGCCTGCTGGAAGTGGATCTCAAGCAGGTCTTGCAGGTTATCTTGCTCCATGATGGAAGGGATGCCCGTCAGCAGCACAGTACGAGCACACACTGCCTGCTCATTCTGATAGGGAATAGACACAAAACCACACATTTATACTTTATTTATTAGCATTTCTAAGTAACCCCAAGGACACTGTACATTACAATAAACACATTTTACAAGAGCATGTCAGAAAAGCAGAAAGGCCCTCCTAGAAACAAAGCCAAAACACACATATCTAATAACTAATAGATTCATAGAGCCTAAGCAATATAAGGCAGAAAGAAATCATTAAAAAAGATTCAATATAACTTCTACTCAGTTACTCAGTAACTCAAAACAAATGAGTAAGTTAAACTCTTTTGCGCCCTTCTGAATTTAAAGAAACTGATTACCTTTAACTTTGTGATCTCTCCATTCAAGAAAGGAGTCACCTTCACTCTTTGCTTCTTCCCCTTCTCAAATTCCACTTCATGGTAGTGCTTATCAGCCAAATAGTTGGCAACTGAAAAGATCAGGCACATTTAATACAAGTAAATTGCCCTTAACGGGGGATATTGCTGATATGTATCGTCCAAAATTAGAAGTGTCTCACTATTTTTCTCAACAAAAGTGATGACCACATTGCCAGAGTCATGCAGCATGTCACAGTCCTCCACCTCCCCTCCCCCGTTGCGGCGCTTCCCAAAGTAGATCTCCAGCTTGTCCAGCAGAATATCACAGTCCTTCTTGGGCAGATTGGAGACCAGGATACGCCGAGGACAAACCTGGGTGTCCATCTGAGCGAGAGAGAGACATATAAAATACATACATAATAGGAATACCAAGGTCTAGGTTAGCTAAATTGACTTCAAGCTGAAACCCTGATTTATTTCTCAATGAACCTATTCCTTCACCTTCTAATTCAGTACCTCAACAATGCGGGGCATCATCAGCTGAATTGGTTTTGCTTCCAAAGTGATAGCACACTCGTCTCCAAGGTCAACCTTGTGATTCTTCATGTCTAGGATTTTCTGGGCCACTGATCACAAAACATTCATTCATTCAAAACAGTCATTCAGTCCACAATAACCACAATAAAGCAGTCACTCTTAAGAAAGGTGCATGAACTCCCAACAGATTCCAACAGGAATTACTATTGGGGCTTGTACGTGTTCAAACTGTAGCCATGTGTATTTGACTAGACTGTAAAACCATTTAACATGTTTTCAAATAGTTGACTGACTGCGGTGTTTTCTTCAGAAAATGCAGGACTACTGATTAAGTCATGAAAGCCTACCGGTATATGACATAGCAGTGGGCATGGTTTTCTGGCACCACTGAAAGATCTGCCATTCATTTTTCCCATAGAGATTTACATCATGACCATAATACCTTTGATTCTGTGTATATATATTTATTTTTTCACAATATCAAAGGTTTTATGGTCATGATTCACCAGGATCCTGGTTGGCAGAAAACCATGTCCATTGCTATTTAGGCATATACCTATGTTACCTTGCATAGATAAACCCTGCTAATTTGTTAACATATAGAAAATATCACGATCAAATCACAACCTCACCTATTTCATCCTCAAAAGTAATCAGTGCAGTCCCTCCCTCCATTGGATAGACTATATGGGCCTTCATGTCAAATGTCTGTGTACTGGTTGTTGCATCCCCAGTCGCTCCAGAAAAGACCACCTTCTTTTCAGGCACATCAGCTTTAGACAACTATGATCAGAATATACTGTGTTAATGGATTAGGCACAATACAATACAATAGCACAATAAATAAAGAAATAAATACAATAAAGAAAGTCACAATGTATAGCCAGGGGTGATATCTCACAGTAGAAATCGTTAGTGTAATAATTTGTTTCCATTTGTAACTACAGGTTACATTGACTGATTGTTTGTGTATTTTTTTTGTAAAACATTTTAACAACACACATCTTGCATCGGGGTCCCTGGTACAAATACATATTAAGTTGGGGGTCCACCATAACATGAAAAGTTTCAGAACCAGTGTCTTACATCAGTCTGTTGTTTTAGTCTACTGTTATTTGCCTCTGTCTCCTCCAGGGCAGCCTCCGACACCTCGAGCTCACTCTTTAGCTGGCTTTCCTGTCGCTGTAGGTTGTGTAGCTTCTCCTAGTGGGAGGAAAAACATCGGTCAATAGTCTGATTGATTGAATGAAGTATTTATTAACAGTTTGCAGAATGGGTACATTTCACATGAAACCACAACTCAATACAAAGACTGTGGACTGTGGACGACACACTGATAAAGCATTACACTTGTTTACAACAGGGTCCACCCTTTTCAATCATTTAGAGACGTACAAATATATACTTCTATATAAAAAAGGAGGTACAAAGGGAAAGGAAACATATACAGTAAGGGGGAAAGGGGACAGGGGGATTCAGATTTAACGGGGGGCCAGTTTCGAATTGCAGCCATCCGTAGATGCCCTTTGAGAGCGGTTTTGAAGGAGTCTGGAGTCAAGGGATCTGCATGTCTTAATGGCTGTTGGTAGGGCGTTCCACATTTTGGTGGCATAGGAGCGAAAATAATTTAGTCCCATGTTTGTGCCGAATCTGGGTTGAACAGTCAGCAACCTCTATGGTTTTAACCACTTAAATCCTATATGGAGGACCAGAGTCCCTCTGGGCTATATACTACTGTCTCTTCTGTTTTATGTTATTGTGGGGAAAGCTTTAGCTGAAAATAGCTGATCTACAAGCTCACAACGCGTTGCAGCGCGATGCATTGTGAGCTTGTCGATCTGCTGCTACAATGATGTGAACCTGTTTTTAAGACACTGATTGGCATGCCTTTCAAGGACAACAATGTACTTCCTTGCCTTACCTTCTGGAAATCAAGGTCCTTGGTATGGGCATGCTGGTCATCTTCCAAAGACACGATGAGTTTTTGAGAGCGCTGCCTGAACTTCTCTGCTGTGTCCTTTTGGTCATCCCTGGAATCAGAGAGCTCCTTCTGTTCATGGAGGAGTTGCTCATATTGCAGCTGTGGACAGAGGATGTAATGAATCCTTGTATTTCATTAGCAGTGTTCATAACCAATCAACTGCTCAGGGTAAAGAACTGATAGGGGGAGAGAGTTTAGTTTAGCATCTTCAAAAGTGACACTCAATAGAAATGCAGTCATGCAATATAATTATTCTAATAATTGTTTTTTATAACGTTTTGTAATCCACCTTGTAATTGCTGATTGACTTTTTGATTCCCTCCAAGGTCTCCATGGGCTGCCTGTTTTCTGACACAATTGTAAAGTCCTGGAGGCCAGTAGAGGGGGAAAACATATTCACACATTTATCACTTTCACAATAAACACCCAGATAGGGTTGACCTCACCTCAATCGTCTAAATTAGTAAATGTCTTATGTAAGATACACACACACACACACACACACACACACACACACACACACACACACACACACACACACACACAGACAGACAGACAGACAGACAGACAGACAGACAGACAGACAGACAGACAGACACACACACACACACACACACACACACACACACACACTTGATTTTTTCCTCACCTCATCGGAAGACATGGTACGCAAAAGGGCCCACGATCTTTAAATCTTGAGTAGCCTAGACTCGATTTAACTCAATCTATAATAGTCCTCAACGTGTAGTTAAAACTGAACGTTCATTGGTTTTAATAACAAGTTTAATCAAATTGTCAAAAAGGATTTGACTAGGGTAATAAATAACGTCACATGCTAGCTAGGTATACGGTCTGAACTCACCAGTTGTGTCGATGTGTACTAAATTGAAATACGTTTCGGTTTCTATTTCGCCACCAACTAAACAGGATGGCTTGTAATACAAAGGTGTCTCCACTGGAGGGCGGTCTGGCTTGTCACTGGTTGAGCCTGCAACTAGTTTGGAACAATGTCATTAAGCTGTTGCAGTCGACCCTTGTCCTCATGGCTGAGGGAAGGTGCTGGGCAGATGGGGGGTAGGGTGACTGACCAGATCCAAACTGTTCATTAACAATTTAATTGTGTTCGTTGTTGAACATTGGAACTTTATCCATGAAAATTACATTTGTTTAGCTTCAGGCTTTGTAAACAAAAGGTGTACAGGGAAGATATGACAAATACTTTATAGAAATTTATACTAAACAAGAATGACTCAGTCATAACCTGAACATGTATTTACCTAGTAAGTACAGAATACATAAAAATGTACCCTATAATGACAAGAACTATGCTGCTGCAGTGCTGCCTTGAGATATGCACACAGTCACTACCCCAGTCGCCTAGTTACACCGCTCAATGTTGCCACTTGACTAGGTAGATTTGCCTTTAAATGAAAAGCAGATTAAAGTGCATCATCAGGAAATTCCTTGAACAATATTCAAAATAAGCTTTTATGGGCTTTTGACTAATGGACTATGGACTAATTATTTTACAGATACTCTGTGGACATTCCTCTGTACAAAACTGTTGTCAACAGTCAACAAGGATGTCTTTAGGGACCCCTGCCCTGAAATGCAAAGGCGAGAAGTGAAGTTTGAGGAGAGGTGAGACTCAGTAATTTTTTTGAGCAAATAGGTCTTGTGGAAATGTATTGGGCCCCCGATCAACTCTCACTATAACTAGACACTTTACCCCCCCCCCCCCCCCCCCCGCCCCCCTCTCTCTCTCTCTCTCTGTTTAAAAGTACAGGAAAAATCTCAAAGTACAGGCTTATATCCGTGGGTATATAGATCTCTCTCTGGCAAGCCGTACCCCCCCCCCCCCCTCTCTCTCTCTCTCTCTCTCTCTCTCTCTCTCTCTCTGTTCTGTCTCTACCTCTCTCTACCCCTTCTCTCTCTGTTCTGTCTCTATCTCTCTACCCCTCTCTCTCTCCCTGTGTTCTGTCTATCTCTCTCTACTCTCTCTCTCTGTTCTGTCTCTACTTCTCTCTACCCCTCTACCCCCTCTCTCTCTCTGTTCTGTCTCTACCTCTCTCTACCCCCTCTCTCTCTCTCTCTCTCTCTGTGTGTGTTCTGTCTCTATCGCTCTCCACCCTCTCTCTGTCTCTACCTCTCTCTTCCACTACTTGGTCTAAGATTCTGGGAATAACTGATAATGGAAATTGCACATTTTTGAAGGTGACAAATGTGTAAAGTGGCTATATGGTGATATCACAGTGATTACTTTTTTATGATTCATACTTTATTCATTTTATCACAGTGAAGATTACTGTAAAATACAACTTGCACATAAAAATAGATTGATAAACGGGCAAGAATCGTCAGACAAGTTTTTATTTTATTGTTTGTTTTAAAAACACCATTGACAATGAAGAGAATTTAATGTTTGTTTAGTCACTAAGACAAACATTAAATCCCATTAACAATAAAGAGATTTTTGTTTTACATTTTTTTTAATAATATATATTAAAGATAGATTGATAGATTGATAAACGGGCAAGTTTTTCTTTTATTGTTTGTTTTAAAAACACCATTGACAATGAAGAAAATGAAATTATTCATTACATCATCTAATCATAGCAACATGAGTTAGACTTTAATAAATTAGTCTTTGTCAGGGGAAAAATCACACCCGTGTGAACCGAGTGGTGCAATTCCCTCTCTCCCCCCCCCCCCCCCTCCCCTCTCTCCCTCTCTCTTTCTCTCATTAGCAGGCAACAGTGCAGCACTGTCTCTCTGTTTCTGGCAAACAGCGCCCCTACTGGTACTCATTATGGTGCTCATTAACACACATGAACACATACATAGGTGAACACGGACATTGCTGTTCCTTGGAGTGGTTGCAGCACTCCAAAAATGATACCATAATGTGCCCTTATTGGCTATTGATGATATCTTGGGTGAGTAAAAGGTACTGTGATTGGTGCAATGCTAACGAGTCGGTTGGGTATGTATGTCAGGATAAAAGTGGTCTCTTATTGGCTTCTCAATGTTGTAAGATGATAAGAGTGCCCCTCACTTCACACAGGTGTGATTCTTATAATCTACAGTACATGTGAGGATGCACATGTACTGTAGATTATAAGAACAACATAAAACATTATTTATACATTCAGTGCCAGTTTCAGGTCACCCCACTGACACTGATCACCCAAGGACACTTAATACTTTAATATACAGTATGAATGAATTAAGCCATTGTGTCCCATCCAAGAGTCACGCAGAGCTGCTTGCTGCACCAGGATCCATCCCCCGGGGACCCCATTGGTCATTTTTTTTAACAAGTCGAGACAACTTAATCCTGATGATCTTGTTCCTCAGCGGCCTCCTTCTTTAGCTTCTTTACTTCAGTCCTGATGATCTTGTTCCTCATCCTCTTGGCCTTCATTACTTTGAAGCGGTCGAAGTCGCTCATTGCGGCCCTCTTCTGTCTGGCCTCAATTTTCTTTGCCCAGCTGCTTTCGGCCCACTTCTCATTGACCTGTGCCTCCTCCCATGCTTTCCTCACAAATTTCTGACGGGCACTGTGTGGTACTTTGATCACGTAGTCAGTGAGGTGCATGCACTTAAAGGCCATGGCTTGCCGTCTCACGTCCGTGCAGGGGCCATCAACCAGAGCCCTGTTTTGGTCGATGACATCGACGATGGCCACAAGCTTGCCGACATGTGGCCCAAAAGAGATGTAGGCGACACGGCCGATCTCGACATAGCGCTTGAACACCATGATTGCAGTCCGTGAGCAGAAAAGGAAATAAAGCCCTTCTGATCCTTTTATATGGTTCGTTAGATGCGTGTCATGATGACGATGCCAGGCTGGCATCGTCAGTTGGCTGGCCAGCCAACTGAGTAGGCCTTCGTATCACCATGACGATGCCACACCTGTATACCCACTAACCCACATGGGGTTAGGGTTTCTCCATCAGTCTGATGTCAGCGCTGGATATTGCCGTTGTCTCCATACATGGGGCTGGCTATTTTGTCCCCATATATTATGGAGCTCTAGGTGTAAGCCTTCGTTACGTGCTCCACAAGGCTTTTTTAGTTGGGATCGATGGCCAAATTGACACCAGTTCGATGATCTCAGAGTCTATGTATGAGGGTCCTTCACATGCATGGCATGGCAGCAACAACGTAAATCCACATTAGCACAACTCCAGAAAAGATTTTTCTGTGGTTATCTTAACGCTCTAAAGTAATTTTATCTTGATTGACAGTGATTGATAGTGTTTGGTCGGTGGACAAGTGTTTATCCAATACGAATATTGGAATTCACTGTAAAAGGGTGAAAAAACTGTTTTACTGGCATCATACTGGAGCTTATTGTATGTGTGAATTCCTTCAAAGTTCCTTAAAGGACAACTTTAGTTTTTTTCAACCAAGGTTCATGTTTTAGGATGTCATTAGAGAAAGTAAAAGATGAGTGTTCTTTTTTTTTCCATTTGCTGCTTTCTTTCGTTTTAGGGATTTTAGCTGTTTTGTACAGGGGGGTAGGGGCATTCGAGCATGGGGCTAAATATGTATTTTTTTACAAAATATTATGGCGATTTATTTTTATTTTATTTATTATAGTCCTAATTAACCCCAGGAAATTACATCTGGCCACAAATAAATAACAGGATCTACTGAATGTGAAGGTAGCCTACTGGGGGGAAGCCACACATGTCATAGGCTCAATGTCAGTTTGACACATTCAGTTCAACGCCATTGACAATGAAGGGAAAACATATGTCATATTGTCCCTCATTACATCATGTCTCTTTATTGTTAATGGCATTTAATGTTTGTGTTGGCACCGTTTGTTTTACATCACCATTACATCACCTAATCAACATGAGTTAGACTTTAATATATTAGCGCCCCTCACTTCACAAGGGTGTGATTTTATTTCCTGTTGATTTGTGTTATATCACCACAATCATCAAACATCAAGAGGAAAAAAATAAACACATTTCTGACGACGTTTATTCTGAAGGTTCAGCAGGAAGTGACGTCTACCAGTTTGTCTTGAAAGGTAAAAAGAATCCTTTCCAACTTCCTTTCCTGTTAGCGGTGGTCAGAACAGCACCAGTGAGTTATATTCCTCATTTTTATAATCTTCAATCATCCTCCTAAACCTAGTCATTTTAATTGTTTTATTTACGCCGTATGTGTAGTGAACATACATGAAGCTCAGATATGTTTCTATTTCTGTTCATTTCCATTTTTCAGTGGAGGAAAATAAACGATGTTTTAAGTTGGTCTATGTAGCCGTCATTTCCAACATGGCAGCTTCCTACACGTAGATGCTCTGTTGATTACAGTCTTGAGCTGTAGCTGGGTTTTTTTTAGCTTCCATGGTCTGAACACCGACCTGCTTTCAACACGTAATCTGACCACAATGATCTGTTGTCTACTAGAAACATTTATAATATATAATAACATTAAGTGGTCGCAACCGGCGTTAAGCAGCCACTGGCTAAGTATTGTGGCTAATGTTAGCTCAGCTTGCTAATCAAGCTGGCTCAGCTGGCTGCTTCAAAACCAATATTCATAATAACTCAAGCCGCAAGCGATTTAACATAACATTGTTTGCTTGTGCGGTGCACACAACGGCATACAAAGCCTCCGGTAACTAGACTTTAATGTGTTGTGTTTATGAGAGAGCTTACGGTGTTTTGTTTGACAGATATGGGCAAGTTCATGAAACCTGGCAAGGTGGTGATGGTTCTGGCTGGACGCTACGCCGGGCGTAAAGCCGTCATAGTAAAGGTAAAGTCTACTTGTCTACACTAATGTTATAGTGCTTAAAATATATGTGAATCATGCACTGGTAGCCTATTCTATTTCATCTCTGTAAGGAGCTGTGTAGTATTGTGTGATCTGTATTGTGTAATGTATTTGTTGTGATTTTGTGTCCTGATGGCTGCTTAATGTAAAATGAATTTCTGCAATGACAAATAAAGCATTACATACACCATGCATGCATTTCAAGTTGTATCCACCTACTGAATTTAATTCAGATTGAAACGTCGTGAGTTTAAAATTATACACTGCTAATTGGTCATTCAGTGGAAGTAGCCCAAAGAACTACTGCTCTATGGACTGGCCTAGATTGTCTTGTTGCACACTGTCAACACGTTTTGCTTCTCTTTGCAGAACATCGATGATGGCACATCTGACCGGCCCTACAGCCACGCTCTGGTCTCGGGGATCGACCGCTACCCTCGCAAGGTGACTGCAACCATGAGCAAGAAGAAGGTTGCCAAGAGGTCAAAGATCAAGGCCTTTGTGAAGGTGTTCAACTACAATCACCTTATGCCCACCAGGTCAGTACCAGGTTGGATGTGGATAATGGTTCCATCTAATAAGGTGTTTTCTATAACAAAAGAATTGTCTTATTTATAACAGATTATGTTGAAATTAGAGATTTAACAGTTTGGTCATAGACCATCCAACACTTCTAAAATCCCTTTGGCAGTTCTGTTCTTTTACACGCATGAGTGTACCACTTTGGTTTATGGAGTAGTCGCAACTGTACATTTTTGTTGTCCATTAATTGCACTACAAATCATGATAAATGACTCGTAATTGCAATCGGGGGATTATGTAGTGCACATAACGGTAAACTCCGGTTTGAGAGAAAAAAGCAAACATCTAATAATAACCCATTAAAACCAGGAAAACATCTGTCATTTTAGATTGTTCCATTGGCTATTCAAAAACGACAAGCTTGTACATCTACAGTTTTGTAGCTATGAGTGAGAACTACTGATTCCCCAGATCTAAAGCCCAAACCACATGGGTTTCATTGGTATAGTCTACCTGAAACGATTTGTCCCAACCTGACCCTTTAGTGTGGTTTAGGCTTTACAGTGTTGGTTCATATTTTTTGCCATAATATAGTGGTTGCATTGCAATATTGATTCCCTGAGTCCTGTGGTAGGAGTTCTTGTTTTGGTGAATATTAAGTAGTTGCGGTCATTTTGTGTGGGTCTGGGGGCCACCCATTAAAAATGAATGAATAGACAAAACTAGCGTCATTGGTATTGTTGACCTATTTCAACCATATAGTTCAACTTAAAACTCAGTCACATGGAACTATTTTTTTGTGTCCAGTATCTCTACGCCAGCAGCAGCACAAAACCATTGTTCCATGTGACAGGAGTCAAAGTTGAATGGAAGTTGCTCTATATGGTAGGAATGGGTCAACAATACAAATTATGGACTGGTAATCTATTTATTAATACAAATAAAAATCTTTTATTAGATATGCTCAGTCACAACTCTCAGTCCCTGTAATTACTCTGCTCAATGTTGCCCCTCGACTACGTAGATTTGACTTTAAATGAAAAGCAGATTATGGTTTGTGTGCATGATTAGGAAATACATTGAACAATGTTCAAAAAAGGCTTTCATGGGCTCTTGACTAATGGAGTAATTCTTTTTCAGATACTCAGTCGACATCCCCCTCGACAAAACCGTCGTCAATAAAGACATCTTCAGGGACCCTGCCCTCAAGAGAAAGGCCAGGCGGGAAGCCAAGGTCAAGTTTGAGGAGAGGTAAGACTGTTATTTGTTTTTTGTGAGCAAATTGTTTTTCTATTGGGTCTTTGTGGAAATGTACATGGACATAAAATCCACTTGTCTTCTGTCAAAGTGTTACCAACAAATATCAGGTCTAACAACCTTGTCTTGGCATGAAAATAGACGGCTCCTTATGATGTAAATACTTTCTAAAGTCTTGTTTGTTTTTCCCCCACAGGTACAAGACCGGCAAGAACAAGTGGTTCTTCCAAAAACTTAGATTCTAGGCTACCTTGGTTCTACAAATAAATGTACAAAAATTGATCACATGACTTGTCTTTTTTCTTTTTATATTCGTCATGTTTTGGGTGTGGCTTGAATAAAATCTGTTTGTTGTATTGACATCTTATGGTACTGTTGGTTTTTACAGTTGTGTTCCCAAGTCCCAGATAAACGGGTGTATGGTTGGCTCCTAAAACTGAACCGGCCAACATCAGTGTATAATGAAATGGCCTTTTTATCCACTACTTGGTGTATGATTCTGGGAATAACTGATTGCGTTAATGGATCTCATAATGGATTTTAAAAACTGGCAAGTTTTTTAAATGTTACAAATGTGTAATCTAATAAGTTTCCGCAAGTTGCTATGAGGACCAATACAACTGCACTTAAAAATAGATAAATGTAAATTTATTTACTTTATGTCAAATATTACAACCATTATAAATGTAATGTCTACAATTCCAAGCGCTTGTCTGCACCGCACTTCAAATATGGGGGTCTAGGCCTGAAAAGTTTGGGAGCTGTCATTTTCAACTAGTCTTTCCTCGGCTCTGTCCCCGTCTGCTTTAAAATCGGCACACCCAACTGTTTTCTGTAGCCTACATACAGTATTATGTTTTGTTGTTACTAGTGTTGATGTCTGGTATGTTTGTCTTTGTCTGAATTTTATACACAGGACCACAATGGAAATTCAGTATCATTGTATAATACCACTATTTGAAAATTTAAGTACCAGTATTCCAACAATCTGGTTGCCAGATACCAGGAGGCTAAGTGAATGTGTACAGAGTTGCCATACACAACAGGTACCAGGAGAATGTGTAGAGGATACTGTTACTGTCTATTTTCCCGGCTTAAAGCCGGGAAAATCTACATCAGTAGACAAGCAAACCAAATTCAGTTGTTCATAAGCTGATGTATAATGATAAGAGTGCCTTTCACTTCACACGGGTGTGATTTTTTTAAACTTGAGCTGTATGAAATACTTGCCATTAATATAGGGGTTGCAACTGTATTTATTGACAGTCCTGTGGTGGGAGTTCTGCTCCAGTTTTGATGAAATAAAGTAGTTTCTGGCATTTTGTGGGGGGCACTGGGCATTTGTATTGACCTATTTTTAAAATATTAGTGCAACTTTTGTTCATTTTTGACCCCTCTATCACATGGAACTATAATTTGTGTCCATATCACTATGGCCAAAAAATAGTTCCATGTGATAAAGGGGTCAAAGTTGAAGTTGCGCTAATATTTTAGAAATGGGTCAGTATGGTGCATTTAATTTTACACAACCAAAAAGTGAAACACAATTTCAATCACATTTACAGAAGCTAGGTTCCTTTGTTTTCACAATTCTCAAATGTTGTAGATAGATCGGTTCCTAGTTTCAGTAATAACCATTCAATGATCATTCTCCATCAACACAGTTCTACAGTGTTGTCTACATACAGTACCGCAGACATGGGAAATTGAGAAAACAAACAATAGTTATGAACAAACTTTAATGTGGCACAGGCACAACATGAGTCAGTTTGACAGCATCTGGGTTTTTTTTTTTTACATTCAGTATTTCAGGATAGACTACATGTGATTCACATGTCACAAGAAGATAAAAGATTTAATTTCCTCATTTAAAAGAAAACTAACATTTAAAACCTTTCACATCCAACAATCACCTTAGATTTTGAATGAAATATGTAGCAATACATAATGATTTAAATTGTTTTGTTTACATACATAATTTTCTTTCAAATGTCACCATTTAGAATAGAAAAAAGCAGCAGTTAATACAGGGTTTAAGGTCATGTCAACACGATGTGCAAGAACTGACAAAATCTAAATAGTCTCAAGAGAGGAACATTACTCACCAAGGGTAATTAATACCTTACCACACGTTTCCTGTAATGTACCATATACCACCGTCTCTATCTCCTATTGTCCTGAGTGCACCGTTTAGCCTAATACATTGCTACAAATTCAAGAGCTGATTTGCCACAAAAACGAATCTTTTCACTGTAGAAATCAGAAAACAACACAAGCACCAGAATATGTGGCAAGCTTTTGTTTTCTGTGTAGCAGCCACAGCATATGCAGCAAATGAAATGTCTCACTGGTAACCATGCATCCCATCAGCGACAGACCTCATCCCACAACATCTGTTCCGTTGCATAGGTCAAGATAATATCATCTACAGAGGGACATGGTATAATAAGCACAGCTCACAATGGTTTTACTAATGAAGAAGTAATCTCATTCTTCATTCTAAGGCATGTAACAGTACAAGTATCCATGCTATTCCAGTCCCTGTGACATCTCAGAATTGTGGGCTAGTGACCATGTCAAGTTGATTTACACAACACACAGTTGAATCATCCATGCATGTACACATAACAAACGTTACTGTATCTTAGTCGACTGGCTGTTTAAGTAACTTCTTTAAGGGGTGTGGTAGAGTAAAAGGTGCAATACTTCAGGAATAAAGGCATTAGTAGTCTTAATTTCCAGGTAAGGACAGTACAGGGTAACCATAAATATAGAGAATCATGTTACAGAACATATAGATGTTACATAACATATAGGCCTAAAGGAAACATAACATATAGGCCTAAAGGAAACAAATGTATCTCTTCTGCCCTTCCTGATGAATCCATGATATGTTGGCCACTTTGGTCCGTTTCAGAAAGCGTCTTTAATGTTCTTGAGTTGCCGAACAGCCAGGTCCACCGGGAGGTTGAATTTGAGGTGGCTGATGCGACCGAGGGATCGCAGGGCCCCTTCAAAACCAGTCTGGGCCATATAGCTCCAAGGCTGGTAGTGTGGGTATATGAGTGTTCCTGACTTACACAACAGGTTAAGCCACGACACTAGCCGTTGCTCATTTAGGGCCATACACACTAGTGCCTTAAACTCAGAGTCCGCACTTCGTTTGTAGCGTCCATGCTCCTTAAGCACAGTGTGAATGGCCCACAGCAACGACTGTTTAGGAGTGATGGTGACTGGGCCACCCCCCAGAGGCAGACTAAAGGACTGTGACAGCTGGCGGGCTGGTGTCTCCACAAAGGCTTTTCCATTCTTGGAATGGTAATAGCTGACAAAGAGTTCCCAGGGGTGCATGGTTTGTGGACCCGGTCTGTAAGGAAGCAGGCAGGAGATGGGTGCGAGCACCAGGCTCATGCCCTGGGAGGGCGTGTAGAGGCCGTGGGCCAGCAGATCTCTGAGGGTGACAGCCAGTTCCTTCCTCACAGACGTTGTCAGATCATCTCGGGGCCCCAGGGAGGGATTACTGGTGTAGTTCACCACATGCTCGACAGAAGATTGTCTGCACGAAGCTTGCACGCGCACCTTGTCCACAGCTGCCTCCAGACGCTGCAGCAAGGGGCCATAGTCCTGTCCTGTCTCCCCCTGAGACCACACGTTCTGGGGAACGTGCCCGGACGCACAGCCAAACTGGCTAAGAGCAAAGATCTGCAGCACAGCCAGTGCCTTCTGGATAAGCTGCAGGCCTGTTTCCCGTATCTTCTGGGCTTGCTCTGGGTCCACTACGGCAGGAAGAGGAGATCCGTCAGAATATGTACAATATGTCCACAACTGCCCAGGGGACTAGAATATAATCATGTGAATGCCGACTACGGTTAGTGTGAGGTATACAATGACTGACTGACCTCTTTTCCTCACCCCAGGAGCTCTGGGGTTAGTCCCTGCTGCCTGTGGCTGCTGGCTCTGTTCGCAATCGGACAGTAGAGGGTTTCCCACCTCATCTGTTGGGAAAGGAGCAAGGTACATAATAATTAGCTCTGGTCCATATCGCTAATGCCATTGCTGCCTTGGATTAAGGCTATGCCACTCTTGGCGTCCTGCCCTTGCATGAAATGCAGACCAGCGTCTCCTCTGCAGCGAAAATATAAAGACGGGTTGTGTCATTATAAAGGAAAAGAAAGGGATTTGTTTTCCATCGGGGAAAAAAATACTTTTTTCGGGAGCAATGGCATTAGAGCTATGGTGTAATCAGACTAGCAAAACACACAAGGAAATATGTGGACACCAAATGAATATAAACCACTAAATGACCAACATCCGATCCAAGTGGATCTACAGTACACACCCTGGATGAAGTTAATGAACATCTCCAGGTCCCTGATCTGGGTTTTAAGCTGATCCACCAGCTGTTCTTTGACCCTGGCTGGGTTGACGATCTGAGCAATCGCAGCATCTACTCTCTGCCTCAGCTCCTCAGGCGACAGGTTCCCAATGTCCTCATTCAGGTTCACATCCAGCTTTTTAATCAGCTCATCAATGATGACCTGAAACATGCAAGACAGGTGGTTAATGTTAGAGTAGCCAATGCAGCCGGTGCACTGTGGCACACGTGACCTTATACACACAATTTGAATTTTGCAAAAACAAACACCAGAAGGCAACGTATTTAACATAAACTAGGTTTCGTTCCCCCAATAGAATGTGCTTTGAGTCTGTATCTACCTTCTGTTTTTCCATCACGACCGACTGCGGTAGGGCGTCGTAGCTTCCCTCCTGGTAGGCAAAGTGTTCAAGGTCATCCAGCTGAGTCTTCAGCTGGACAATGAGGTCCTTCTGTTTCTCCCTCTGAGCCTCCAGGCGCTCCCTCTTCTCCCTCTCACTCTGACAAGACAAACAGAACAGCACAGTCAGACAGAGACAAATCTACAGAACGGAGTTACAGTAGGCTTTTCCATAGAGGAATGGAGGCACAGGCAGTGGGTGCCTGCCAAGAGAGGAGAGGTCTGGTCACGGTGTCTCGTTTATCACAGAGAATTTCAAGTAGAGCTGCACGTTCTGCTACACTGGAACAAATGCACTGACGTACGGGGGACTTCTTTCTGAAAATAAGGGGCTATACCTAATATCAAATATCTACAATATTCTATTAATCAATATAGGCTTACACAATTTTACCCATTAGCCTATTATGTTTGCACTATGTATAATTTGCAATATTTATAAAAATAAAAACATCTAATAAACCAGTAAACATAAAGAATAAATTAACATTAGTTCGCGAGAAACATCAGGTCAACACAAGATCAAGACACAAAGATAATTATGTTCTACCAAAAATAAAAACTAGTATGGGAAGCCGATCTTGTATTTTTAGGGCAGTTAAATTATGGAACTTCTAGCTGGAATTGCTTTCATTGATTCATTACTACAGTATGTTGTGATTTTAGTTTAGCTTTGTTTTTTTTTGTTTTAGTTTCTGTGTTGGTATGCGGTCAGGTTTTCAGCTGGCTCAGGGAAGAGGACGACCCTGCCATGCATAGTCCACTGTATAGATTAGATAGGTGAATGTACTGTATCTGTCTGTAGGCAGGCATATGCTGTGCCTGTGTGTGCGTGAGTGTGTGCGTGAGTGTGTGCGGATGATGTAGAGGATTAGAGGTATAGGTACTTTTGTTACGCTGTAATACATGACTCACTGTTGTCTTTTAGCATCAGTGTAATTTGTAATGTATTTTTGAAATGCAATGTATTTTGTAATGTAATATAATGTATTCTGTAATGTTTTAATTTAATTCTGACTGGACTTAGCCGAATGGCTAAAAGAGATCCAAATAAAAATCTAATCAAATCAAATAATTTACAGATTATTGGACAAACTCTTGAGAATGGCTAAATATATATTTACCTCCCACAAATGGTGGGCACAGCATGTTGAACAATGAGCAAAGTTCAGCCTGTTTGATCAATCCTGTAATGAAGTCCTAATGCAGAAAACATGTGCACAATACAACGATGACATCTATTGACACAATCTACCTATAGGAATCATACTCACCAGGTCCTTCTACATGTAAAGCATGTGACAAGAGAAAAACATGAAGAGAGATAATTGGAATATGATTACAAAAGGAGATAAACTCCTAAACTAGGCTTGGTCTCTCTAAATGGAAAGAGGTATGGACCAGGGGCAGAGTAAACAACGGCAGGGCCTAAGTGCTTGGGTTCCATGCTGCTGTACACATAGAAGCTATTAAGCCCATTATACTATAGGTACTACAGATCTGCTGGAGGCATGTTTGTTGAGCCTGTGCACTCTGAGTCACCCGCTTTTGTCAAACACCACCATTTTGTGACGATTTCCTCCTCAGATAAGAGATCTCAGGGAACACAAACAGTCCTGTTGTGTGACGCAACAGGCCCGACACAAAGCTTTAATCAGCAGCCTTACAGACAGCCACGGCCACCCAGCAGGATAATTTAATTTCCTGTGAACAGTGGCTGCTGCTCTGTTCTGTGTGTCAGTGTTGTTGCCTACTGTATGTAATTTGCATTCATACATGTGTGTGTGTGTGTGTGTGTGTGTGTGTGTGTGTGTGTGCACGTGTATGTGTGTCAGTGTGTGTTGAGTCTGTTGACATCTCATTTGACCACTGATGTCCACTGGGTGATATGGCAGATGCAGCTAGCTAATTTATATTCACTAATGTGCCTCAGGGGGCTTGTTTTGTTTGACAAGACAATGGAACCCGACAAAGAAAGTGAATCAACTGTGGACACAACAAAAACATGTAATTACAGTTTTGGACATTTATGCTCATATGGTGTACAGGAAACTGTTCTCATTTCTCTTTTTTATAGAACACTATGCCTAATTCAGTTGTATAATCTGCTATTGATTGGTTTTATCCACTTAATTCACTCACATAATATGTTAACTGAGCGAGTAAGGCAGTAAGCTATACTACAATAACATTTGAAAAATGTACCAGGCAGCAACCACAACAACCAGACTCTCACCGCGTTCTCCAGCTGTTTGGCATCCTGCGCTCTGCAGCCCACGACATGAGGACACCCTTTAAACGCGAACTCTTCCAGCTCCACCAACATCCTCTCCTTGTCGTCGCTCTGAGCGTGGACTATTTGTTTCAGTCGGAACTGCACCTGTGCGAAGTGGGACGTGAGGGCGAGGAGGGACGAGTTCGCCAGCTCCTGTTCCTCCTCCAGTCTCCTCATCCTGGCGGCGGACGCCTCTTCCTCCGCGGCCGAAGACGAGGCTTTGAGCCTCGGCAAAGCAGTGTCCGCTGCACTCCGGGTCTCATCATCCTCGGGACTGGCGACGGCACCGACGGGCGCCCATCGCTTCCCGGCGCCAGCAGCTGTAACGCCTTCGCTGTCCGAGGTGGACAGCTCTTCTGTAGACATGTTTCAGTTTTCAGTCCGTAATCAAAGTACCCCGGTGCGGCTTGTTATGGCACGGTTTCCACTCGTTTTCTACGGTTGTACAGCGCACATACTAGGGATTACCGCCGATGAAGCAGGTGCATCGCCATCTTGAGACAGGGGTGATTTGATTCCATACGTCAAACAGGGGGAGGAGCGAATAGTTGAAAACAGTGCAACGTCAACTCTCCTTCTTTCCTTAAGGAGTATTGTTAAAGAAGGAGAGGTCACAAAACACTGTTCTACGCACTGGGGTGAGTGCTGCTGACTGACAGCAGTCTGACTGGGAGTTTGATTGATCATTGATTGATGATAATGTAATGTTATTTGTAGAATGGGTACAGTTCAAACGAAAGTACAGGTCAATACAGAAAGTTCTATGAGGATGAAAGAAGAAAAAGCCAGACGAGTAGGATACAAAGGCTGAAAGGCAATAATTTACATTCCAATGGGCTCTACCGCAACGGCCAATCAGCTGTCCATTTTAATAGTTCTCAGGTCTTGTATTTGTCCTCTTCTTTTCTCATTGTATGGATTTTGGTCAGGCAGTAATGGATTTGGATAGGCGGACGCCTGCCCTCGCCTTGTAGATACGCCTCTGCTCTCTAATAAGACTTGTTTACATCAGATCAGGGTCCTCCATTTTCAATTCATCAGAACATTTGGTAACACTTGCAGATAAGGTTCATGAAACAATGATTAACTAATGCTTAACTAATACCATAGTTAGGCATTAGTTAAGCATTATTTCATCACAATTCATCATTAATTCATGATGACTTAATCATGACGTAACATTAGTTAGTTAATCATGATTCATGGCATTCATGATTTCATTTATAGATCAGATTTATTCGCCCAAATCTATGCCCACGATGAGTGCTCAAAGGCGGGTAGGTTTAGTCAGCAGACTCGGTCTCTCTGGAGGTAATTTTTCTCAATTCTCTCCCTGGTGCTTTATGGATCATTTTTGGACTCCCCCATTTTGCCCAAATTTTCTATACCCAGGATGAATGCTCATAGGGTTAGTGAGCAGACTCGGTCTCTCTGGAGATAATTTTTCTCAATTCTATGCCCACGATGAGTGCTCAAAGGTGGTTATGGGTCTGACCGGAGCTCTCCCTGGTGTTTTATGGATCATTTTTGGACTCACCCATTTTGCCAATCTGGATGAGTGCTCATAGGCGGGTAGGGGTCTCTCCAGAGGTCTCCCTTGTAGTTTATGGGTATAAACTCCAGAGAGACCGAGTCTGCTCACTAACCCTACCCGTCTATGAGCACTCATCCTGGGTATAGATCTGGGCGGAATTTTTTTGATCTAAATCATCTACTAATCGTGGTTAACTAATGACGATTCATGATGAATCATCATCATGAATCATGATGAATTGTGATGAAATAATGATTAACTAATGCTTAACTACTATTAGTTAAGCATTAGTTAAGCATTTTTCATGAACCTTATCTGCAAGTGTTACCGAACATTTAAAGACGTACAAGACCTCTATGGAAAAAAGGAAATCATCATAGGCTATATACAGTTACTATATACAGTTAAAGAAAGTAAAAAGGGGAGAACTTACTACTTAGACGATTCATTCTATAAAATACATTAGTAGGCCTTACGGTACAACAAATATACACTATGGAAAAAAGGAAATCATCATATATACAGATAAAGAAAGTAAAAACTTCAATAAAAATACATTACCAAGGGCACAAATATTTTTCTGTTGCTATTTCAGTTTCACACTGAATTAAAAAAAAAGGAAAAACGGGACGTATCTGACCTTTCCTTCTTTAAAAAGCGTTGTCCACAACGACAACCACAACAGCTGGACATTAGTGCTTGGTGGTCACTGGTCACTGGTCAGTCAGTATCAGTATGCAATGCAAACTAATAGGCGAGTGCGCTCCGGTGCTGTATTTCCGAACGCGCCCCTCTCATCAAGTACGTTGAGAACAACAAGGCGGCCGACAACGACTGGTTCTGACTCTGACTCGAGTCCAACAAGTAGGGAACGCCGCACGCGCTGGTTCGGAAAGTGCTGGTACATCCACAAGTCCCACGACCTTTATCTCCGGTATGAGTTCGCCGTGGAGTTTGAGATACCGGTCGGTCACCTACCCCTCGACTGCCCCCGAAGTCGCCATCCCAGGCCAGAACTAGACGGGAAAACGTCCAAAATGTACCGAGGGGCAAGATCTGTCTGACGGACCACTTCAAACCGCCCTGGGCCCGGAACGTGCCCAAATTCGGATTGGCCCACCCGCCAGTGGCCCTTAGACTAGGTCCCTGGCTAGCGGTCGAAGTCCCGGACCTGATCGCGAAAGGACTCGTGGCACAAGATCAATGAGTGAATCAAATTTAAATTGAACCCATGGCTCCCCTAAACTAAAACTCATGACAACATGGTCATGAAAACGACGACAAAAATAAATATATGAAAGGATATAAATACATGACATGAGTAAGATTTTAACAATAAATAAATAAGTAGCAATATTTATTTATCTACTGTTGATTTTTGGCATCCATAATGTTGCATTACCGCCATCTACTGGGTTGTAAACAGTTTCACAGCACATTATTTTAGTGTCCATGCTAACCTAATCAGGTTAGCAGTGTCCACCAGTGATCCCATTCACAAAATGGTCTACTCTGCCTAAATTGTCTTGAGTTGTGCAAATCTTTCATCTGTATTATCTATTCTAGAGATGTGGAGACAGGCTGGAATGGCTTAGGGTCGACGACAGTACAGCATCTTGCAATGGGTCTGGTCCACAAGATTCGATACACCACCAAGATACCCATGTACCTGTCTAAATACTTCCTCAATGTTAACGAAGTCCACACCCACAACACCAGAGGGAGTGCAAACCATGTACAACCCAGATTCGGCACAAACAAGGGACTAAATTATTTTCACTCCTATGCCACCAAAATGTGGAACGCCCTACCAACAGTCATTAAGACATGCAAATCCCTTAACTCCTTCAAAACCGCTCTCAAAGGGCACCTACGGACGGCTGCAATTCGAAACTGGCCCCCGTAAAACCAGAATCCCCCACCCCACCCCTTTTCCCCCTCACTGAATATGTTTCTTTTCCCTTTTTACCTGATGAATTGAACAAGGTGGACCCTTTTGTAAACAAGTGTAATGCTTTATTGGGTCGTACACTCACAGTTAACAGCCTTTGTATTGAGTTTTGCTTGAAATACTGTACTGTAATTCTGCAAACTGTCCCCCACACACCGCTCGGTGTGTGGGGGACCTGTTTGATCACACAGGGGAAATTCAATGTTCAGCTGCTGCCCAAGTGGTCAGACTATATAGCACAGGGGTCTGGGGGAATAATTAGGGGTCAAGTGTCTTGACTTGCTCTTGCTCAGAGACCTCAACACATTTCTGGGACTGGGAATTGAACCTGTGACTTTATGTAGCTTTTAGCATAGGTTCAATAAGGAAGATCTTAACCAACGCATCCATTCGGCCTTTCAGCACTATCGTGGCTCATCATTATCTGTTCTCAAATCCTAGCAATTTGCAGCAGCCAATCGGGTGATTCGACTCCGCCTTTAAATATCTCTGCCTCTGACACCTCTCCATTCTCCTTTCAGTCTGCAACAAGCAACCCACCTCCATCCCCAACTCCACCTTTCCATCTAGTGTTGAGAAGGAAGGAGGGTCATCTGCTCAGCTGCCACCACCAGCGTCTAGACTCCAATGCTCCAATGGGGGGTTCTCCCTATTAAAAGCTAATATTATTCAATAAATGCAATTGGAGTCTAATCCCCAAAATAATGCTCTGCCATAATTTTGCCTTTGCCATTTTGCTAAACTGCTGCCAAAATCTTTCCAATAAACATTTGCTTATTCCATATTGGTGTGTTCTCTCCTTTATTGAACTGTTTCCCAGGCAGCCTTTCTGAGTCTACAATTCAGCTGTGGCTGCCCCATCTGAATCCTTTCTGATGTCTTCTGTGTTCAACAGTGCAAGTTATATCCATGGCAATGCATGTCAAATATGATCTTTTCTTGTCCATGGTATGCAGATATTCTGGTCAGCTCAGCTCCATTCCTTTTTTCCTCAAATTCCCTTTGCACTGCCCACATTTCCCTCCATTGTCTTTTCTGCTTGGATTATTTACTCTTTCACTTCCTTCTACAAAGATGAAGTACTTCATGTAGTGTCAGCTAAGTAAGAAATTCCAAGAAACAGCTGTTTCGCGAAGAGAAGAGGTTAAATTCATAGATACTGTATGTGGTCAGGTGTACCGAAATGGCCTCATCTATGTCCAGGGAAGGTAACTTTATATTGTTAGACAAAAAACTCATGAAATTGAATATATTTGGAGAACTATTCACTTAGCAAAAAGAATGCCTGTGTTGGTACGTACAGTACAGTAACCTACTGCAACAGGAGAGGATGTGGGTGACCCCACATGATATCCAATATCCCAGAATCTTTAATGTGTTAATGTCTGTATGTTTTGTTCTTGTCAAGGGGAGGCTGGTAGAGGGTGGGTGATGTACTGTATGTTTGAGAATGTGTCTGCAAAGGGAACAATAAACAAAAAAAAAACCCTTTCACTTCCTTCATTCTTTAGTGAATAGGAACCTGCAGTAATCCCCCCCACAGCTGCAGACACTGCTTTACTTTTCTTTTCTTTCCCACATCCTCTGCAGCAACATGTCCTTACTCTTGACAACAGAACCATCTGAGAGATGTCACCTCATACAGTATGGCATTGGTCATTGGCCTGTAACACATATAGAATATTGTTCTTCGAATGTCAAGCACACCAACTACTGTCTTAATGCCCTTCTCTGAATCTTGTCTATTCTGCTTCACACTCCTGTAAAGTCCTGAAATTACTCTGCTCTACTCTGTAAAGTCCTCAGTGATTTAACAGAGTGGTCCATTTAATACATTTGTACACTCGTCACTCGGAGTACAGATGGATAAATGAACACGATTTTACTGCGAAGCAAGTCACACAAGTTCCTTTAAAAGTGCAAATGTTCAGGGCTTTCTCTCTCTGACTCTTTTGATTTACATTCAATAATAAATTAGGCTATTATAGTAGCTGTGTCACATTAGTATTAACCCACAAGAAGAAAACGTGACTATTTTGTTGTCTGCTAAATACAAACACTCTTTTCATCAGAATTCTTTAATTAACCAAAAATACAAGCAATTAATTATAATTATTTTGTGATGGATAAATAGCCTAAGTAGTGTGTTTAAATTCATTTACACTATTATTGGCAATGTAAAAACATTAAACCACATACAAGTATCGTGCCCTTGGAGTGTTTAAAATTAAACACAATAATTTTTTAACCTAAAGGATGGTTTCAAGTAGAAAATGTAGCATCCATAGTGCAATTTGTCTCAAGCCCTGAGAGTGCAAGCTTAATGCAATTTAAGTATCCCAACATACATTCAAAATGTCCCCTAATTACCTAAACTACATTGTATATGGAAATGAAGTACAGTAGAGAAAAACTGTGTGTTTTCACACAAGTAGAGCTCGTTTCTTGTTGAAGAAGAATTGCTGCCAGTTGTCCCAGCTGAGTTCTGTGTTCTGTGAGCAGGTCCCATCCTCACTGCAGGTATGGCTAGCAGGACAGCAATGCTTCATGTCGTTGCAACACACCGCCTGGTGGACAGTCAGCAATAAAGCAAGAGGGAGAGGACAGTTGTTATGGAACTGAATATTCAAATAAGGCTTCTTCAGCCGAACGCAATATTTAAATGACATACTGATATGGTGTCTTTCTCCTACTGTTGATACTACTCCAGTTTGATAACTATCTTGGTAGTATGCAAGACAATTGTGGGTTTACTGTAGGCTAGTCTTGCATAGCCATACCATCAGAGAACTATGGCTGATCCCCCCCCTGCATCACAGCGTGTGGCCTTCATATGGGATGTTATCAGGATTGGTTTTCTGCTAGTTTTCTTCAGCATCCACACCCATTTCTCCACACATATCAGTAGGCGGAGAAGTCTGATTGTCTGGCTATGCGAGACCAACTGTAGGCCACAGCCTCAAGTAGCAATTAGACATGCAACCCTGAATAAAACTTCTCACTATCCTTTTGTAGGCGTTTTGTTTTTCCAGTCTATATCATGTGCTTTAATGTTATTGTACTGTACAGTGTCATACATTCAGAGACGGACAACAGCCCCATGTAGTGGTGGATGTCCTGCAGCATGTCTCTCCGTCTTTGCAGGAGGACTGACCCTCACATTGGACAACCCTCCCCAAGTCATACAACTTGGGTTGGGGTATGGGCTGTGACAGTAATGCCAGCCCATAAACTCGTGTTAGCGGCACTCTCTGTAGCTGTAGCATGGTGACTTTGAGACAGGATGCTGAGCCCAGGTTGCAGCTGTAGCCTTGTGGACAGCAGTGCTCCATATCTGGACAGCACACAGCCTGAAGGAAGACAAGGTACAAAGGATGTTATTGGTAAAGAAAATAATAGACCATTTATGCACTGCTGCATGTGTCCTGTGTTTTACATTTTGTTACTTTTGCTAGGGTTAATCCATATCGATATTGCAGGTCATGTAGTAAGCTGATTAAAAAAACTCTTATATAATATTTCTCTTTTACTTTCACCTCTGTCTTTCTCTCTCTATTGCGCGTACCCACACGCACACCCACCTACCTCATGCAGAGGGCAGCAGCCCCACTGTCCTGTGGAGAGCTGGCAACAAGTGGAGTGTTCAGGGCATGCGTTCTGGACATCACACTCAACAGCGTTGGGAGCAGCGTTTAGGCTGTTGGTAGCTGGGAGCTTGTTGTACCATGGAATCACCACTTCCCCTTTGTAACACGTGGCTTTCTTCGGATCACAAGAGTAGCCTTTGGGGCAGCAGTGGGTTCCACCTTTACAGCATACCGCCTGTAGGGTGAGTGAAAGAAGACGTATTAAAATTTACTTCAGTCTTATGTCTTAATTAGTGCTTTTATGAATGAGTGGTATGTTGCTTATTTATTTATCATATTCCCAGAGTGAGGTTTCTCACTCATTGTACACATACAATATAGAGGCATTGGCATTCTTATACAGAACTTAAAAGTTTCTTAACAGTGTGCAAAACGGCAAAGGGACCAGTGTGGGAATATGGTAAATAATAATAATAAATAATAAATAAGATGTACATAGTTATTAGTTATGGAGAGTAGCTCACCTCTGGCAGTGGGCAGCATCCCCACTTCTGAGTTGAAGCCATGAAACAACAGGTGGTGTATTTTGGGCAGCTGGTGTGTTGGTCACATGGAATACCGTCTTCTGCCCCTTCTTCTTCTTCTTCTTCTTCTAGCTCTTGGGTTGTGGCTGCCACAGTACTGGGGGCCATCGTTGTATACGCTGGTACCTTCTTCACAGCGGGCACAGACCCTGAAAGACCGTCACACATCTGTTCGGCCATGTCACAGGTGTAGCCTTGGGGGCAGCAGTTTATTTGATCCTCACAGTACACAGCCTGTATGATGAGGAAAATTGGAGAGAGAGATCATGGCCACTACTGGAGGGTTTGGGCATAAAGTAAAATAATTATTTAGGTTATTGGACAGCAAGTTTACGGATTCAGGGACATTCATAGCAATCATAAGATTCTGTGTATTTTATTTGTGTGTGTAAGGGCGGTGGTAATGACCTTTTTGCACTTAAGGTTGGCTTAAGAAGTGGCCTTTCTTCTTTCCTCTAGCAGCACTATTAGGCCAAAAGGCTTTTTTCTTAATATGGCATTTTATTCAACTTTAAGCTTTTGCTGTTACAACAGACAGAAGTAGAACACAATTGTCTGGTAGCGTGAGATCTTGGTAATCTTCTTTCAACATTTTTATTTATTTCACAATACAGCTACATTATGTTTTGCTTAATGTTTATTTTATTTTATAAAACCTTGCATTTTCGCATACTTAAATTATTCAGGCCTATACATGTAGGCCATCTCTTTACCTCAGGCATATTACAACAGTCCCATCCTCCTGATGTATTCTTAAAGCAGGTTGTCCCGTCTGGACAAGAGGTGGTGGAGTCACATGAAATATTAAACGCCTTTCCATCGTCTCTGTGGGTTGTTGGTGCATTCTCTGTGCCCTGGGAGGTTCCCTGACTACTGGGGGCCACCGTTGTATAAGCTGGTACCTTCTTCACAGCGGGCACAGACCCTGAGAGACCCAGACATGTCTGGGTGGTCAGATCACAGGTGTAGCCACGGGGGCAGCAGTGCATGTGGTCCTCACAGCACACGGCCTGTATGAGCAAAATGAGAGGGACAAAGATTATGGCCACTATACTGGTTTGGGCTCAAAGTAAGATAATTGTTGAAGTTATCGAAAAGACTTCATTTAAGGATATAATTAGTTCCTCGTGCAAGTCCTCATAAAACTCCATGTATTTTCTTTGTTGAGGGGTTGATCATTTCACCTGCCACCCTGAAGAATGAACCATGCTGAATGTGGTGACCCCTTTTTATTATGCCACTTTATTTGATGTACCTTTAAAGATTTTGCTGTTATTTACAACAGGCCAAAACAGTCTGGTGTAGTCACGTTAGACCTTTTTCAATAATATTGACTTAAAAAAAGTATCTTCCTTAAATACTTCTAGATAATGTACTTGTATTCTCTTCACCTCCTGTAGATTACAACAGGCCCATCCTCCTTCTGTATTCTTACAGCAGGTGGTCTTGTCTGGACAAGCGGTGTTGGAATCACAGGATACATTACACGCCGTTTCAGCATCTCCGAGTATTGTTAGTACATGCTCTGTGCCCTGGGTGCTTTCCTGACCACAGTCTTCGCAGGTAACAGTAGTTTCTGGAATATATAGGAGGTGTTTACAGCAGTGGATCGCAAACATGTTCATGACAAGGACCCCCATTCTTAATACTTTTTTGGGGGGGTGATTGAGTGGTTATACATACTTTATGTATTCATAATTGCTATGTATTCCATGTTTATAACGCATTATAAAAATTCAAGTAAGTATTTACAAGTAAGTAAATAAGTACTTATAAATAGTGATAACCTTTATCATAACACATTATAAAGCTTATTATACTGACTTATTATTAATGTCAAGTATTATAATACCTAAAAAGCTTTGTTTGAAATAGACACTTGTGCTTTCTAGGGTATGATTTGGGTCCGTAAAGATGAATAAAAAATTAATATGAACCTCTTAATACTGTCCAATACTTAGATAGGGAGGGGGGTGAAATTATGACAGTTGATGCACTGCCATCAAAATATGACTCCCCAGTCAAAATGTGTTATGATAAAGTTCATGAACTTTTTATAATAATTTAACATTTAACATCTATAATAATTTATTATAAATGTTTGAGAAAATATTGTCTTATATTTTTTATAATGCGTTATAAACATGGAATACATAGCAAGTTATGAAGTATTATAATACTTGATATTACAAGTGTTATGATTAAGGTTATAAATTATTATGATTATTTATGAGCGCTTATAAATATAATTATACATGTTATGAGAAGATTATAATGTCTTATACGTGTGTTCATAATGTGTTATAAACATGGGATGCATAGCAAGTGTTACCCAGTTGGTTATATACTAAACATGAAAAAAGAATTTGCCTGCTAATTGGGCATCTGGTTTCCTCTATATTTTGGAAAATACAGATCATAGGTGTAAACCATAGGCGGAGCTTGAACTTGATGCCTGGGGGTGCGACTGCTTGGCCAACGACACCCGACACCCGATTTTCTCGACCTTTATTTTATTATTTTAGCGTTTTTACAATGCCCTAACCCCTAAAAATGAGTTATTTAGGTAGTACAGCAGCTCACACACATACACACATGCACTACAGCGAGTCATCATATCATGATAAGAGAGATGATTAAAAACTACAGTCAGAAGCCAGAAGTTAAGTTTAAAAAAAAGAAAAAAAAAAGAAAATGTTTTTTTTTTTTTTTTTTGCCAGGGGGTGCCCCCTCAAGCTCCGCCCATGGTGTAAACACGACTGCACACTTACAATGTATGTTTAAAACACTCATTTTCTCCCAGATCTTTCTAACTTTCTTGCAGTACCAGGAGGCATGTTTAAGGGAGTCCCTTTGTGTGCAACACTTTAAACATCTGTCAGAGGATGTGGGATCAAACTTATTAATCTTATCTCTAGTGTAGTACATTCTTGTCATTGCTTTATACTGGATTAGTCTTAGATTTTCGTTTGTGGTCATTTTATTATTCTTAATGCTTTCAAGAGTATATATATATTTTTTTCTCTTTTTAGAAAATAGCAGATGTGCTAAGCTCACAGCAGCAGCAGAACGAAGTGACACACCGTTAGGTTGTATAATGAATAGCTAAAATATGTATAAAGTGGTTAGAATGAGAATGATTGTGATGCTGTATTAATAAATGTTGCCTGGCTACTGGGGCCCCAAAGAACCACAGTGGTTTACAGAATTGAATCATATACAGCACTGACATATTTATAGAGGGCAATATTCCATTCCAACGGTTTCCCATTTATTTAGGAAAACAGGAATAGCTTGATATCAATGAGAACCTTCCACAGTGCACCTGCACAAGGACTGAAGCATTTACCTGCTTGCTCAGTGACAGGTGATGTGGTCACTTCATTCCTTCTCATAACTTGTGCTGTTACTTGTGCACCTTCTGAAAGTGAACATAGACCCAGAGAGAGCAGCATGAACACACAGTACCCATCTAGACAGTGAACAGGGTGAGCAGGAAGTAGGAAGTGGTGTAAAGGGACTGCTGTATTTTCTTCAGCATTTCCAATACATCTCAGAGGCAGATATTATACTTTTTACTCCACTACAATTATTTGTCAGCTTTAGTTACTAGTTAACTACTTATTGCAGATAGCGGATCTATATGGCCTGGGCCGGCCGAGCGGTCCAGGCACCAAGCCTGACAGCGTGTTGTGGGTTCGAGTCCCGATCACGACGCCCTTTGCCCCCCCCCCCTCCCATCTCTCCCCCACTTTCCTGTCTAACTACTTTAAAATCTATCAAAAAAAGGCAAAAAGCCCCAAAGAATTATTTAGAAAGAAAATAGCTGAACTACAAGCTCAGAATGCATTGCATTGCGATGCATCGTGAGCTTGTGGATCTGCTATCTTTATACAATTTGAACTTGTGAAATGGTACAACATATACTTAAAGTGCAATACTGCACACTGTACTGGTACTTTAAGTATATTTTGATGCCAATAATTTTGTACTCAAGTACATTTTTAATACTGGAATTGTACTTCTAACAGAGCATTTCTGTATTCTCTACATTGCAGTATTGATACTTTTACTTAAGTGAAACATGTGAGTACTTCTTCCTTCAATGGAAATAGGTTTGGATTTATATATAAAAAAAATGAACTCTGACCTTTCTGGTTCTCCCAGTCTGCTCTCCTTCTGGCAGGAAGTTTGGCCCACATGGGCATAGTTTTATTGGTGGATAAGGACATGCATTTCAACTGCTGAACATCACAGGTGCTACCTTCAGGACAGCAGTGTGTCTTATCCTCACAGCACACAGCCTGTTAATAACAATTTACTTTATTTATAGAGTACCTTTCATGACATGTGCTAGACCATTTAGAGCTTTATTATGTTTTTATATAAGTAAAATTATTTTAAAATCAATCCTAAAAACAACTGGGAGCCAGTGTAAAGAGGCTAAAACTGGAGCGATATGTTCTCTCATCTTAGTTTTAGTTAAAACTCTCGCTGTCGCATTCTGAACAAGTTGTAGCATGTCAGTTGTTTTCTTTAGCAGGCCAGAATAAAGTGCATTGCCGTAATCGAGTCGAGAGAAAACAAAAGCTTGGATCAACGCTTTTGCATCATCTAATGATAGGCTCTAATGTGCGCGATGTTTCTAATAAAGAAACATTAAGTAGTACAGGTATGCGGTCAGGCGCACGCTTGGCTCAGGGAGGAGGACGCCCCTGCCATGCAGAGTCCACTGCACTTTGGATTACAACATCATTTCCTGTGTTTCATGAAACCAAACAGTAGATCACTATGGTTGTGCAGGTAGACCACATGACATGGCCTAAAAAATATGTTATTTAAATAAATTTAAACTTGATTGACTTCAAAAGGAGCCTGTCAGTGTCTCAAACCCACAATGCAATAGGCCTACTTTCTTCTCAAGAGGGTATAGGCCTAGTATTACAAAGTAATTATACAAAACCCTACCAATTCCATTTCTCCCCTCTATAATATTTTTGGTGAGTCGATCTTGTTGACCTGGTCATTTTGAAAGTAGCTCTCAAGTCAAAAAAGTGAGGGCAGCCCTGTTATAGACCATTGGTGGGCAACTTTTACAAGCACAACACAAGATCTGCTTAACCCTTTGGGATCTTAAAGACATGGCTGCCCACAAAGACCATAGAATGTGATCTACACGCTACACAGTACTGTAAACTATTTTTTAACTCTGAAAGCGTAAACTTTGAGAGTTAACTGAACACTCAGGATATTACTGGGTAGATCTTCTTTTGCTGTGGGTGAAGAAAATACCCTTAGTTAGATCTATACCTTTGGAATGGGACAACAACCCCAGCTACCATCTGGGGCCTCACAGCAGGTGGTTTCTTCAGGACACTCGGATTGCCTGTCACTGCACATCACTGTGCTGACTAGCTCTGCAAAGATGGAAGAGGAACGGGGTGTTTGAAAACTGTAATGGCAAATATACACGATGACAATAAGACGGAGAAAACATCAACCTTTTTTGATGCAGGAGCGGCTGTCTGCGCTACACTGGTGGCCCTCGGGACAGCAGTGTTTCCCGTCAGAGCATGAGACTCCCTGCGAGTGTTCAGGAAATGCACTGAAGTTAATGGAATGGTTCATTCACTAAATCTAGGTCTAACACTAAGTGTGTGTGCATGTGTGTGTGACTGTGTTCGGCCCAGGCTGGATTACCTGGGCCAGGGGACAACAGCCAAATCGTGTCAAAGTCCTCAGACAGGAGAACTCAGGCGGACAGCGAGACAAATCAGGACAGATGTTGTCATCATCCTCCCCCAAGTACGGCCTGATCATTCTAAAAGACTGCAGGGATGGCATCGTTTTATTAGACAAGTAGAGAGTAGATGTACAGATATACATATATTACACATTTTAACACTGGCGACACAATTTAGGTCAAGTCAGTAAGCAACAATACTGAAAGAGAAGAAACTCTCGCACACTGTCAAATGCAAATATTTTTCTTTAAATGGGAAACAACGTTCCGGTCTCTTACTTAGACCTTCATTAGGTTATCTTTGAAAGATAACCTGATGAAAGTTGGGCCCTCGTTTGGTTTTCTACTACACACCCGTCACCTTTGCAGGTGTGAAATTGAGACTTGCTTTTTATAGTAAGCAAAGGTTCACACAATTAAAGTGTTTCACACTTGTGTGAAGTGAGGGGTGCCCACTGTGGCTGCCACATGACGCCATGAAGGGCATGCTGAAAAGCTGCTTAAGAATAACATTACAAGTCCATAGACTTGGCTATAGTGAGGCCCTGCTTAAGACACATAAAAGTCCATAGACATGGCTGCCACATGACGTCACGAGTGAAAGCCAGACATTGGAGGGATCACAACATCTTTGGTAAGTGTGTTGCTCAAGTACAACATGAGCACACAAACTTCTCTGTGCATAACTGTAGTCCCAGTTTTCAGAAGATGGCATACCGATTTTATCTTCCAATTAATTTCCTAATAGCTTCATTTAATTGGGTCGGCAGCAGATTTGCACCGGAAACACGTGAAGGCGCTGTGTGTTTCCGGTGCAAACCGGCTGCCGAGATAATCAAACAAAGCTATGGAAAACTTCACTGGAACAAGAGGTAAACGATCTTCTGAAGCTTCTCAGCAAAGAGCTGATTGCTACCCCGCCAATGACGTGACGGGCTACTACTGGGGATATGATGTTTATTTGGGGTAATATCTCTTACTTTCGAAAGTCTGGGTGGTCCTGCAGAAACTCTCTCAGACCACGGGAATGACATGGTTGCATTCATACAGCCGGACTCCGTCACATTGCAGAGTGTGCCTTCCGGACAGCAATGTATATTATCCTCACAGCACTCAGCCTATAGAGGGAACAATGGGAAGGAATATTTGACTACCAAAGTGATTTTAAAGCTCCTATCATACTATCGTTGAAGGTTATAGTACTGGCAGTCTCATAAAACAGTTAAATACAATCGAAGATGATTAGCATACGTGTGCAAACTTTGGTCTATCTACTTTAGAGTAGGAGTTATCTGAGAGACAGCACCTTCTGTGTACATTTCAGCAACCATATCTTTCAGCTACTGTATGTCATTTTGTGTCAGTGGTTGAGTGGTAAATGGTAAAATGGTAAATGGTGCATTTATATAGCGCCTTTATCCAAGGCGCTTTACATAGATTGTACATTACATACATTCTCACACACACACACACACACACACACACACACACACACACACACACACACACACACACACACACACACACACACACACACACACACACACACACACACACACACACACACACACACACACACACACACACACACACACACACACACACACCGATTGTGGCTCTGTACTTGGCCCACTCCAGCCGATCGATAAGCTCACAACAACTCGTGAGCTTATAGATCTGCCACTTTTGGCGAATGTTCGCTTAAGACATGGTGGTGGTTAAAGGTGACTCAAAGAATCATCAATCATCATTTGTGGTTCCTCAAAGAACTTTTTCTGTGTTACCTGCTGAAATGGGCAGCAGTCATAGCCATTTTCCGGGGCACTGCAGCATGTGTGGTCGTCCTCACAATGACCACCGTTTGGACAGTCATGTGCACAAACCAGGGCCAGCAGGGCCCAACCCAATACAACCCACTTCTGCATCTGCACGGAGACAAAGGGGAAGAAAGAACCAGAGAGAGTGAGAAGTCATGGTACAATAGGTGCCGTTCATTCTTTCAACCTCACCTGGGTCTCCCAGGGGTGAAAAGGAGGGGTGCTTTTCACTCACTACTCCAAATCTCTTCACCACAAATATCTACAGGCTCACAACGCCTGCAAACTGCAAAGCAATGTGTTATGAGTGAGGGGGGTAGATCTGATATTTTTAGCAAAATGTCTATTTGGACCAGAAATGGGATGCTATAGGGGTAATGTGGTTGAAGATGAAATATTTCCTAAAATATAAATTTGTTTAATGATGACTGTTGTAATCTCTAAACTGGACCCTCGTCTGGTTTGACAGACAGGTGTGTGCAGGCTGGGTGGTGTGTGATAATCCGTTGAAGTAGCAGCAAGGCTGACCTTACTAGCGCTGAGATGTGTCTCGACGTCTTGTAGCCTATCTATAAAGTATGCTACAGTACAGGCAGTACACAATATATATCAAGTACACTGTATCTCAAGTTCAAGTACACAGACTAGATGTACTGTACACAGCTTATAACAACGACCATGGGATATATTTAATTTCGGTTTGTTATTATTATTTTCCTCAAAATATTACTTTAAAAGCAAATATCAAAATAAACTTCCTGCTATTTCCCCATTTTGAATCCCTTGTTTAATGTTATTTAGCTAAAGCCAAATAAAACACTATGCAGAACATAAGTTAGTTACTTACTACTAGTGAATATGCATAAACTACTATTACTAGTGGAAGCATTCATTTCTAAAATCTCTCTCACTCAAGTTACTCATGACATGAGGATATTGTTCGATTAAAGCAGAATAAGATACAAACACCTTGAATAGTTCCACCCTGATCCTCGACTACAATGGATGAAAAACCTTTGCATCTCCATAAGGAGAATATAGCATACTAAATTAACAATTAATAATAAATTGCTCTTACCTCTCCCATGGACGTCCAGGCTGCTGCTCACTGGTCAGTGGTCAGTCATGTGTTTGGGAAGTTTCTTTTATATTACGAAGAGCATACACACGCCCCGGATAAAAACGAAACGACATCCCATCATGCATCATGTATGAGTTTTCCCATTGGTGTTCAACTTCAACCTGCAAACAAAACGTTTGAATTAATTCACAGATTAAAAGCATCTTCATGCTGCGATGATCCGTTAAATTGTACCGTGCTGTGTGTGAACCGGTGTGAACTCGCAATGTCTCGCATATACCTTTTAGGAAAGGAAATCTTTTGTTTACTAAACTATTATGAACGTCAAGGTTAATCCACCAGGGGGCGCTGTAGATTCTGTCTGTCATTGTAATGGAATAATGGTGGACGCTAGTGTACACAGTGTACAGAGAGCAGCTGCTACTACTAGCATGCTTTTATGATGTAACGTAATAACGTTACGTTAGCAGTTGAACGTGGCTGGTAACGTTATTATATTGTAAACAAAAATGAAGGAAAACACGTCGGATTTACAACGACAATCTTAGGAAAAGAAGCGGTGAGTAGTTAACCTAATTCAAGCCACCATGCTGTCCATGTCGTTAACTCCTTTTCTACCGTGCTAATCTGTTAGCCATGTAGCCTACCATATTGATTTGAGTCAGCTGCAGAGCCATATCAGTTGGTAGTAGGGATTCATACGTTATATACAAATATTGGTATTAAACTAACAGGATAGGTGGGTGTTATAAATTGGGTATTGTTTCCAAAATGTTAAATTAAATATTTGGAAAATGTTTTAACATTACCACCACTTAGCAAAAACAAATGTTTAGACATGTATTATTATTATTTATTTATTTTCTTAATGTGTATAAATGTACTGTAGACAGAGGTCAGAGCTAGTATGATCTAGCTTAGCCCTACAAGCAGAACCCAATGCTACTGAAGTTTTAGCCCTGGAACATGACTGCCATGATGATTATCATGACAGTCATGCAGTAACTTTGCCCTGTTTTTTGCGCTCGCTGCATTTACAAGATTTCCGTATATATAAACATTCAGATTTCAAATATAAAGTACTCACAAAGTGTCCCACGGGTGTTAGTTAGTAGCAGCGCAAGCGATTAGAATTGCTGCGTCCCGCGTTGTTTAATAAAAAGCATTTTTGTCCGAGCTCCCCGGCTACTTTTTTCAAACGGGGTTCGTTTGGGAAATCCACAGTTGCACACCGGGAGCGCACTCGCCTATTAGTCTGTATTGGCAGGGCGGTCAGCGTACCTATATCGAACACACCGAGTGCCACCCTCCTCCCGAACGATAGGGGCGCGTAGTTGAAAGCCAATGGCAAAATAACACCTCGGATAGAAATGCTTTTTATTAAACAACGCGGGATGCAGAAATTCTAATCGCTGGCGCTGCTACTAACTAACACCCGTGGGACACTTTGTGAGTACTTTATATTTGAAATGCGAATGTTTATATATTTTAATTATTTGTAAATGTAGCGTTCGCAAAAACCAGGGTGAAATTACGTCATGACTCTCGTATGAATACGAGAGTCATGAATCATGGCTACTGAAGTTTCTGACATTTTTGACGACCCACATCCAAATTTCAGAAAAGCTTTATGGAGGGTTCCGAGAGGGGCTAGATCTAGCTCTGGTCCATAGCGCTAATGTCGTTGCCGTTTCGGCATTAGAGCTATGATGCAGAGCTAGTTAGCCCTAAAACATGACTGTCATGATGAAGTCGTAAAGTACGAGCGTCATGTGAACCATGGCTAAGCTACAGTTAGCTCTGATCCATAGCTCTAATGCGTTTCTAAATGCAACGCATTAGAGCTATGGATAGACTTTGAGTTATGAGAAAGGTAGCTGTTATGCGGCCATTTGTAATTAATCTTAATTTGTCAGGCAGTTTAATTGTATCATGTCTGTGTGGTCATGCACATATGATTGAACTCAATTATCAACCTAATTGCGAATCATAAATTGTGGAATTAATCATAATTTAACTACACAGAATGATTACAGGTAGATTATTTTCTGTTAATTGACTCAGGAATCATGTATTTGTAGTTTAAGTAGTAATTCACTACTAGGGTATATAAATGCTACAGATATATAAGCTACAGATAAGGTTCAAACTGTCCATGCCACACTTCACTTAACACTTCACAATGAAAGGTCATCAAATTACATTTAATGTGATTTAATTAAAAGGCATGCTCTTGGCAGATCAGGATAAAATGTGTAATCTTCCTCCTTGCTTTTATGACTTCTAATGGAGGGTGTTTACAATGTGTTACTGTTTACACACAAACAATAATCACAATATTCTCTGTGGGGTTTATGGGTCAGTCCGCTCCGTCCGTTTAGTATTTATTCAGCATTTGAGCCATGGACCACCACTTGATGACATTTAGCTTCTCAGACACACAACTAAAGAATATTTTGTTATTGCTGGATAAAGATTCTGTCCACAATCCCATGTAGCCCCGCTCGGGACCCAATGGTACGTAAAGTTTCTGACATTTGTAAGACTTTAGTAAAGTCTTAAAAATGTCAGAAACTTTATGTACCATTGGGTCCCGAGCGGGGCTAAATCCCATGCTGTTTTGATGTTGGTAACATTAGGAGAGATAACAGGCAAACGTTGATCAAAATAACAATTATTTTTCATTGACTTCTTGTAAATTAAGTAATGCAGATGTTTAACAATAATTTAACTCTTGAGAGTGTAAAATGAAACCAAATGGTCCCTTGAAACCAAATGGACCTAGAAGGGAACATTTGGTTTCATTTTACGCTCTCAAGAGTTAAAGACCTATAAGGGTCCATTTGGTTACTAACTTTCCCATCATTTAGCTGGGGACCACCTGGAACCCTCTCAAGGACCACTGGTGGTCCCCGGACCACTGGTTGAAAACCACCGTTGTAGAGGTTGTGCACACAACAGATAAGTTATCAGTGTGTCGTCGAACCCTTCGTTATACCACCTCCTCCTACTAGCCCTCCTCAATTGGTGTAAAATGTAAAGTAGTACCAAAGCACTTTTACTCAAGAACTGTACTTACTAACTTAAGTATTTCTTTTTTTCGAAGAAGAAAAAAAATCCCTTCTCAAAGGCTCGCAGTTCTTTCTTCTTTCTTTTATTTTCTTTTTGAGTGCCCGACTACTCGTCTATATACTGTAGCTTTATTTTAAATGTATTTATGCAGATGACTTAGAAATCGAACATCAGACTTCTTGTCTTGTTTTTGGTTCGTAACTTTGTATAGTTTTCTCCCCTAATTCATATTGAGATGGATGGACAATTTTGGAACATCTCAAGGGGCATACATTACACACACTATACATAACTGATACATGTAAGACACTGACATAACATCAACCACAAGGTCAGTATTCAGTTACTGCTCATTGTGACGCTAGAGCTCTTATCTTTGTTGTCTTACATAATGCATGCAGTTATTGGCAATAACCTGATTATAAGTAAAGAAACTTGGGAGCCTGAATTGGTGTGCGGCGGATTTTTTCGTTTCTTATATGACTTGATTTTGATCCAGCACCCAGCCTAAAGGTATAGATGTGTGTGTCCTATTTGACTTGTTTGTTCAGCCTCCTCTACTAGCATGCAGTTATTGTCAATGGCATCCATGTAACACGGTATGAGAATAACCAACACAGTTAGTTCAGCCAGACAACTCTTAGAAGGAATTTAGAATATATATTTATTGAGCATAATTGAGTATAGATATGAATGAATTAAGACACTCAGGGGGATCTAGAAACAGCCTGCAGGTGTATGCTGGGGATCCGAGAACCTGATCAGGTAGGCGTGCTCAGTCTCACGAGTTGTCTGCACTCCTTAAGACCACTCCTGCTTGCGTGTGTTCTGTCAGTTTTTTTCATATATTTGTATTGCTCTGTCAGGTGGCCAGAATGAACGAACGGACAGTTCATACCCCTGAACCGGCTGGAATCTCTCCGGTTCAGCAGATGCTGGCGTCTGGCACTGGAGCTCTCCTTACATCACTTTTTGGTGAGTGTGTATATTTGTACGTCTTTAATTGTTCCGATGTATTGTATCCGATGTAAACAATTCTTAGTGCTTATCGGTTTCATCCTCGTAGCAGTTTTTGTATTGACATGTGCTTTTGTTTGAAATGTACCCATTCAAGTTTCAATCAATCAATCCTGATTGAATGTCCTTGATCTGGAAAAGTAGAAACTTCTGCCAAAGAGTTTATTTTCGTTTACTCATTAGTTTTCTTATTGACCCAGGCACTATAATTCACCCACCGTCCTAAATGCTGATTGTGATTACAGTTGATCACTAAATTGTATCTATCTCGCATCCCTTTTCCTACAGTCACACCGCTGGATGTTGTGAAGACAAGACTGCAGGCACAGCAAACGCCATTCTATCAAGGTACAACGATACAGCACACTGACTACTTGCCATTTATTTAGTCAGTGTCCCCGTTTGTCTCTTTTTGCTGCTTGTCTCCTTGTGTTGTGTTAAGTTATTTCTCTAGTTAGATTGCATAACGGGTTTCGTAAGGCCCAAGCACACCAATACACACCAATGCAACGCCTTGCAACGGCCATTGGGAATAAGAGTTGCATGTTGCAAGGAGTTGCATGGTTAGGTCTTAAGGCCTCTGACCCTGAGAGCTGTTAGTAGATGCGTTTACTAAACCCTCTCTGCTTTGTTTCTTTTGCACCGTCTTTGTACTTTATCTCTGGTTCTTTTGCTTTAGCCTCCGCTCCCTGGAGTGGTGTCATCCGCCCCTCTAAGTGTGAGTATCAGACCTGACATATCTGCTTACTCAAATCTGGCACCAGTTCAACAACATTCTGGCAATAATTGTAGCTCAAAATGCCAGGTTATTCAGTTCAACAGTAGCTCAACAAATGCCACTGCATTGCGCAGCCCAACTAATAAACAGTGTTTCTGTAAAACTAAATAACCACTAACTATAACAAGAAACTTATTTATTAGTAGTTTCCAAAGTGTAGTGGGCCCACTAGACGTCCATAAGTTGTTCTAAGAACTGTTTACACATTGACTGCCAATTTATGTCCTTTCAAATCCAACGCTTCACTGTCAAAGACTATGTTCAATTTCAGGGGTTTACGATAGATACATAAGCGACAGATATCATACAACCAGAAATGAACCGGAAGTGAAAACTCTGTTTCCATCTGCCTCAATGTTAACAGATTGGTAAAAACAAGCTCACGGCTAACGGCCCATAACTAAAGAACCGATGGTCGCGGTTAGAACATCTATTTTCCAGGTGAAAGAGTGATCGACTGCCCCTCCACACACAGCATTTGTTTATATCTGGGACCATGTCTCTGGTCCCGCGGGCCTTCAAAATAAGATAGAAACACTGGAAAACACTGCCGGTGGCGGAAGAATGAATGGATTAATACCTGGTAGTTAATGTGTTAAATATATATGTCTTACTTCACTGTGATATGGGTCATACGTGATATCTATGTTAATTAAGAGGCTGGTTTCTTCTGACGTGAGTTACAGTACCTTATAATCACATCTTTAATTTATTTTGAATATAACACATTTTTTGGGTTGTTTTCCTTTGTAAATGGTTGTACAAAGTCCCTTGTTCTGCAGTTCCTGACTCCTGTTGAGGTTTTTCCAATACCGAAAAACTAAAAACAAACAGCCTGGGGCAGCCTTGATGTTACCATCATAGTGGCCAAATAGTCATTGACATTTCCCTGTATTATTAATGCGTTTCCTATGTGAGAAGATCTATACTGTATATGCTTTCGTGTGATACCCAGTTGTGTGTTGTCTCACACGGTGACATCGTCTGCATGTACGCCAGAGAGATCAAGTTGAAATACAATCGAGTGCTCCTTTAATATATTCTGCTGATTATTTGGTTATGTCTTTCTCTCAGGGAAATGTTTCTTGTATTGTAATGGATTGATGGATCACATCTATGTCTGCCAGAATGGAAATGGAACCAGCTGCGCCAGCTGGTATAAAACTTCTAATCACTTCAGTGGGACTCTAGTAAGTAATCCTTATTACAATTACTATTTAGGCATGTAGCGGACACTCTTCTTACAAGTGCGAGATTGGAGTCTGCAAACTCTAACAAACAACAGGGTAGAGTGCTGAGAGAACACTATAGTGGCTCACAGAAAGTAGGATACCAGGTAAATAATCAACCCAGCAACCAAGTAAACATCTTTCCAAACATGCTTAATGAGATTCTTAACACTAAGTGGTCAAGAATAGCATGACAACATGTAACAAACATATCTGCATAGTAACTAGCATAGTGTAGAAAAAGGTGTCAAGAAGTGATACAAGAGAGTGCTAGGGGTGAGGTGTAGAGGCAGAAAATTGGGGATTAGTCTGCAGTTCTGGCTGCAAGAGGAGTGTTTATTCCATGCTATGGTACTATGTTTATCTCCATTGTTATTTATGTATATTTTAAATAAATTCATATGTTTTTGTCTTTCTCACCCAAAGGATGCTTTTGTGAAGATTACACGCCATGAGGGTGTCAGGTCTTTATGGAGCGGGTTACCACCAACACTGTGAGTGTTACACAAAAGCGAACTTGCGTCACTGTTCTGGGGTGAAAACAAGCCCAAGAACTGCATGTTTACTATGCATCAAATCGCTGCGTGTTGTGAGCTTTTAGACCGGCTATGCTTGGTGAAGAGATTTGGTGTAGATGGAGGGGACAAAGTATATAATTAAGATAAGTGTATAGTGTATACTATACTCATGAGAGATCACAGGTTCACACCACTGTGAGGGTTTCTCACATCATCCTACTGTTCTTCTGTCTGTATAGAGCGTCGCAGTCCCTCCCCCTTTCAGAACAACGAGTGGCCCAGGAAATGAATCGCAGTGCATTTGTCCCATAGGCATTTCGTGCTTTATTTATTTAAAGACCTTTTAAGCGTCGTACGAAGCCAACTCTTGTCGTGACAAATCATGACAACACACACAATATTTCGGGCCAAACAAAGAATTACAAAGAAGAAAAAAAAGAAAAAAAAAGTTGTAACCTGCCGTTTTTTCCTACTTTCTAATTCTTTGTTTGGCCCGAAATATTGTGTGTGTTGTCATGATTTGTCACGACAAGAGTTGGCTTCGTACGACGCTTAAAAGGTCTTTAAATAAATAAAGCACGAAATGCCTATGGGACAAATGCATTGCGATTCATTTCCTGGACCACTCGTTGTTCTGAAAGGGGGAGGGACTGCGACGCTCTATACTATGTGTACAATGCCAAATATGAACATGTATGTGTTAAAGGAATTTATGCAGCGGTTGCAGCCACATAAGAAAATGAATGGAACATTTAGGAAATGAATAAGACCTCTCACTGGTTGTTTGTTTGCCAAAGAGGCTGGTAGAACAGACTATGAAGTGAACTAACTTTCAATATGTTACCAGCTGTGTTTGGCTTCAGTGACTGATAGTTGATATTTAATCATTCTTTGTGTAGAGTGATGGCAGTACCCGCCACGGTCATCTACTTCACTTGTTATGATCAACTCCGGGACTTCTTGAGATACAACATGGGTCTTCAAGGCAACCATATCCCCCTAGTTGCTGGAGCTCTTGCAAGATGTAAGTATTATAAAATCAACCCAGTATCACGACCAATCATGTAATCAAAGGCGTATCTACAATAAGGCGAGGCCAAATCCATTTTCTGCCTGGCATGTAATGCACCCATTGTTACAGAACTGGCTTTAATGTGTCACACCAAGAAACAAATGTCAGCAGGTGTGTGCGACCTTTCTATGATTTATGCACCATAAGTAAGAGCGCATTTCTGTGTGTTTGCGCTCTTACTTACCTTTCTAGGATTTATGCACTTTACCTTTCTAGGATTTACGCACCATAAGTAATTTCTGTGTGTTTGTGCTTTTACTTATAGTGCATAAATCAACATCCAAAAAGGTAGAAAGGTTGTAACATTTCAGCAGGTGTGTGCGACCTTTCTATGATTTACGCACCATAAGTAAGAGCGCTGTTATGTGTGTTTGCTCTCTTACTTACCTTTCTATGATTTATGCACCATAAGTAAGAGCGCATTTCTGTGTGTTTGCGCTCTTACGGTACCTTTCTAGGATTTACGCACCATAAGTAAGAGCGCATTTCTGTGTGTTTGCGCTCTTACGTAACTTTCTAGGATTTACGCACCATAAGTAAGAGTTTTGTTTGTGTTTGTGCTCTTACTTATAGTGCGTAAATCATGAAGGGTAGTCACAAGAAAGTTTTCTCAGGGTGTGTAAAAAAACGTGAAATGTACACATTACTTCTCAGCCTCCCTGTGGACCATGTTTACTAAACAAGCATTAAACTTACTGACGTTAAGCCTCACCAAAACCTTAACCCACCTAACCTTAACATTACTACCAATGCTACCAAACAAATGAAACCACACCAGACTCATGCATGAAATGGTCGAACAACTTTGTGAAAGCATCGTCATGATGTCATCAAACAGGTATTTCATGTTGGTATACGAGCATTTGATGCCGTCATTACTTGCGCAAGCAGAGCGCGCAAGTAATATTTTCGCCCGGTCCGTATGCACCGTCCCAGCCAACCCGCCACTTTTGATGCGTATGCAAATAAAACAGCAAATTTGTGCCTGATTTGCTGGGACCAGATTACATACATGACCATATTTCTTACGTCATCATTGAGAGCTAGTCATACATATACTATATATATATAATCTGTAAAATAAAATAGCAAATTGTGCCTGATTTGCTGGGACCAGAGTACATGGTGTGTATATGTATGACTAGCTCTCAATGATGACGTAAGAAATATGGTCATGTATGTAATCTGGTCCCAGCAAATCAGGCACACATTTGCTGTTTTATTTGCATACGCATCAAAAGTGGCGGGTTGGCTGGGACGGTTTTTGGCGCAAAGTAACCACAGTATACCGCTAATCAACTTACAAATTATATATATAGTATATGTATGACTAGCTCTCAATGATGACGTAAGAAATATGGTCATGTGTGTAATCTGGTCCCAGCAAATCAGGCACAAATTTGCTGTTTTATTTGCATACGCATCAAAAGTGGCGGGTTGGCTGGGACGGTTTTTGGCGCAAAGTAACCACAGTATACCGCTAATCAACTTTAAAATTACATATATATAGTATATGTATGACGTAAGAAATATGGTCATGTATGTAATCTGGTCCCAGCAAATCAGGCACAATTTGCTGTTTTATTTGCATACGCATCAAAAGTGGCGGGTTGGCTGGGACGGTTTTTGGCGCAAAGTAACCACAGTATACCGCTAATCAACTTACAAATTACATATACATATTATATGTATAACTAGCTCTCAATGATGACGTAAGAAATATGTGGATTAAAGGACCCAATGCCAGAGTGTAATTGGTTTTCGATGGTGGCGTAATGACGATATGTTTTAGTGTTGGGAGGATTAAAGGTAATGCTCCTGTGTATACATGTATGTAATCTGGCACCACTGCCGTATCGGGCACAATTTGCAGGGACGGTGCAAACGCATCAAAAGTGACAGTTTATAACGGTCTAACGCTATAACGCTCTGCTTGCGCACTAGTTGGCCATTTATGGCCTACTAGTGTATGGCCTACAAGCAAGTATGCACTCGACAGAGTGCAGTTCTAGTTCATTTGGGTATTTATTTTCACATTTTCACTTGTGTATACATTTGACATGTACAGGTATTTAATAGATTAAAACAAAGTGGACTAGCGGGCATGGTACTAGGTTGCATAACATCACACACACACACATGCACAAACCACATTGAAAAGCATGCGTTTATGATGTATTGACGGGTGTCTTGATGATGTGTTGTTGCTGTCTTTGTCCTGTGTGTATTGCAGTGGGAGCTGTGAGTGTGATCAGCCCACTGGAGCTGATGCGGACTAAGATGCAGTCTCGCCAACTGTCCTACAATGAGCTGCACACATGTATGCGCTCAGCACTGGCCCAGGACGGCTGGCTGTCCCTTTGGAGGGGCTGGGGGCCCACCGTTTTGAGAGATGTGCCTTTCTCGGGTGAGATCAGAGACCCACCAAAAATCACAACACCACTGCATTATTATCACACAGTCTAAACTGAGTAGAACTCGATATACCAATATGCCAGTCAAATTATTTACCAAGGCCAGTAGCTTTCTAGGAATTTGTGCTGACCTTGGCGCAGGAACATAAACTGTGATGGAATAATCTTAATAAATAACACACATGGACAGTGGACAGGGACAACCAGGCCTCACAATAAACAAGATGGGAAAATGCAAAGTACAAAACGGCAGGAAGACACCAGTATTTATATACTTCAGTCCAGGGAGAGTGAGCTAGTAATGTTCGTGCCTACCTGAACTATCGCATTGGATAAGTCATGGAAATAAGTTCCTCTTTCTGTATGTTTGTGAAGCGCTGTACTGGTTTAACTATGAACTGGTGAAGGCCCGGCTGTGTGAGCAGTACCATACATCTCAGGCCACCTTCTCCATCACCTTTACTGCAGGAGCTGTCTCTGGATCAGTGAGTACCAAAACAAACCACAGTCCTTTTTAGGTGCGTTTAATAATTCAACTTTAGCCCACAATATGATGTTTGACCGATTTAACACGGTTAAAATTGATCAATGTCATTCTGATACCATATCTACTATAGCTGAATTGTTAACTGTAGCCTGGAAGTTAAAATGATCTTGGTTGAACAGGACAGAGAAGTAGGGTGCAGTGTGGTAAAGATGTCTTGCATCAAAGGAAAGCATCACATGTGTATTAAATTTGTCACTGAAATCTCAGCTATATATTTTTTTGGGGGAAATATTGCCCTACATATAAGAAATAGTATTACTAACACATGAAAACCTGCGGGATGGAGGAATGTCTCAACCTTCCGGCAGTCAGTTGGAGCAGTTTGTTGCACGCGGTTACATAATACTGGAAAAATGAACGGCATTTGAAAATTTAGCAGAAATAAAAGCCTGGTCACAACCTAAGGCAGAGAAGCTATCGGCGGTTGTATCCTCCGGAACAGCCGTCAAATGTATTTCCCCCGGATACGATATTTTCCCGACCAATCACAACACTTGTTTCATTCGCGGAGAATGTAAACTGATTTGTAAAGCATCAACGATTTCACTTCCGCTAAAATCCCGCAACTTCCGCTGATAGTCTTTTCAGCTTAGGTCTTGCCTAGGGTGCATTGACTGTAAGGCAACGTTTATCATACAAAATGTTATTTCCTTGTACAATAACATGAACCTGTTTGTGTTGATATCTTTGACTATCTATTTTGTTGCTTCAACTTGCTTGTTGACATTCATTTTTCTAACCGCTGGCAGTACCAGTTATGTTGCCACACCTGGGCATCATGATGCTAGATATGCATAAAGATAACGATAAAGTCTGCACACTCCCACTGTTGAATTCAAGGATCAATGTTTTGATCACAAATGAAATACGGTACATGGGTAGGGTCAGGCCACCAATCGGCTTAGAGAATAATAGGTGTCGGGAGTGGCTCAGGGGTAGAGTGGCCGGTAGAGCAGCCAGATGGGAACCATGAGGTTCCCAGTTTGATCCCGTGCTCCCCCAGAGTTAGTGTGGAAGTGTCCTTGAGCAAGACTCTGAACCCCTATTTGCACCCGATGTACAGGTTGGTGCCTTACATGGTTTCTTCCGCCATCGGTGTATGAATGTGTGGTTACATGGGTGGATGTAATGCACAAGCGCTATATAAACGCACCATTTACCATCTATGTAAAGCGCTTAAGATAAAAACACTATAAATGCACCATTTACCATATTGGGTGAAATCATTGACCCAGTAACAATCAAGACGTGAGATAATACACACAATGTGTTATAATGTATGGCAGAGAGCGTTTACATTGTCCTAGATATGACCTAACTTTCAGTCATGTTTACTAGATTGCTGGAATCTTGACTCTGCCTTTTGATGTTGTCAAGACGAGGAGACAGATCCAACTGGGGGAGATGGAGACGCTGGGAGGTCAGTTAATGTGTTACACTTAACCAGTATTGTATTCAAAAGGGATGCTAAAGTACACTCCATGGAATGCACTAGCCTGAATTCAAATTGTCCATTGTTTCCTTGTAGTTACCTTGAAGAAGACCTCGTCCACTTGGCAAATAATGAAGGAAATACGCTCCGAGTTGGGCTACAGGGGCCTTTTTGCTGGTATACAGTTATCTCTTGTTATTTTAACTCAATGATTTAATTCACCATACCATATTACTTTAGCTATTAGCTATGTTACGATATTCAACTGAACTACACATATAATCTGATCCATAAAGGACCATTTTACACTTTAAGAGTGAAATGAACACTTCAAGTTTGATTGTGTACTGACATCTTCTTCATTTGTGCTGTAGGTTTCTTGCCCAGGGTGATCAAAGTGGCCCCAGCCTGTGCGGTTATGATCAGCAGTTATGAGTTTGGAAAGGCCTTCTTCCAGAAGAGGAACCTTGATCGAGCACAGCACACTTTTTGAAGGATCTCTTCTTGATGTTGGTTGATCCCACATTAATGGGAAGAGGATATTTACATAACTTTGGACCTGTGTGCAGGACAGTCACTTGGAATTGCTGTTTTCCAGTGCAGCAGTCCAGTGTCTGCTTCTTTTATGAACTCATGTTTCAGTGAGGTTGCTCCGTACATCCCCCATATGTGCCACATGCTGACATCAACTGTGCAGTGATTTTAGACAGGATTTCCTGACGAGAGTTTCTGCACAACATGATGAGCCAAGAAGTCCAATGACACTCTAGGCATGAGTCACAGCACAGATTAATTGTCTTTTGATGCCTTACAAAAGGAATCACTCCAAAGAACATCGGCATGGAACACACAGTCACACACACATGCGCACGCCACGCACACGCATGTACAACTACGTACAGTACACACACACACACACGCACACACACACACACACACACACACACACACACACACACTCTTAATGGGACATGCTCATTCTTGGTGTGTATGTATAGTATATGTAATTGCATCATGGACAAAAAATTAATAAAAATGACTGCAACTGCATAAAAAATCAGACAAGCAAGCAGGTCTTCATTCCCCAGCCTCAGTAATGCCTCAGACACTGCATGGTGGTACAATATGCATTTCAATTTAATTGGGCATTGAATTACCCTACAATATTACCATGTATGAGACATTTCAATAGAGTAAATGGGTGTATTGTTTATCATTTAATGTTTTTGTTTAGGTCAGTGTAATGACAGTGAAATGCCAAGACAAGAAAGGGAAATTCCAGTTATAGGCAATGTGATGAATGAGAACTAAATGTCATGAGGTGAAGTGTATAGCCTGATTTATACCCTGTCGCACACTTAAAATATCAGGTCTGCTAGCTCACAACGTGTCGCAGATGAGCATATTACTTTGCTTGTACAGCAAGACAATCCTGTTATACCATAAAATAGTTTGTTTGGAATCTTGTATGTCATGTTTTCTCATTGGAAGAAAGCCATAGGTGATGTGATTCCACTGTTTGTAAGAAAACAAATGTTCATTTAACCACTTTGTGTAAACTTGACAAATCATCAAAGTGCAGGAATTGTTGAACCAATAATTCCTCCCATACAAGACTTATTACAGATATGAGTATTGTGTTCTGAGAAAAAATAAATCCTGTTTGGGTGTAATGTCTGGTCTCAGGGGCTGTTGGAGATCAATAATAGGGGGTTGAAAACTTTAATGGATGTCTTGGGTGCTTTATTATTGGTTCAATAATATGTGTAGATATTATGAAACATAAGTCATCAGAACACCTTACCTAGCTACAACACTGAATCATTAAATTCAAAGTTCAAATACACGTGCCCTGTGTTTTCTATGAATGTATGTGGTATTGGTTTTCACCTGGGAGCAGTATGGGTTGGCGCCCCAGCCTGTGTCTTCCGTGAGGAAGAAGCCCAACAGACCCACGGTGAGGCCTTTAGGAGGGCCATTCAAGCCTCAAGCGGAGCCTGCGGCACCACCAAGGGCAAGGTGGAGCCTGCGGAACCGTTGCGGCTCGAGAATCCACCATTCCTGAATAAAGTGCCTGGTGCTGGGAGTCTGGTGCAACGCACAGGGCCTGACCTGGTGAGAGCAGGAGTGGACCTGGTGAGACGTAGGAGGGGCCCGGACAGGAGTCAACCCACAGAGCCTAGTCCTTCCATGCGCCAGAATGGTACCTCCCAGTCCCGGCAGAGTAGTTCAGGAGGAACGGATTGTGTGGCCCTGGTTTTTCCCTAATGGGACTTATCGAGGGTAGCTACTGGGACGTAAGTCGGGACTTGATCACCCCGGCTGGGTCACCTGAGTGAGGGGTATGATGTTGGGAGACCCGAAACCCCGATGACCTTGGGATACATCACTGAGGATACGTCCCACCCAGGTGCATCCATTTATGTATGTATTTTGTTATCCTAGTTTTCTGAATGGAATGGATGTTTTTCTTATTTTTGTACTGTACAGAATGTGAATGTCACACCAGGTATTTCTGAAATAACCTTTCAAATGTGTTACGTGATGTGATGATAATAGACTCCTTTTGTCCTCAAATCAGGGTGCCCTAACTACGGAGGGGCAATCAGTTATCAAGCTTTGAGAATGTAGCCTATTGTAATATCCATAATACATTTAAAAAGAAACTGTCCACAACAATATTTAAAATGTAAAATACATTGAATAATTGGTTGCACCTCCTTAGGGTACTCTGATTTGAGGACACACCTCTCCAAATGGAACCTGTGTTCTCCCCTATATAAGTGAGGTTCACTCTTCTGGATGTTGTCGATCCCTGAAGAAGACCTCTTTTGTTAGGTAGAAACCTAACATGGGTTTTTAATAATTTATTTAATTATTGATACATTACTTACTGCTGCATTGTGCGACCTATTCTTTCATTTGTATACTTTTGCACCGTGGTCAGCACCTCTGCACTATTGGAGTGCGCTCTTCGAGCTTGTTTTCTAACTACAGTAACATTATTCTTTCTTTGAAATGAGATGTAAAACATAATATAGCCTCTGGCTCTGAAGTGAATATAGCCTTTAATTGGAACAATCAGACAGACAGCGACATCTAACGGATATAAAGTGACGTACTCAATGGGCGGTTCTTGAACTAGGACCGTCACAGTGACGCCACTCACGCCGGATCCCGCGATGTTTGCGTCGGTATATATGCACTCTCCTCCCCTCTTCCGCTCTCTTTCATTCGGATTGGAGACAAAATGGTGAGCTTGTCGTAGATAAGGATAAGGATAGCCATCTACTTGTTATCTAAACCATCCTCTGTGTATTCATGCTTCTTATGATTTTTAAGTATTCATGCTTAGGAGTTTAACACGCCTGTGTAGATATTGATGCCACGAACATTTGAAGTTGCATATATTTTCCTATTAATCTTGTCTAGCCCTACTCTGGTCTAGCCATACCGGCTATTCAGAGGTTTAAAATGGCTGCTAGTTGTCGGTTTAATTAGAGTTATCTACAGCTAGTCACAAGAGATGTATTGTTTGAAAATCAACATTTGGCGTAATGAAAGTCACGACCCAGTAGCCCAGTAGGCCTGCTAATGCTAACGTCAGGCTGAATGGCGTCTCTAGTCTCTACACGAGGCTGCTGCGGATATTTGACAGTGCAGTAGTGACAACAAGAACTGTTTAACTGTTGACTGAATGGTAGCTGTTGACTAATGTCATAATGGATGTGTGGGCCATTGGATTGTTAAAGGCACCGCCACGTGTGCTCCCCGCCCGACCCACGAGCCTTGTTGCTAACCACTGGTCTTGTCCACTCTCCACAGTCCCACCGTAAGTTCTCAGCTCCACGACACGGATCCTTGGGCTTCTTGCCCCGGAAGAGGTGCAAGCGTCACCGGGGCAAGGTCAAGAGCTTCCCCAAGGATGACGCCAGCAAGCCCGTCCACCTGACCGCCTTCCTTGGCTACAAGGCTGGCATGACCCACATTGTCCGTGAGGTCGACAGACCTGGGTCAAGTGAGTGCAGGACTGTTGTGTCCACAGCTTTTACTTTAAACGTGATGCAGTAAATGTGATGAGGTAGCTGAAGTAAAAATGTCTATAACATGGTAGTCTGTCTGTGATGAGGCTTCTCGACGGGCGGACTGAATGGGTTTATAGCCCTTGCTGAATGTCGACTAAGTACTGAGTTCAGTCTATCTTAATGGTTGAATTGAGGGTGCATTTCAGAACAAACTGATACGTGTATATGACTCAACACTATTGTGTTTTACAGAGGTGAACAAGAAGGAGGTGGTTGAGGCTGTGACCATAGTGGAGACTCCTCCCATGATGATGGTTGGTGTTGTGGGCTATGTTCAGACTCCCCGTGGCCTGCGCTCCTTCAAGACCATCTTCGCTGAGCACATCAGTGACGAGTGCAAGCGTCGCTTCTATAAGAACTGGTGAGTAAAATTTAACATTTCCCCCTCAAATACATTAAAGTAATACCTGAAGCAAATGTTAAGTATATTAACATTTCGGTGGCTCCTCGCTGCAGCTCCGCTCAGGTGCCTCGTGACCTGATGAGCTCCGGGCTCCTCTGGCCGGTGGAAAGTGCTTCTTAGAAACCGCGCCATGAGCCAAAACCTCCCGGTTTAAAAGCTGTGGCTGCCCTTCTCCTCCTCCCAAGGAGGAAAGGGTGAACAGCTGTGCATAGTGTTCTTCCTCTGGCCCACTGTGGCGTATGAAGGACCTGTGCCGACCTGTGCTTCTCTCTTGTATACTGCGGTCGCGCTGCATGCTCATAGGTACAAGTCCAAGAAGAAGGCCTTCACCAAGTACTGCAAAAAGTGGCAGGATGATGACGGCAAGAAGCAGCTGGAGAAGGACTTTGCATCCATGAAGAAGTACTGCCAGGTCATCCGTGTCCTAGCCCACACTCAGGTTTGTGTTTTGAAGATTTACCTTAAGGCGTAATGTCCCCCTTGTGTGTATGTGATGAGACCATGGAAACTGCGTCAGGCATGGCGCCCGAACCGCATGAGGACACTTTCTACTGCCTTCCTTCTGACACCACAAGTATTTGTATTTACAGAGAGCGGTGACATTTTTATGCAACATGTATTTATTGACTGTGTTTTGATCAATGCAGATGCGCCTACTGCCCCATAGGCAGAAGAAGTCTCACCTCATGGAGGTGCAGCTCAACGGCGGCTCCATCGCTGACAAGGTTGACTGGGCTCGTGAGAAGCTGGAACAGGCCGTGCCAATCAACACAGTCTTCACACAGGACGAGATGATTGATGTCATTGGAGTCACAAAGGGTCACGGATACAAGGGTATGACATGATTATCCTCAAGCATAATCTTTGCACTCGTGCCTCCCTAGGCCTGCACCATTCTTAAATATGGGAATCATGAGCTCTTATTGCATTGTCGATGGCCATTTACTTAAACATGATGCAGTAAATGGGAGTGAATACCTGAGAGGTAGCTGAAGTTATGCCTTCTATAACATGGTAGTCTGTCTGTGATGAGGCTTCTCGACGGGCGGACTGAATGGGTTTATAGCCCTTGCTGAATGTCGAGTACTGAGTGCAGTCTATCTTGGCATTTGAGGATGCATGTATGACTCGAAGTTCTATGTTTGTGAAGACTTGACGTTTGCTTTTACCTCTGCTTTGTAGGTGTTACCAGCCGTTGGCACACAAAAAAGCTTCCTCGCAAGACTCATCGTGGTCTGCGCAAGGTTGCCTGTATCGGTGCATGGCATCCTGCTCGTGTGGCCTTCTCTGTGGCCCGTGCTGGTCAGAAGGGCTACCACCACCGCACAGAAATCAACAAGAAGGTGGGTAACTCCATTCGTCATAGTGTTTGAGATTCTAAATTGCACTTGCCGTATGAGAGTCGTAAGGCGTTAACCACCTCTTCTTTGTAGATCTACAAGATCGGCCAGGGCTACCACACCAAGGATGGAAAGGTTGTGAAGAACAATGCCTCTACAGAGTATGATCTGTCCAATAAGAGCATCAACCCCATGGTGAGTGTGCATTAGTGTCGGCAAGTATATAGCATTCATGTAAAATTGTTTCATAAAATGTTGGCATAGTTAGTACTGTTCTATTATTTATAGACATCTAGTATCATATTTCAGATACATTCAACCCCTGCACTGTACGTAACCTGGTTCACACCCCATTATGAACTTGGGTTCCATTCCAGTTGCTAGATTGAACTTCAGTGAGGCAGGGGAGCAGTGCCCTTTTGTGCTAGCTCCCTGTTCACTCTCTGGGAACAACTCTGTATAATGTATGTAATATTATATTTTTGAGTGGTTCAACCACTCCTACAACGTCCATGTACACCGGGGGGAGAGAGAGGGGAGTTGCACCACACGGGTGTGATATTTATTTTTTATTTTTCTCAGGGAGGCTTTGTCCATTATGGAGAGGTGACCAACGACTTCATCATGCTGAAGGGCTGTGTGATCGGGACCAAAAAGAGGGTGCTTACTCTGCGCAAGGTGAGATCAGATGCAAGCACATTTTGAGTGGACAATTTTAACTTTGACATCTGTCTAGCCATGCACTGAAATGTGCCAGCAGTCCATCCATGTAAAATTGTTTCATAAAATCATGGCATAGCCAGTACTGTTCTATTTTATTTATAGAAATCTAGTATCATATTTCAGATGCATTCAACCCCTGCACTGTACGTAACCTGGTTCACACCCCATTATGAACTTGGGTTCCATTCCAGTTGCTAGATTAAACTCCAGTGAGGCAGGGGAGCAGTGCCCTTTTGTGCTAGCTCCCTGTTCACTCTCTGGGAACAAACTCTTGGTGCAGAAACCCAGAGGATCTAAGTTAACTACCCTTTGGCTTGAACTACTTCTGCTGGGTAAATGCATTATAAAGAAATGTTTTATCCCCCACCTCCCCCTTTCAGTCTCTGCTAGTGCAGACGAGCCGTCGTGCCCTGGAGAAGATCGACCTAAAGTTCATTGATACCACTTCCAAATTTGGACATGGTCGCTTCCAAACTGCAGAGGAGAAGAAGGCGTTTATGGTAAGACATGTCTCATTGCACTACAGCAGCTTTCAAGACCTGACTCGTTTCCACTGCATAGTACTAGCTCAACTTCATATTTTTGGGGGCTTTTCTGTTGTGGAGAGTGCCTCGTACTTATTGCCTCCAGCTCAGAGGTTCCATCGGTGAGCTAAGGTCACGCTAAAAGGTCTGCACACTACTTTTCGTCACTGGCTTCAACAACTGACTGCTTAACTGCATGATATGTGAATATTGTTCTCGTCTTTTCCAATAAATATTTAAAAATAAAATAGACGGCCAACTAGTACTGCACGGTTCTTCACAAAATGTAATTGCATAAGTGTCTGCAGTCCATCCATGTAAAATTGTTTCTTAATATCATTGCATAGCCAGTACTGTTCTATTTTATTTATCTAGTATCATATTTCAGATACATTCAACCCCTGCACTGTTCGAAACCTGGTTCACACCCCATTATGAACTTTGGTTCCATTCCAGTTGCTAGATTAAACTTCAGTGAGGCAGGGGAGCAGTGCCCTTTTGTGCTAGCTCCCTGTTCACTCTCTGGGAACACACCTCTTGACCGACTCGGTCAATTGCAAATATTATGTCTGTGCATGGACTGACTGACTTTTCTCTCTACAGGGACCACTCAAGAAGGACCGCTTGGTCAAGGAAGAGACTGCTTGAAGCCCCTGTCCTTTTGTGCTGGTTTGATGTAATCATGCAGTACACCTCTTGATTAAAAAAAGAAACTTACAAAGACTGTTTTGCTTATTTTTTTCAAATCAATTTGACGAGTTGTGTACAAATCAATTTACCGGTAGATGGGTGGTCAGGAATATGACTCAGGATGACATCTTGTGGCTGACTCAAACCATGTGATTGTAGATGGAAATGGTAGTTTGGTCAGTAAGACTCAGTATTAAGTAACCTTGTAGTCAGCAATATTGGGAGTGCTGCAAATGACAGCTTGGTCAATAATTAATTCAGCAGGGGTACTTCATTGGTGCTGTTGTAGAAGGCATTTAAAAGTGTTTGGGTAGCTTGACATTGAGAGCAATATTGGGCATAAAGGTTTTTTCCATTCTCAGAATGGCTATAGTCTTAAATGCATTTAACATGATGTTTCTAAATCCAAAATTCATGTGTTTAAAGTGGCCACATGCATTCCTTTAAGCTGGCCATGTGTCCTTGAGGATTTGGCTGACGTGAGAATACTTAATCACTCACTGTACAGTAATAAGTAACCCCCTGACTCATCATTGCCAAAATATTAGTATCCACTTCAGCAGGTAATGAGAGAAACCCTGAGAGGGGTCACAAGAGCCATTCGATGTCTCTCAAAATGCCTTTGCAAGACAACTGCATAATATTCTGCAATCTTTGCAGAAAAGTGGATTTTCATGAACACTTTCAAGGTCTCTCACTTACCATTAACCCAAATGCCTCAGAATCTCGGACAGTTCTCCAAGCAGCATTTTTGAGATTTTCTGTCTATCCCCATTCCCCAACCAAAGCAGTTCCAGAAGTGAGGAAAGAAAAGGGCCTCAATGGGACTATAGAATGATGCTTTATCCCATCCCCTGAATAAGTGGTGCAGTGTGCTGTCTAGTAAGACGGTGCACTGCTGCACAATACTGTGGGAGATATCTATTGGGTTTCAATGTAGAATGATTATGCAATTGAGTACGTTTTTTAATGGCCACTTAACCCCTTTTGCAACCAGATCTTATTTTGAATCATTTTGGGGAGACAAACTTTTCTGGGGTTTTCTGTGATGTCATGGAAACTGAGTCTTACTGAGACAACATGTAGTCCAGGAAGGAAGTGAGACCAGTGTCCAGGAAAATGTTTCTTCTCTCTCAAACATTAAAATAAGATTTGGGTGAAGTGGCCCTTAAAGACTCATAGCGAGGGTTCACTGATGAAACGCCAGGCTACCTAAAGAGCAGACCAGCGTGCCCTCTAAACAACTGCCTGAAGAAGGCCATGTTTTGGTGCAAACATGTTGCTTGGTTTCTGTGAATAAAGGGATGAAATGTGTTTAGACTTAACTCACTTTGATTGTTTAAACATGTCTTATCAATTATCAGGAATTAATACATTGGGTTGGGGTTGCTTCAAGCATGGACTTTTCTGGGTTTATTACTGAAAACATTTGCAGCCCTGGTCTGGTTGTGTGACAACATTGTAGCATAAATCATGCATTAAAGTTAATCCATAGTATAGTGGCCTATATCCGTGGTTCCCAAAGTGGGGTCTGGGGACCCCCCAGGGGTCCTTGAGGGAGTTCCAGGGGGTCCCCAGCTAATTGGATAGTTAGGAACCAAATGGATCTTATGGAACTGTAATTGTGTGTGTGTGTGTGTGTGTGTGTGTGTTCATACAAATGGGTTCCATTTGTACACTCAGAGTTAAATTAACATTGATTTTACGATATAAATTGGGGGTCCCAGAGATAGAAATGCCATTAATGGGGGTACGTAGACTAATTCAGGGTCCTTGAAATGAAAATCGGTGAAAATCACTGTCAGAGCCATAGAAATCTTCTCTTATGGGGGTTCCTTGGCATATATCTTCTAATGGGGGTCTGCAGGCTACTGAGTATCAATTTGGGGGTCCTTGACATGTAAAAGTTTGGGAATCCCTGGCCTATATATATGGTGTTGCTTGCAGTTATCTGAGAAGAGTGGAGAAGAGCAGTTTTTTATTTGTACCCATGGAGGTGGCTCCATTATTTTATAATCTCCACTTTCTCCAAGCACGACTAATCCTAGCCCTGCAGCAGCATTTGTTTTCTACAGTATGTGGAATCCAAAATTACAAGAGTAATTGCTCCCACAATGCCATTTAGGGTCTGTATTTGCTGTTAAGGACGCCACACTTTTTTAAAAATGTGTCATTCTGCACCATTCCACTATATTAGTTATATTCTGCATACATTCAGGTGATCTCTCACTTCTAGTATTGCATGTCTATAGACTATGAGCATTCTTGTGTGCATGTGGACAAGATTGTGTGTGTGTGTGTGTGTGTGTGTGTGTGTGTGTGTGTGTTCATTGTTTCAAATGGTGTATCCTGCAGACCAGTGTCCATCAGTCCTGAGGTAGCAGCTGTTGCTAGTGGGATTGGAGCCAGGTAAGCAGGGTGCATGCTGGGAAAGCAGAGCGGTGGGCCAAGCATTTGATTTCTGTGTGTGTGAGCGTTAGAGAGAGAAAGAGAGGGAGGAGGCAAATGTGCCTATAGTATACTATACTGAATGAACGTGTGTTTGCTTTTGTATGTGAGCAGCAATGTGTGTGCATCCCCATGTGTTAGCCTGCATGAATGTGACCACACAGCAGTGTCTGTGCGTGGAGTGTGAGGAGTGTCCAGGTCTGGCAGTCTGGCAGAGAGTCAGTGCTGGGCTTCCCAGCTAAGTGAGGGAACTGACTGTGATGGTGTGTGGCACTCACTGGTGACTGATAGGGGGACAGACTGTCGGGGAGGAACACACACATTGATGGAGGCTTCAGTTGTAGCTACTAGCTACTGGGCCGATGGTGACAAAGGGTTATCCAGGGTTGGTTCCAGCAAGAGAGGAATTTACTTATTTAGAAACTGATAAAATGTACTACCCTTTGTGTAGTTTTATTTGATCTGGCTGAATAGTTTGCTGTCATGGCTTATATACCTAACTTGTTTGTCTGATGGTGACACACACACACACACACACACACACACACACACATGCACACAATTAGATCACACAACAAAGAAGTCCAGTTCCTCTGACTAGAATCAGATTAGAGTCAAGAGCACACGGTTTTGCTATTTTGGCTTGAATCGGCAACAATTTCTGCAGGCAATAATGTGTAAAAAGGACAGTGTATCTTGAGGCCTTGAAACCTAAAGTAGGCCCATACATTCTGGTAGGCCTATATGACGATGCCGCTCAGCAAAATACCTTTTATGGAGCGACACGGTCGGTCGTACATTACAAGCAAGTGTAAATGAGCCCTTTAGTGTTTGCCTGAGCATGCCAGACTGCAGCCTCCTGCACCCCTGCACTGTGGCATCAGTATTCCAAGCCCGTTCATGGACACAGCGTTCCTTGGGCTGACAGAGGGAGCCTGCATTCACTATCCCATCGCACCACCAGAGGGCAGAGCAGAGTGGGCCTTGTTCTTCACGCATCTCAGAGCAATTTGTGTTGTGTAGCGGCTACACTGTAGCCTACTTTACTTATTTTATCCCCCCCCCCCCCCCCCCACACACACACACCCCCCCCCTCCCCTTTTACTGCTGTGCTTTCTATTCAGGGTTAGATTTAAAAGCTTATAATTATTTCATGAAATAATTACCACAGAGTTTGCAGTTTTCTTGAATTCATGTCCCCCCCCCCTTCCGCTCCCTTTTTATAATCCGTATGTATTGTATCTCCTCTGATGGTGATGTGATTTGTTGACTCATTTTCCCTGGTCATGATATTCTCTCAGTGCTTGTAGCTCTGTAACTCTGCATGACCCAAAAATAACCTGGGGTCAGTGCTGTCAGCAACTCTGGTCAGCTGAGCACACCACACACTGCACTGAGTGCGCTCGCGTCGCGTGCAGGGACATGCACACGTGCATGCTTGTGTGTGTGTGTGTGTGTGTGTGTGTGCGCATGTGTGTGTGCATGCATACATCTATACTATAAGTGTATACTATTTAAAAGCATTAAAGCATCTTTGTTTTCGACTTATTAGTCAGTTAGATATTAGTAACTCTTTTTCCCCAGATTGGGTAGAGAGAGACATGTAGTGGAATTTAGCCCTGTGAGCAGATACTTCATCATTGTCGCACTGTCGCTTTTCAAATCAGTCATTTTCGGCATACTACAAGTATGAATTAGCCTCTTTTTTATCGTATTAAGTTGACTTTAACGGCAGAGACTTAAGGGGATGCGCCCGAGTCCCATGGGGGCAGTGCTCTGTCCTGGGATGCTGCTGGCTGGTAAAAGTCAAAGAAAGGTCATTGTGGGTTTGATGTGGGGTTATGTAACCTTGCAGACACAAAGCCGTGCTAAGCAGTGAGTGTTGCTCTTAGTATTCCCAGCCAGGAGGGGACAGTATGTTCCTCGGGCCTCCTCTCCTCAAAGCCCCCCGCCCCATCCCACCCCTCCATGCATGCACGCACACAGTGCCACACACACACAATCACATGCACATGCACACGCACACACAAACATACACATTATACATACCACCACCACCTCCTCTCCTCCTCCACTCCCCTTGATCACAGCACTGCAGAGAGACATGCCGGGCACTTTGATCAACACACCAGGAATGAGAGAGAAAGAGAGAGATGCTGGAGAACAGGGACATGGTGTGGTTAATCCATCCCATCTTTCTGCACATTTAATTCCAGGTATTGAGGAGAAAGAAGAAGGGACAAGAGAAAATAGGGGTGGTCTGGACGCGCGCACGCGTGCACGCACACACAATTAGAACGTGAGAAGAGATTTCCCCTGTCCCCATATCTCTCCTCTTTGTTCCATTTCACAAATGACACTGGGTACCCTGCAGCGACAGAACGAATGGAAATCCAGCCTTGATGCAAACTGGGGCCCTGCTCTGCTCCGGCTGCAAACGGCGCTGTGCTGCAGCTTTCAGCCAAGCAAGCGTTAGCATAGCACTGAGCTCAACCCCCCCCCCCCCCCCCCCCCCTAACCCTCCGTGACGTCACCAAGGAGCATCCAACTCTGTTAGACGGCCAAGAAAAGTCTTGGACTTTTCAAGGGCGCGTGCCTCACTACAACTATATGGGCTCTATAGCTGGCTTCCACTAGCACTCTCCTCAGGGTTTGAAGGCAGGGGAGTGTGGAGGAGGCCTGCAAGGACCAGGGCTCTCCATCTAATAGCCCAGTGGTTTTCAACCAGTGGTCCGGGGACCACCAGTGGCCCTTGAGGGGGTTCCAGGTGGTCCCCAGCTAAATGATGGAGAGTTGGTAACCAAATGGACCCTTATAGATCTTTAACTATTGAGAGCGTAAAATGAAACCAAATGGACCCTTATGGGTCCATTTGTTTTCATTTGACACTATCAAGAGTTAAGCTATTAAAACATCTGCATTATCGGTACTTAATTTACAAGAAGTCTACACAATTACAGAATGTAGAAGAATTGTTATCTGTTGTCTCTCCTATGCTACCAACATCAATTTGGAAAGAATTGTGGACAAAATGTTATCCAACGACAACAAAATATTCTTTAGTTTTGGTTCTAAGAGGCTAAATGTCATCAAATGGTGGTCCGTGGCTCAAATACCAAATAAATAAATGGTCTTTGATGTGAAAAAGGTTGAAAACCACTGTCATGCCTGTCTGCTCGATCCATCTGTCAGGCAGATAACTGCAACACAGCTAAATGTGACTTGCACGGTTGCACCACATCATTAGATCATAATCACTGTTTTTATACATCCAAATGGTAGATTTGCCTATTTCAAAGTAAACTAGACTGCATCATACTGTTGCAATGCATATAGTTCTTGGAATATCACTGATAGTGGACACTGGCAATTTTTTTTTTTAATGCAATTGTTATGTCATGCAGACTATTGGCCCTATCTTTTGTACCTTACCCTTTTTTCATGTTTTTTTGTGTGGGATAGACAGTAGGCTGACAGGAAATGGGGAGAGAGATTGGGGGGGTGTGACATGCAATATAAAGGCCGTCGGGAACCCGCAGCACACTGCCAGACTGGATTACCAGCCGCAGGCAAGCTGCCACAGCCCAGGCCTGCGCCTTACCCTTTATCCCTAAACTTCTTTGCCATATTTTATTATCTCATCTACATCGACACGTTGTGAGCTTGTAGATTGGCTATTTGAACTATTTTAAAATGTTTTTCAAAATCGTAAATAATGGCAAATAAGTTTAGGGATATGCAGGGCTTAACGTTTTCAGTCCTGGGGACTGATTTCAGTCCTGAGGATTTCATAGGGGTCATTTAATGAGATCTGTGCAGATTTATAGATTTATAGCTCTGATCCATAGCTCTAATGCATTTCATTTAGAGCTATGTTACTCTCAACTTCCGCCGCTCGCATGAATGCAGACCAGCCTCTCCTCTTTAGCGTAAATAAAAATAACGTTTTTGCTACTCACCAAAACAAAGGCAGGTTGTGTCATTAGAAAGCCCACTTTCCTTAGTGGACGCACTCTGAGCCGGTGAGCCCCCCACCACACGTATAAACTGTACTTTTTGGCCAAAAAGGGATTTTGTTTCCACCGGGAAAAAATACTTTTAGTTACACCACTGTGCCTTCTACCGATATTGGAAGGAAGGAGGGAGGTCCGCACACTGTTATGAGCTCCAATTCTTTATTTTTTCTTTAAATAAATAAAGAATTGGAGCTCATAACAGTGTGCGGACCTCCCTCCTTCCTTCCAATGTACGTATACTTGGTCCAGCACCTGTAGAATACAAGAAGATGTGCGTGCTTCCCTCCTGGCTCTGATTTCTACCGATATTGCCCAGAGAATTGCCTCAGAGAATATTTTTCCTCTGGTGAAAAGAAATCCCTTTCTCAGAGTGCGTCCACTAAGGAAAGTAGGCTTTCTAATGACACAACCCGCCTTTGTTTTGGTGAGTAGCAAAAACATTTTTTATTTATGCTAAAGAGGAGAGGCTGGTCTGCATTCATGCGAGCGGCGGAAGTTGAGAGTAACATAGCTGATAGCTCTAAATGCAACGCATTAGAGCTATGGATCAGAGATAAGTGGTTCCTAAACTCTTCAGTCCGTGAAGCAAAACAGAAATTAGATATTCGCCCGGGACCCAAATAGCAGATCTACAAAGATCACGTTGTGAGCTTGTAGGTTGGCTATATTCACTACTTCTTAATTTCTAATTTATGAATTTCTTTATATTTTTCTTCCATTTCAATACTGAAAAAAGACAGACTTTGTGATTGCACAGATACTGACTCTACCATGTGCCAACAGGAGAGAACATGAGAACAGGGTGAGGAAAAACAAAAGTGCGGTGGGGGAAGGGACCGTTTTGTTTGTTAAATTGTGAGCCACTTGGGGATGGAGAACGACAGACTGTTTAAGAGAGGCAAATTAAGGACAAATAAGGCAACTTTTATCTTTCCTTGTCAACCAGGCAAGATAAGACTGTAGGAATACAGCAGGGAAGATGGAACCAAGAGAGACAAACCAGGCATGTTCCATGCTAATACACATGAATTTGACATTCAGGTGGCTACACCGGGGACATATATTCCTTTATGGGAATACCAGCATCACTAGAAATCGCTCCACAAATCTAGGCTTGTAAAATGGCCACTGCTTATAAATTCTGAATAAAGATGGCGATACATAAAAAATACATCATTTAGGGTGCTTTGTTGTCATTTATGGAGAACAGCTTGTGTCACTGAACTCCGATAACGGTGAACTGTGATATCAGCACTTTGGCTATCAGGAAGCTTTTTCACCTTGCACGTTTCATTTGCTAGACTGCTTCCCCAAACATGAACATGCATGAGCCACAAAGCTACAAAGCTCCCCTTTGCTTTGAATCACTTTTTATGCCCCACAATAATGGATAGAGCTAGGGCCTCTCTACTTCAACTCCCACTCAGCTCCACATGTACAGCACAGTAGTACACACACTCTGTTGCGGTGGTCTGTGCATTATGTATATATACATAATGCACAGACCACTGCAACAGAGAATGAGTCGCCTTTGACTCGCAAATAGGTTCACTTTGTGTGTCTCAACAGAACATGGAACATTCATGCACACAAGAATATGGTCATGCACACGCACCCAAATGCATGCACATGCACACACACTCAAACACATGTGTCTCCCACACACTTCAGTATTCTAGGTTGTGAAATGCAATGCTTTTAGAGCGGTCGTGTAGAAAGGTGTTGGATCTACTCTTTACAGGAAAAGCCCCAGCTAAATGCTCCTGCATGGTGGCTGGTACTATTGCAAACCTGTATTCCATTTCCTTTGTCATATATATAGTAGACCTACCATGTCCTAGAACAATTATTGTCTCTCTCTTAAATGCTGTCTGTCTCTGTCTTCAATGGCGTTTACCTTAGGGAGAAAAAAACAACTGTGCCTAGTTAGTATAAAAGAACAATGGCATTCCATGAGATATGCCTGAGGTTCTTTAAAAGTAAAAACAAAACAAAAAACATAATTTTGATGAAATGCCTTGCAAGTAATCTTCCATCAGCATGCAAGATATTTTCAGAGAGCTTTGGCATGGCATATAAGTGATATGTTTGGTAAAACAAAACCTTTTGTTCAGGTGTCTCACCCATAGACCTAGAAAGGTAGACGCCTCCTTCACCTCTGGGGCGTGTGTATCTCGAGAGGGGCAGCGGTTGCCTATGGGTTAGAGGAGCGCCCTTGTTGCCGAAAGGTTGCCGGTTCGATTCCCCGGACGGGCAGGAAAAATCTGGGTGGGGAAGTGATTGTCATCACTCACCCAACACCGCTGAAGTGCTCTTGAGCAAGGCACTGAACCCCCAACTGCTCCCCCTGGAGCTGCTTAGTGGCCAACAGTATAACACTGTGGTTGTACTGGTCAGCTCCCAGGTTTTAATGTGTGTGTGTGACTGTGTGTGTGGCTGTCTGTGTGTTTCTATGTGCAGGGCGTTGCTGAAAATGAGTAGGCTACCCATGCTCAGCTACTTCCCTGGGTAAATAAAGAATACAAAAAAAAAAAAAAAAATGCACGCAATAGTAAGCATAGCGGAAGCTTGCCAAGCTTCCGCGTGCGTCACAGTCACAGAAGGGGACGTTCGGTAGGCCAATCAAAGGCAATGTAAACGTTTTTTTACTTTGTCAGTCCCGGAAAAGATGCGCTGTGATTGGTTATTAGTCACTTGAGTGGCAGCGACGCAGCGTGCCTTCCACACTTGCCGCTGCCAATGAGGGCCGGCATCTATTTAAAAAAAAATATATATCTATGGTCTCACCATCTCTCCAGCTCTTTAATGAACAGAAAATACATTTTCAGGTGTGTTGACAATTTGCCAATTCCAGTCAACCAGGAGGGAGTATCTATTCATCTGCTTCAATTTGATAGTTTTCCAAACCCTGTTGTCTGCTCACTTCTTGGTGCATCACTTCCTATATACGTCATGTCCAATTTCGCTCGTTCATCATGTATCCTGTATGAGCTCTCTCTACTGATTGGATGAAATTGGTTTTCCGACCTGAAAATGCATTTTCAGTTTACTGAAGAAGAGCTGGAGAGACAGTTACTGGACAAAACACTCAATAGCAATGATTATCAGAATACAGAGTTATTTAACACTTATTTGAACTCTTCAGTGCACTGCATGGGCCATGCATGAGACAAAATGATGTAAAAGAAAAAACTTTCAATCCCCCCTCCCCCCCCCCCCCCCCACACACACTCTACACAGGTTGTTTGGGTAAAATGCCAAACTGCCGTGCTGACAAGGAAGTTAATATCTAAAATTATTCTGCACTAAACATTTCATTTGTAGACATGCTGCAGATGCATCACTGGAGAATCACACCCTATTTATTTAGCTATAGCTCACACCTAGTTGCAATGGATTGCAGAAAGGATCACATACTTCCTGGATAGTGTTGACTTAAGTGTCCATCGATACTCAACAAAACCAGGTTGTCTGCTCAAAGGAAGTCATTTCAGTACACTGAATAGACACATAGCAACATTTGCTTACAGTCAGAGACTCCCATCATTTCCTGACGATCTCTGTAAGGCTGACAGGTGGTTCTCAACCTTTTCAGGCGGCGACACCCCAAAATACTAATATTTGAACAGGGGACCCCCCAAAATAATTATATTTGAACTTCTGAACCCCCAAAATACTCATATTTGAACTGCTGAACCCCAAAATAATCATATTTGAGCTGACAAGAAATTGGAGACATTTTGTTTGACTTGGTTCCACAGATAAATATTGTGAAAATAGACCTAAAAGCCCACAAAGCGTCACTGCGAGGCTTTGGTCCCCACACACAGGTTGAGAACCAGTGTGCTAGACATGAGCATCTTTACCTTTGACAAGCACAAGGGTGTTTAAGTGTATGCCAGAGAAATGCCGCAAAACAGGGTAATTTGTTCCCCCTAGGGTTTGTATTTTATTCATCAGGAGTTGATGCATCCAAGTATAGGATCCTTCGGTTTTGGCACCTTTAAAGATTTCATTTTCAATTTGAACAACACATTAAAAAAAATCAAAAGAAACAAAGAAATGACTAAGGCTGTGTGAACTTTTAAAAATAAAGTAGATACATACATACATACATATATATATATATATATATATATATATATATATATATTTATAAATAAATTAACCAAACCGTTTAAAAAAGCAGTTTTGTTCAATGTAGATTGTTTGGTTTGTCCCATAAAATAAACAAGATAAAATGAACTATAAAATAAAGGAAAATAAAAATTCACATGAAAACATTAATACTTTAGCATTTTTTTCCCCATATAATCGTTATCCTTTAAAACTTAAGTTTCTCAAGAGCAGATTTGCTGAAATTTAATAGCATGCATTTAATTTCTGAAATTGTGAGTCACTTTCATGTACTATTTCTTATTTAACTTTGTTGCTTGCCCTTTTTTTTGGCAAGTTGTTGTTTTGTTCGTCGTCCTCTTCTTTTCCCTCCCCTCTCCTCCTTCCTTTTATTTGTAGAAGTCGTGTTTTGGAGTCTTGTCTTTGTGAACTCCATGATGACCCCTTTGGTTCTTTCTGTTGAGGGGTTCAACTCTTCCGTAAACGATACCCCCCCCCTCCCCCCACCCCGAAAAAAGAAAGCGAACAAGGGACTGAGAAAAAGACGAGAAGGTTCTATTAAAAGAATATATATTTTTCTAACCGTCGACTGCTTTTGCGTCTGTCTCTGCATGGTGGCATCAGTAGGTGTGTGGTGGACCTACCATACGTTGTCTTGTTCTCAACCTTAAAGCGAACAGATACTAAAAGAGTCTTTTCTCATGTTACCAACAGCACTTGGTTTAGTTTTTTTTGTCTCTTTTCTTTTTTTTTGCTTCAGTAAAGTCTGTATCTCTTGATTATTAACGTAATAATTTGTTTATAAAAGTAATACATATATATATATAGTACCTTTTTGTTAGAGTTTACAGATTGGGCTAATTCTTACTGAATCCCAAGCTGCAACGATTCACAGTTTTAATGCAAAAAAATAAATAAACCAATGAATAAATGTCTACAAATAAAAAAACGTTGAGCGGTTGGCTTGATCTGTTGCTCCAACAGAACTGCAGGGCCAACTGTTAAACCAATAACTTATGTTATGAAATAATGAAAACGTCTTTATTTCACAAATGCCTCTCCCTTCCCTTTTCGGTGCCCCAAACCTCATAAACGACCCTGTGCAAATAAAAATAAATAAATAAATACAAATAAAACCACTTTCACTCTCTGTACAATCTGACCCATTCTCACTTTTCTGCCATTCACTCAAAGGAACACGGCGAACATTGTTGAATCTCTCTCTCAACAATGGGAATGGAAAAGTCATGCAGCTGAACAAAAATAAACCCTGATGTCTATAAACATGGAACGCCGTCCACTCTTTTGGGTGCACAGGGGGTCCCCCTGGGCTCTCCCCTCTGACTGGGCGGGTCCCTCATACGGGCGTTGTGTGGTGGGTGGCTGCGGTGTCCCTCATACGGGCGTGGTGCGGCGGTTGGCTGTGTTGGTGTGGGCAGAGTCTTTCAGGTCTTTCGGGATGCAGTTGTGGACTTGCAGGAAGTTGTGGTCCCTCTCCGAGTTGTAGGTGGTGGTGGGCGTGATGGAGGACTTGAGGGTGTCCCGCGGCAGCGTGTACATGGAGATCTCTGTGGACGGCAACGCGAAACCCTTGAGGCCCACCGGCGAGGCGTCGCGGGAGTGCGACGGGTCCGTGGAGCGGGAAGAGGAGCGTGAGCGGCGCCGGTATCGGTAACGATAACTGGGAATTCGTGTTATGGCCGAGCTTTGGAGATAGTCGGCCGCATGCGCACCTACTCGGAGCTGCCGGTGGCGATCGATGAACATGTGCACGGCCAAGACACCCACCATCTCGGCCATGATGAAGGAGAGTGCTCCAAAGTAGAAGGACCAGCCGTAGGAGTAGCTGTTCTTCTTGGAGTCACTTTTGGAGGGGTCCCCCGCGTTGGCTGATATGTACACTATGATCCCGATGATGTTGCTCAAGCCTGGGGAATGGTGGAGGCAGAGGGGTTTTGGGGCAAGAGGCAATGACAGAGGTGGGGTCATAATGAGTAATGGATTCACAGAGATGAGAGATGGAGGGAAAGGATGGGAGAATATAAGAGATGATTAGCAATGATTAACAACCTCCGACCTGGTGTCCCTATTTTAGGCATTATCATTATAGAGGGTATGCGCGTAACATCATCATACCCCGGAAGTTATGCAGGAACGCTTACTGAGTGGCAAAAAACGACTTTCCGGCATACATCCAAACAGAAAAGTCCTATCTGATTGCATTAAAAACATTAAACTCACTTTCCCAAATCACTATCCAAATCACGATTTGCCCCATACTTTATGCATTTGCATGCCCTCTATAGATGTTTTTTTCTTTGTTTTGTTTCATCAAATAACAGCAGATGTACAAGCTCCCAATGCATTGTGATGCGATGTGTTGAGAGCTTGTAGTTCTGTTATGAAAATGAAAATAAAGCATTATTGAAGATTTGAACATTTGAAGAAGGGCTTAGTGGTTAAAAGTGCATTCGTGAACACACTGACCTCAGAATATACATGTACTGTATCTATGCAGTGTCAGGCCAAATATTTTTTAGATAACTGACTCATGCCAGAATATAACGCATTGGACACTGCGTAACACTCTGTCCAACTATCTGTCTGACTGTCTGACTCAGTGGTTTTCAACCCTTCATATCAAGGCCCATTATTTATTCTGCATTTGAGCCACGGATGTCCACATTTCCATGCTGTATTATTGATGTTGGTACCATAGGAGAGATAACAGGCTAATGTTAATCAAAATAACAATTCTTCTACATTCTCCAATTGTGTAGACTTCTTGTAAATTAACTTAAGTATATGCCGATGTTTAACAATAATGTAACTCTTGAGAGTGTAACATTTGTTTTCATTTTACACTCTTAAGAGTTAAACATCTATAAGGGTGCATTTGGTTACCAACTCTCCATCATTTATCTGGGGACCACCTGGAACCCCCTCAAGGACCACTGGTGGTACCCATACCGCTGGTTGAGAACCACTGGTCTGACTGATCGCCTCAACCGCTGCTCTTACAGCGTGAAGAGAGGCCGGATTGAGGCCTTGGCGTAGATCGTCTGGGACCGCAAACGGAATGATTCAATTCAATGACACACACAGGGGTCACGTTCCACGGTGGAGACGATCACGCATTCACATATATTATCATACACGTATAGTGACTGTTCAGTTTTAGTCATATACGCAGAGAAAAGAGTGTGACATGGTATATCCGGGAAGACGGATCACTGGGTAAGTATGTCAGGGACATCATATTTTTAGAGATGAATTTCCCAATGGGTAACTTTTAGCCCAGCAACAGGATGAAGAGAAGAGATGTAAAGGGACGAAGGGAGAATGGAACAAGTGACTGTATGAGCCACAGGCAGTGTGTCTTTTTCTTTTTTGTTATCAAATGTTTTTTATTTTAAGACAAAAATCACAATAAGACACGTTAACAACATGAAAGACTTAAAGCAAGCAAAACACATATAAAACTAGAAAAAGTGCCCTTCCGGGCACAGGTCTCCACCAGGTTATCCACAGATCCGTGCAGTTAGAGGTAAAAACACTTTTCGGCCAGTTATAGCGCCACCTTGAGGCTGAGTTGAAATTGTTCATGTGGCATTTCGTCCTCGGCCTAGTGGGAATGTGGGTGCACAATTTCACGGAAATCACGCGATGTGTTCATGATTTGCAGCATTTTGTTTGAAACTGAGCACTCCTGTGAACTTTGGAAGCCAATCTTAACCAATCAGGATGGAGTCTGATAAATCTGAAAGACCCGTTTCGTTGAATGGCTCTAGAGAGACTGTGTACCAATTTGCGTGATGTTTGGACAAAATCTGTAGGTGTACTGTGCAAAAACTTGTTTTGCACAAAGCGGCCTCCTGGTGGCGCTATAACAGGCCGTTCTGGAAAGTTTGGGGCAGAGGTTCATGGTTGGCATCCAGGGAGTGTGTGTGCAAAATATGGCATTGAAAAACTTGTTTTGCACAAAGCGGCCTCCTGGTGGCGCTATAACAGGCCGTTCTGGAAAGTTTGGGGCAGAGGTTCATGGTTGGCATCCAGGGAGTGTGTGTGCAAAATATGGCATCGACCGGGTTAACGGTGGCCGAGATTAGCTGTTCACGGACACACACACGGACACACGGACGGACGGAGTGCAAAACATACTCTCCCCACATGCCTTCGGCCTGGTGGAGACAACAACACATAACAGCAAAAGCAAGGAACACAAAAACAAAAACAAACAATCCCACCCACCCCTCCCCCCCGAGACCAAATATGCCACAAAGTGTCATTACTCCTACTACTGTGCAATGGAAACAAAAAATAAATAAATAATGATAATAATAATAATAATGATTAAACCATGCCCTTAACCAAATCTGCAATACCAGACCAAATCTCAATGTTTTCCTCTTTTGCACCATGCAATCTTGCTGTAGACATTTCTAGATAAATGATATCCAGAAAGGTCAAAGCCCATTGGCGAAATGACAATGTATGAGGCGGTTTCCAGTGCGAAGCAGCCATCTTCTTTGCGGCTGTTACGCCAGCAAAGAAGACACGAATACAGGTGTTATTTAATGGCAACTGGGATACATCATTTAATAAGAATAGAGATGGGGAGGGTGTGATGTTAACTTGTAGAATAGTCGAAAGGTTAGTAGCAACCAAATTCCAAAATGTGAGGACACTCGGACACTCCCACACCATATGAAAGAATGTACCTATGGTGTTTGAAGTGCAGAAAGTGCAGTTGTGATTATTTAAAATCCGCATAGCACACAATCTACGGGGGGTTAAGTATGTCCTATGAACAAAATTTAGATGAATTTGTTGATGATCAGGATTCCTAGAAGACAGGACAACATTAGACCACACTGTATCCCAGCTCCAATCTGGATCTAGATTTGGTATGTCATTCCTCCATACAGTATCGACAAGCAAGGTCCCATAACTAGATTCTAATAAATAATCATACGAAACAAAACCTCTTGACCTAACATCACAGATAAGTCTATGCAAAGGGTGCATTCAGGCAGTGTGTCTTGAAATCATGTAATGGCAACTAAAATAAAAACAAAGTCTACTACTCTTGGTCCTTCTCTATAATTGTGAGCTGATAATTGTTGTGATACAGATGTCCGGAGCTGAGCTCCCATCTCTCTCTCTCTCTCTCTCTCTCTCTCTCTCTCTCTCTCTCTCTCTCTCTCTCTCTCTCTCTCTCTCTGTGGGCAATCGACTCACCTGAAGACACAAAGAAGATCCCTGCACTGAGGATGATGTTGTGGCGCGACTTGTAGAACTCGCTGGCAGCTATACACAGACCTCCCATGAAGAGCAGGATGACACTGAGGATGGGGAAGATGCTGGAGGCTCGCACCGCACCTGAGAACCACCGGAAGACAACAAAAAATTACCCGATGACCAGCTGGATGGCCAGATGACCTGTCATTTTCGTTTCCGTTAATTATTCGTTTCGTTTGCAGCAATGGGATTGAAATGGGCGAGCTTCAGTTTTTTATTGATGTGTACCTCTACACGTCATCACGCAGTACGTTTTCGTTTTAAGGAAATAATTACAATTTTATTTTTATGGACTTTTGATATAAAAATACACAAGAATGAAAAATGTCCCATTTCACTACACCTTTAAACCAAGCCCCCAGAAGGGCTTGCCAAGGACTTGAACCCTTGTGGAGTGTCACTGTGGGCTCGCCCTGACATGCACCCTCCCAGAGGTAGGTGGAGCTCTCTGACCCTTGGCAGGTTGATTGAGGGGCGCCTACTCAATCAGGCTGATATGACGACTGCTGTGTCTGTCTAATCAAGCAATGCATGACACCTGTGTTCTGAGCAGCAAAACTAAGGCCAACCTGCTCGGTCAGAGGCTCATTCTCCTGGGAGAGGAACGCATCGTCTGCACTGTTCTCAGTAAGATATTCATTGTTACTGAATATATTCTAATTAGTGTTGTCTCATTCTGTAGACTGTAGGCAACCTCTGGAGACTCAGAATATGGAGTGAAAGGACTGTCTGTTGTGAAAAGCCCCATTGGGGAAGAAGATTTACGTTTCTTTGCATTACTCCCCCACCCTGCTTTTGTTCATTTCCCTTTAATACATTTAAGCCTATCTGCCTACTTGGTTGACCGGAGTCCCTCAGGGCTCTTTACTCTTTTTGTTTACGCTCCACATTAAAATAGCCGATCTACAAGCTCAGACCGTGTTGCGTTGTGACGCGTTGTCAGCATTTATATCTGCTATTTTCTGTGAAAGCTTTACTCAGAATATGCGACCATGTATAGGTGGTTAAACACGCAAGGATTCTTCTGTGAGAGTACTTCCTATAATCAACACTCCATCAAGACTGTGAAAGACTCCATCAACACTGTATGAGTGTGTACAGTAGCTGTTATCCAACCTTACGCAATCACCCCCTCTGTCGGGACTAGTCCCAGGGGATGGCAATAGCATTCACATTTAACTGCAAATTCAGTTCTTTTGTGCATATTTTCTCTCTGAACCTCTGAATATCCTTTTTCTTTTTGTTGATATTCTTTTGAGCTTTTCTGCCTTTTATTTCGGTATTTAGTACAGTATAGTATACTGTAGTAGTACAGTAGTACTATAGTATTCCTGTCCCTATATACAGTATACTGAGTATACTGTATATAGGGACAGGAATACGGGGAGAGAGATGGGGAGTGACACACAGCTAATGTCAGCGGTCTTGGGAATCGAACCCACAACCCACTGTCTGGCTGCATTAAAGCCTATATACGGTCATGTAGGTCATATAGGCGAAATGGCACGTTTTTGAAAAACGTTTCATTAAGAAAATAAATTGTAAAAATAGATTAGCTTGCAGCTATTTTCACTCATTTCGTTCTTGTCACCTTAGATTTTCCTGAAATGACTCTCTCTCTCTCTCTCTCTCTCTCTCTGTCTCCCCCCTCTCTCTCTCTTTTTCTCACACACACTCTTCAGCAGCCCACTTGTCCCTAGACTGGATAGGCAAGTTGTCTGCATTGTGTGGTGTCATGTAAAAGGCTGTTAACACAGGTGCTATGGGGCTTTGGCATGTGTATTAGCAGGGCTGCAGTGCAGGGGGATGCAGCTTTGTGTCCTTGAAACAAACTGATGTCCTTGCAGCTAATTATCATGAAGCAAGATGTGGAAGGTGGAGGGGGGGGGGGGGGGGAATGATGTTATTGATGAAGGCTAATGGGGTTTCTCTTCCATCCTATAATGCTGACATGGTCCCCTGTGTAGAACGGACCAAGGCTTATGCTTATAGGGAGTTCTGCTGTGGTTCCAGGTTTACTTTTTAAATGCACATATATATATTACTGCTACAGTTTGTAGTAACCCAGAAGTGAGTTCTTGATGGCTTACTACAGATTTCGGATGCTTTCTTACCATGGGGTCTTTTCAATTTCTTTCAATTTCGTTAATGTTAATATCAGAAATGTTTTGTTCTATACAAACAGACATGTTTTATTGCAAAAGATTGTTGCGCCATTTGGGGTGGCGGTGCAGGGGAGAGGTTCCTGCCCACCACGGTGGACAGACACTGGGGTTGGATTCCACTGTGGTGCCTCCTGCTTGGCCGGGCACTCCAAAGAACACGACTGGCTGTGTTTGCAGTTGAGAAGGCAGCCAGCGAGGTCGATCTCTGTCGCTGCACTAGTGACTCCTACAGGTTGGCTGTCCAGCTGCGGGAGTTCTCCTTCCTGGTTTGAAACGGCTCATGAGCTGCTGGTGACTTCATGTACTGTATATCGGAGGAGACTTGCGGTCTACATACCAGTAGTGCTCAACCTTTTTTTCCTTGGAGCCCCCTCTTACATCTGACAAAGCTGAAGTGCACGCACGCACGCACACACACACACACACACACACGCGCATGATCACACACACACACACACACACACACACACACACACACACACACACACACACACACACACACACACACACACACACACACACACACACACACACACACACACACACACACACAGGCACTCTTTTGCTACAGGACCCACTGCCGTCACAAGCAGCTGATGCTATTCAATTAACGCAGGGCTATATAGTAGAAACTAGGAACCAGTGTAAAGTATTCCAAAGTGTCTTTGGGTTTTTTTTTGTAGGTCACCTCCGCCCGTCCTGCCAGTCAGCTCTCCCACTCACGCTCCTTCAGCCCCCCCTCTCCTGATTAACATAGACACGCTTAAACTTTCATCAGGCTGGTTAAATTTTCACCACCATCCCTCCACCACGCAGAGCTGCCGCCTCAGCACTTTCCTCCCCGTAGCTTTTCCTTCAAAGTGCTGACACGTCGGGCCGGCCCGGGCATCTTGTGCACTGAACCCTTGTGCGCCTTCACCTCCGCGGGGACCAGGAGCTCCTGGCGACCCATCTGCCTCACTACCTACCCCCCCCCCCCCCCCCCACACACACACACACACACACACACGCCTCTCCCCACACCCGCCACTTTCCCCCTCCTCCTCCTCCTCCTCGCCCCAACGCACCACCACAGCTCTGTGGGAAACACCACCCTGGGCCTGAGAGACAGCAGCCAACAGCTGCAGTGGGAGAAAGAGGGAGGGAGGGAGAGAGAGAGAGCGAGAGAGTGGGAGAGAGAGAGAGTGGGAGAGAGAGAGAGAAAGAGAGAGAGAGGGAGGGAGAGGGAGAGAGCCAAGTGATGGCCGCGGCTGGCTGGCCTGCTCATCACTCACCCTCCGCTAGGCTTTCAACAGTAACTACAGGAAGGACGGTGACAGATGAGGCCTACCATCGCGCTGCTTTCTTTGTGCAGTATTCATCGCTGCTGCTCTCACATCAGCATGAGCATGGTTTAATTAGTGCCTGCTATACAAGCCGTGCTGAAATAGCCATCTGGAGAAAAGAGGTATAGCTAGGCTAGGAGATACATGAGATCGGGTTGCTTTTGTCCAAGCTGTTTTTGTTTGTTTTTAGTTTTAGTTTTTTGAGGGGCGCTATCCCCTCCTGTGTCCAGCTCTTAGTGTTTGTCTACACACTTGTCCTACACAAACATTAAATTCCCATTGACAATGAATGGAGAATTCTACGTCATAGTGTACGTTTTACGGCGTCATAGTGAAATTACGTCAAATTTTACGTCATAGTCTAAACGCAGAAATTGCGTAGCACAAACATTGATGACGAAGGTGAGGACGCAAATTGTGATTGGCGGGAATGAGATGATGTATGATGATGGACAATGATAAGAGCACCCCTCACTTCACAGGGGTGTGATTTATTTCATTATTATTATTATTATTATTAAATAAAAATAATTGTCCTCGGCGTCAACATCAGACTTGACTATAATGTAACGGTGTCTTTACAGGACTGCAGTTGGTTCAGAACACTGCTGCTGAACTCCTTCCTTATTCACATCGAAAAGTGGAGCATATCACTCAGTTGTTAAATCATTACACTGGCTCCCTGTGTGTCAAATCATTGATTTCAAAATACTACTGTTGGTCTTTAAAGCTTTAAATGGCTTAGGGCCAAAATACTTGTCTGATCTTGTATGATATCATGAGCTGAGCCATCCAGACCTCTCGGGTCATCTGGGAAAGACCTTCTTTCTATCCCTCTAAATGTGGGGAAGCGGCATTCTGTTTTTATGCACCACATATCTGGAGGAAACTCCCAGAAAACTGCCGGGTCTGCTGCCACTCTTATTTCCTTTAAAACACAACTAAAGACCTGCTGCCTTTGATTGAGTTATGTTTCTTGTTTGAGTGGTGCAACCACTCCAAGGAACAGCAATGTCCGTGTTCGCCTATGTGTTGTTCACGTATGTATGTGTTCACGAGTATGACTATGACTACCAGTAGGGGCGCTGTTGTGCCAGAAACGGAGAGAGAGAGATAGTATTAGTGCTGCACTGTTGCCTGCTAATGAGAGAGAGAGAGAGAGGAGGGGGTGATTTTTCTTTTCTGTAGGCTAAAACGATTTTTACTTATTTTGTTTTATGCATAATAATGTCATTCTATAATTATGTTTCCCTTGCTACTGTCTTGCCTTGCCTGCCTCGCCTCAAGGACACCTTGACATGAAACCAGAAGCTGGAGCTGAAGCTCGAACTGGGGACTTTCCGGTTCCCAGATGGCTGCTATACTTCCAGAGCCACTGCGTTTAATTCTTAGTTTGAACGTCTTTGTGGTCATATGACAAAGCATTCATTATAGGTTCTAAACTCTGTGTACATGGTACAAACGTGTAAATGGTGGTCGGGTCGTCAACTTGACAGATGTGTAGCTGAGCTCATTCCCACATGCATCAATCCTTTTGTCACGATGATCATTTCTTTAAAGGCTAATTTATTTTTAGCCTTTTACTGTCGACCGGGCAATTTCTTTCTGTTTAAAAATAAGTAATTTTCGACGGCGACACTTGTCAAAAGGGTCCTGCGCGTTCAGTCATCCTCCAGACAGCTACAGAGATTGAGCCTCGCTCTGCTGTGTGATTACCTTAATTTCCTTATTCTTTTGCTTCCATTCTTCTTTCACCCGTCTGTGTCCATCTGCTGTCTTTAACACCCTTTCTCATCCCACAAGCCTCCTCCTCGCTTTACCACTACCTCTCCTTTTCCATTTCTCTCTCTCGCTCCCTCTCTTAACTGACACTCGGTCTGGGCACAAGACAATTTGTGAGATAAAGTGCCGTCTGCCCTTGCACTTCCACTACCCCCCCACCCCCCCCCTCACCCCCCCCCCCCTTCTTTATCTGTTCCTGTTCTCCGTCCCTCCTTGTCTCCTGTGCGTAGTCGACCAGAGAGAATTGTGGCGTTTAGGGTTACAGTTGGAGGTGATTAAATATTAAGCTGTCCTGAGAGTTGACCCTGGTCCTCTGTCCCCTTCCAAACACGTCAGTCCCTCCTTCATTCCCTCATCTCTCCAGCCAACCCGCTGCTTCCCCCCCCCCCCCCCCCCTTCCCCTACAGCCAGTTAACCCTGGGGGTATTGACGTGGGCAGTCACAGCACATTACCTGGGAGAGGACATTGGAACTCCTTCTCATCCATCAGCATCATTTTGCACAGAGAAAGGGCGGGATAAAAGGGCCAGCCAAACGTATTGATTGTTGACACCGAGGGTGTTTTAATAGCGCAGGATCTCAAGGTGATGGCAAAGTTGAGAAATCCAAAAAAATGATCTGACTCTTGGCAAACTGCGGTTCACTGTGTGAGAGTGTGAGATAAAACAACCAAATAATTCATCTATCATGTTCACTCATTCAAATGTTAAATGAAGGAAGGGATAAATATTACAAAAACACAGATTGATTCTATAATGAAACATATTGTTTCAGAGACTCTAAAGGGAAGCTTTGAGAATTGTCAGCTTCACTGTATGGCAGAGTAACAGAGACATTTTGAACGTGGTTAGACTTCTGACAAGAACGTTTTTTTGCGAGCAAGCAAGACAGCGACGTTTGTTTTGCCTGGAATGCTTCTCTGATGCATTACCAGTATTGTGGGGAAACATGCATTATCTGCAATAATGAACATGCACATGCTCACAATGCCTCGCAACACAACGCACTTTGAGCAAAAATCACACCCGTGTGAAGTGAGGGGCGCTCTTATCATTGTACATCATCATGACATAAAATAGACACTAAGCCGATTTGCTCGGACACTATGACGTAAATTCTCCATTCATTGTCAATGTGAATTGAATGTTTGCAATGTTTGTGTAAGACGAACATCTACACTAATAGCTGAATATAGGAGGGGCTAGCTAGCGCCCCTCGAAAACAGATGCCACTAATACAGAGCCCTGAGGGACCTAGTACATGCATGCTCAGTAGCACACTCAAAAGTGCAGTGACCTTCACAGTGACCTTCCGTGGGTTGGGGCTGGATTTTGCAGCGCCATGTGCCCCTGGGTTTGGCTATCCGTGCTCTACCTCAAAAGGAAGCTCCCCACAGTCTTCATGCCAGAATACACTCTCTTTTACACATAATATTAAATACGTCGGCCAAGTGTTCACATGGCATGCATTCGGAAAGGCATTTCCATCAACATCTCAGTTGTTTTCCGGTGAGCGCACGGGCATTGGGCAAGACCCGAAGACGGAAATTCTCTGAGGATGGACAGGGTGATAACTGTGCCCCAAGGCTCTGCCTTGAGAGACCTCCCGTTTAGAGCCGATCTCTCCTCCACCAAATACTGATGGCTTCACATCTTCACTCCCCATCTTTCGAGCACCCAGGCTGAGCCCCCCTGTCAGAAAGTTGGATCCTGCCTGGAGGGATGTTAAGCATGGCAGCACCCCGGAGGGGAGGTAGACAGACAGGCAGGCAGGCTGACAAGATGACAGATAGACGGGGATCGTCTCAACGCAGCCGGCGAAAGGCTTAGGGTGCAAGAGGGAGCACTATTATGGTAGAACATTGTGTTCATTTGTTCAATGCTCCCGTTGTGTGATAATGTGTGCATGTATATTAATGTGCTGGACTGTATATGGCCATGTATGGCCGCCAACATATTTTGCCAATATATGCAGAATAATGCTCTAATAAGAATGCTCTAAATAACTTATGCAATTCATTTTTCCATGTCGGGGGGGGGGGGGGGGTCAACAGGTAACAGGGGGTGCATGTTTGAGGAAAAGTTTGCAGCAGAGTGTATGAGAGTCAACTCGTGACAAATGTATTCATTCACACGACCATAAAACTGTTAAAGGCTGGCATAGTATGTGTTAATTGTTACTAGCACCATAATACTGTGTTGATACTGGTTCCGACCTGACAACAACACACAGTAGTCTATGTGACTTTAGCCTACAGGTCACACATGGACCATTGATCAGTGTTGCCAACTCTCGTGAGAGAAATAAGCCAACCCACCTCCAAAAACAAGCCAACTCTTGCGGGAGAAATACGCCAAATCTGGCCAATATGGCCATATACTAAATAAATAAAATGATTTGATGCATTTATCATTGCAACCGTAGGTCACATTTACAATGAAAACCTTTATCTCCCGTCCGTCCGTCAGTCAGTTAGTTAGTTAGTCACCCCACGCCTCCATATATGGTCACACCTTGTGACATCACACCTCCATATATGGTCACACCTTGTGACTCACAACTCCGTATATGGTCATGCCTCTTGACATCATCATGACATCACGCCTATATATGGTCACGCCTCATGACATCACGCCATGTGACACGTCACGTCACCATACTGTATATGGCCATCTCCATATATATGAAGATCATGACACTGACCTCATCTGGAGAAGACTGGATCATCACCTAAATCTGCATATATGGAGCAGGCCAGCAACTCTGACCTCAAACCTTTCCATCCATATATTGAGCTGACCTGTTCTGACATTCCATATGTTGATCCAACCCCACCCGATCCTGTTCTGGCATTCCATATGTTGATCTGACCTCATCAAACCCTGTACACTCAAGACACGCTCCATATATGGCCAGTACAGAATTCATTCCATATGTTGATCTGACCCCCCATGCCAAAGCGCCAGCGCTTGCCCAGCAGTCTGCCATCTGTCGTCACCCCAGCGGATGTGTGCACACGCGACCGAGGTCGCTTCTTGCCCTCAGGGCGTCTTGCTGGTGGTTATACTATTAAACTCATACTTGAGCCAGGGCTTAATAAGTAGAGACACCAGACCGATTCTGTCATTCAATGTGATTCACATTCCCCCAAACGGTCAAACCAATGGGTATTTATATTTTATACATTATGTACGTATATACACATACACAAAAAAACAAGCCAACATTGGCGGGAAATTTAAGTGGACATGGCAACCCTGCCATTGCACTAGTTGCGTCGGCAGCTTTTGTAGCTTGGTGAATGGGGCAGCCAATGTATCTATTGTTGTCAACTTGTCGGAGGAGCAGATTTTGTTTCCTCACCTCCGTCTTTCAGCAGCCCATTGACTGCGCGTCTGTTATGGGGACTGCAGGGGACGAGTTCTAGCATGCGCGCACGTGCACCACTCCGTTCCGTACCTGCGTGTGCACGTCAATGTATTTGGTACCACGCCGTGATACTGCGTTCTACGAGCATGACACCACTGATCCTCATCATGATCATCATCATCTCAAACTCACTGTAACAGCCATTGCAATGCGGCCGTTACAATCTATAGAATGCCCGTTCAGGAGGGCTGATTACTTCAGTCTATCATCTCGGCCCAGAACAACTTTATTTCGGACGGAGTGCGGCGCTATAGAATGGTCACTTTTTCCTGGGAGAGAGAGCGGCAGGGATTCTCCTGTGTGGTAAAAAAGCTGTCAATCTCCGGCTACTGCTGCCGCTGCAATGACCCTGTCCAAATGAAAACTTTGACCTCCCTCCTAATAGCTAACGATAGCAGTATAGCGGTGGTTTCTGAAGCCCTCGCCACAGCCCCACATGAAAGGCACAGGGCTAATCAGCGATGCACTCGGGAGCCCTGCGATTAGCACCGAGCACCGAGGTCGCCGTTTTCATTTGGCTCGAGGTCATAATCAGAAAGAGCAGAGCATCCCCCCCCCCCCCCCCTTCACACCCAGTCCATGTGACACCCAGCACCCCACTGGGGAGCCTCTCCCGCTCTGAACACCATTCCCTTCAGTCCCCTGTCTCTGAACACCATTCCCTTCAGTCCCCTGTCTCTGTCTCTGAACACCATTCCCTTCAGTCCCCTGTCTCTGTCTCTGAACACCATTCCCTTCAGTCCCCTGTCTCTGAACACCATTCCCTTCAGTCCCCTGTCTCTCTGAACACCATTCCCTTCAGTCCCCTGTCTCTGAACACCATTCCCTTCAGTCCCCTGTCTCTGAACACCATTCCCTTCAGTCCCCTGTCTCTGAACACCATTCCCTTCAGTCCCCTGTCTCTGTCTCTGAACACCATTCCCTTCAGTCCCCTGTCTCTGAACACCATTCCCTTCAGTCCCCTGTCTCTGAACACCATTCCCTTCAGTCCCCTGTCTCTGAACACCATTCCCTTCAGTCTCCTGTCTCTGAACACCATTCCCTTCAGTCTCCTGTCTCTGAACACTATTCCCTTCAGTCTCCTGTCTCTTCGTCTGTTCAGCACTTTAGAATACCTCCTGCTAAACACAAAATCATAACTTGCTTTCATCCATGCACTCAATGTGATATCTGTCCAAATCGTTTTTTTTTTCTTCCAAATCTTTCTAAAAGTTTCAAAAATAGTTGCTGTACAAACTCATGACGTGTGTGTGCGCAACTGCGCATGTGTGCATGTGAGTGTGAGAGAGAGAGCCATGCTGTGAGCTTGCAGATCGACTATAGTTTCGCTGTTCGAGTTCATCGTAGTAGGGCTTAATAAGTGATTAACATCAACAAGTGTGTGTCGTATCGTGTTGCGTGCGTGCCTGCCTGCCTGCTCTGATGACCCGATCAGGGAATCGAAACCCGACCTCCCAATCTCAGGGCAGACACTCTAACCACAAGGCCACTGAGCTGGCTAATGATGCTTAGTCAACATTAATTCACGTAAGTTGAGTAATGTTTTATGTTTTGGTTTTTTATGTTAACGCACAATTATGGCCAAAGCTGTGAATAGACCTGATCATAGCATGGATGTAAATTATAAGAAAGGTCCACCAATGGGAATGTATAATGCTTAACACAGACACGACAACTATGACTGCCATAATTATGTTTTTGTCATTATTTTGTTTGATATTTTACTTATTTGATGGTTTGGGTAAAATGTGTGTTCCGGAAGTTTGTTTGTGTCATTTCCGGTAACATGACCATATAGTTTGGAATAGGCTCAGGATCGCACAGTTATTGCATCTTCCGTCCATGCTGAGCAGACGGGAGCTTGTCACATGGAGCGTACAAAGTTAAAGTCCTGGTTATGATGATGTGTTCATGGGTTCCTCTCACTACTTCATGCTCTTTGAATTACGTGCAGTCAGTGAGGTAAAGACTTGTTTTGTACATGAGTAATTTCTTTATATTATATTATGTGCTTTATTTCATGTTGCTCATTCTGATCATGATTTATTTGTGTTTTATGTCAGTTTTGACGTGGGCTTTGGAAGCGATGCCATGCTACAATAAAGCCGTCAGTACACACAGAACAACTGCCTCATTCGTTCTTCAAGTTCATCAAAGGGCGTGACAGTCAAAACTCATGCCGCAGACGACCGACGGTAGTCCGGGTCGTCCAGTCAACCACCAGACGACAGCCACCGAACCAGCAGCGTACCAGTGGGCCGGCCGGACCGCTGCGACTCGCGCCGCGTTCGGCGTTGCATTCCAGCTGCTGCGTGCTTGGTGAACCACGGATGGACCCATTGAACTAACATGCTACTTCGTAAACCATGCTGTTTGTTTGTTAACCAAAGACCAAGGTTAGTGCACTACACACGTTCAAGGCAAAAGGACTCAAGAGCAAAGGAACTGACTGTGCTAGTGCGCTAACAACCTAAAATCAGTAAGAAACATTTGGAAAGAAGAAAGGAAAGATCGCACCATTGTTATGCAAAGTGCACCAAGGACCGTGTCATGTCGTGGTCGTTCAGTTTGCTCTTTAAGGTGCTTTCTTTGTGGTATAAATTAAATGCAAATGCTATTTGACACTCATGGGACTATTTGAAATGGTTTATAAGCTTTAAGCCTTTAGACTGTATGTGTGTTGGTTAAAGGTAAAGATGTCAAAAGAAGATAAGGGCATCTAAAGAATCTTCACAATGGTCTATATGTTTAAAGTACATGTTTAAGTGTTGGTTAAAAGTATAGATGTCAAAAGAAAATAAGGGCATCTAAACCTTCACAATGATTTATGGGGTTTAAGGTGTATGGTTAAAGCCAAGGTGTGTTGGTTAAGAAGTAAATTGTCAAAAAGAAATAAGGACATTTAAAGGACCTTCACAAGCTTAAGGAACCTGCACAAGTAGAACCAGTCCAACATGGAACCAATTGAGTTCAAAGAGAGCTTGCAAAACCAAGAGTGTAAAGAGAGGTTATTGTATGATTTTGATTGCATTTATGCCCACTGGAAAAGCAGAGCAAAAAGAACAAAACAAGGTGTAATCAACAAGGCTCCAATTGGTAACCTCCAAGACAATGTTATCGCTGTTGAAATAGATCTAGGAAATTTAAAGGACATTTATGATGCACTTGATACCCCTACCAGTTACCTGTGTCACAAGTTTGCCAAGTGTGTCCAGGTCACAACAAGGGTTGTCAATGATGCAAATGCTCAGATTGCAAAAATGAAGGAAGAGTTAAACTGTCAGAATGAAACAGCAGTTGAATTTGCAGTCACACAAATAAATACACCTATAAATACCGCAAGGCAACAGTCTAAGGTGGAAATCAAGAGAGGACTTGGGTGTTTGGAGGAGCTTAAAAAGCTACATGCCACACACACTCTGTTGCCTAAACCAACTCTGCAGCTTGTTGAGCAGCCTGAACCCAGCGCTAAAAGCACACTGGTTCGGCTTAAGGGCACTGGTGCTGCTGACTCCTTTGAGGTGAGCAAGGAGATGGAAGTGGTGAAGAAGCATTTTGCACAGAAAGCAATTAAAGCAAAGAAACATGCATTGGTTAAGAAAGCCAAGAAGGTGATGGCAAAGAAGCCTGCAGCCACCAAGAAATCACCTAAAAAAGCCAAGAAGCCTGCTGCCAAGAAAGTAGCAGCTAAAGAAGGCCAGAAGAAGTCCACCGAGAAACCAAGCCCCATGAAACGAGAGGGTAACAAGAAGGACAAAGGGCCCACAAATGCAAGGATTCCAAAAATGAAGGAGCACAGAAATAAGTCAAGGAACTGCAGAGGAAAGAGGAAATCAAAAAGGAAGGAAAGAAAGTACAGGAGAAAAGGGGTGCTTTTACAATGTGCTACGGTGGGAGGAAAAAGTGGTAGACCACCTGACCAAGAACTGATCACCCACTGCTCCTTTTAGTTTAACAAGGTCAAATTACACATCCTCTTTTGTTTGACAGAAAAAGGTCTTGTACTACTTTTTGAAAGGTTATTGTACATTTGAAAGGGTTCTTGTTTTGAAGTAACATGTGTTTAAAATTTTGGTCGATTTTGCTTTCGAACATGTAGCCTATAGAGACCAGAAGGCCTCCTCTGACGTAGCCTGTCTGATGACAAACTTTGCCTATAATTTAGATGGACATTGAAGAATAATGATCCAAAGGAAACAGAAGGAGAGATGCAATGTCGATTTAATTAAAGCAAATTCAGATCACATTTTGTTCAAATAGTGATGGTACTTTACATTTACGTTCAAGTTATATGGTGCTCTACAATTGTTGCATATGAATTAAGAAACAAAGTAGGAAGTTAAAACTGGGCAAATGTACAAATATTTTAAGACTAGTAGTTAAATATGCCATGATCATTTGTTAAATTGATTGTTACATGATTGCGTTTGAACACTTTGCATTTTGATTAATTTGGAAAGTCTAGTCCAATCCAATTCATCCATGAGCTATTAACTGTAAATTGATGGTCAACATTGACTCTCGTTTCACACTTATGAATGCTTCAAACATTTATGCAGCTTGCAAAGAAAGGAAATGGTTACACCAGTTTGAAAGAAGGTTAAAGGGAAAATTCAAATGTTGGGAGCCACAATTTGGCATATTTTGCTATGCATTATTTATTGTACATAATTGAACATGGTTTTATTTTGTTCATGTTACAAAAGGTTTCATTTGTTTTCATAAGATTTGTTTGTAAAACAACCGGTTGAAGTATCAAAGGTCAAGGGTATTGGATCCATGATTTTACGTTTATTTTCAATGAGGAGGGTTAATGCTTGAATCTGGAGGTATTGATGATTTTTCAAATGTGAAAGATAAGTTGAAAGTTGATTGGTAATCCCAAGTCAAGGTGGGAGTATGACTGCCATAATTATGTTTTTGTCATTATTTTGTTTGATATTTTACTTATTTGATGGTTTGGGTAAAATGTGTGTTCCGGAAGTTTGTTTGTGTCATTTCCGGTAACATGACCATATAGTTTGGAATAGGCTCAGGATCGCACAGTTATTGCATCTTCCGTCCATGCTGAGCAGACGGGAGCTTGTCACATGGAGCGTACAAAGTTAAAGTCCTGGTTATGATGATGTGTTCATGGGTTCCTCTCACTACTTCATGCTCTTTGAATTACGTGCAGTCAGTGAGGTAAAGACTTGTTTTGTACATGAGTAATTTCTTTATATTATATTATGTGCTTTATTTCATGTTGCTCATTCTGATCATGATTTATTTGTGTTTTATGTCAGTTTTGACGTGGGCTTTGGAAGCGATGCCATGCTACAATAAAGCCGTCAGTACACACAGAACAACTGCCTCATTCGTTCTTCAAGTTCATCAAAGGGCGTGACAACAACAAAGCATTCTTTATTATCCGAGAGAAACTGGCAGAAAAATGTGGCCGTATTTAGTGTGCCGCAAAGAACGTGGGCACGTGGGCGGCTTTATCTGCCCGTCGTCCTGTTCATGCAGGCTGCACTACAGTGGAGGAGATGCCTGCAGCCCTGACAGTATATGTGCCAGCCTACTCACAGAGACACAGGGTGAGAGCGGATGCTGTGTGTACTGTATTGATTGGCACAACTGCAGCTTATATAGGCTGGTGTCCGGGCCCTGGCACTCTTGAACATTGACACGGCTCTTATACACAAACAGGCAACTTAACACTTCCAGTGCGTTGTTTTTTTTGCCAGACTGCACAGACTGCACATTTTACTCTGAAAAGCCCCGCCTTCCATTTCCTCCCCCAAAACCGCGAGGTATAATCTTCCGTTACTACTTTGTGCTGTCACATCTCAACTCTCTCTAGAAACGCTCGAATCATCTCGTCTCCAAACGAGATGATTGGTTGGAAGTCAGAAATGATGACGGAACATTGCCGTTTTATCAAAACCATGGAGAGTGCCGTATATATTTAGAGTAAAGAGACACTTCAGCCGGGCAGTGAATGGCAGTGCGCATGCGCAAAACATGTCTAGAAGCACTGACGAAGGAATGGCCAAGCAAAAATAACAAGAAATCAAGAAAAAAACATTTTTAAGACATCCCCAGACGTCATGGGCTCCCTACGGGGGTCTTCTAAAGACATCTGGAAACGTGTCAAATGTCAAAAACGAGCACAAATAGTGTTGAACACTAAACACACGCAGTAAATCTATACTTGGCTGCAGGCCATTGTACCGTTACTGTATTGCACCATTTGAATCAGAATTTTACTTTTGGACTGTGAATAATAGTAGTACACAGAACACGGTTTAGTTAGATCATGTAGAGGCGATCGCTGACATTAACGGCACAATAAAGTCACATTGAACAGCACTATTTAGGTCAGGGCAGTGCTAAATATGTATGACACACACCGCATACACACACGCACACACGCACGCAACGCAGGCACTCACGCAACGCACGCACGCAGAACAAGACATGAAATAAATATGCAGTTATTTTCACAAAGGCATCTCTTTGAAGCTCTTTCTCCCTCTCTCCCTGTCTTTCTTTCTTTCCCCTCTCTCTCTCTCTTTCATTGACAGCATTGAGAGGAAATTAGCATTGGCTCTTAATCAGCCTCCCCCAGCCCTGAATGTGCTGATGTGCAGGACAGGGTCATACTAATCAGGTGCCTCAGCTCCCAGGCACATTGATTTAATACTACAAACGCTTATTAATCCCCACCACACCATCACCTCTTCCTCCTATTCCTCAATACTAATGTCTCATTTTACACTATGTGTCATACGACACAGTGTCGCATGCTGAAAATAGCTGATCTACAAGCTTGCATAGAGCTATACATCAGGCTCCAGCCCTTGCACCTTAATTGTCCTCATCTTGACCAACAGGCCTGATGTCCCAAGCATCTTATGCTGCGTTCAGAATCAGACAGGCATCTGCTTCAATAGAAGCCAGCGACATGAAGCTATACAATGCAAATCCGACACTTGTAGCTGCTGCAAAACAGCAAAAGATACAGAGCTATACAAATTAAAAAAGTTGAGTTTGGTCCAACTTCCAGATGCAAAGATACAACTGTAGCTGCAATGATGCGGCGAAGTGCAAACCAATCAAATTGATTTGTAGCCTTGCAGAGCAGAACGACTGAGTGGCTATAAGGCTAGCGGTTTGCATGGGACGTTTGCCGTCGTTGTGGATAAATCTGGCATAAAATAATTATTAATTTCTATACACTGACACCACATAAGACAGGAACGCCCAAAAACGTCACATCCGGTTTTTTACCCTGGGCAGAATTTTCTATGGCTGCCAATGCGACTTTTTCCAATCCTTAATCACATACTGACAAACATCTATGCCGATAATATCTAACTTGCGGAGGTAACGTGCCTTGTCCACGGGCAACAGATCTTTCAACGTATGGCATTGCAAATACGTTTGATAATCGCTACTCTGCGCAATATTGTTTTGGAAATGCCGCAAATTGCATTGCAGTGAACGAGAGAAAATCACAACTTCCCCTGGGGGTGGTGACTCCGCCCTGAATACGTGTTGTGGTGTCAGTGTATCAAATATCTTAGTTACAATGAAATTGAGTTGACATGTTTTTTTTTTTAAAGGGCAACTGTTATTAATCGCAATATTACACCCGAGGGTGTGCTTTTGCTGTAATTATTGGGACTTAAGGCTTAATTCCTCCGACATACAGTATGTCACTATATGGACGTACGCTTAGTGACGTCGACGACCGTGTGAGCAACACGGATGCAAAGATACAAAGCTACAAATATGCTGTGCGACTATGCACAGCTTTGTATCATTTGCATCTGCTCGTGCAGTGAACGTACCAAGATTAATTCATTTCTGTATAAGAGTGGGAATCATCACTGAGCAAACTAGTCTGTGTAGTGGAACAGGTTGCATATATACAGTATTATCATGCACGGTTGCCAACTGTTCAGTAAACCTTGTAGTGAGAGCTATTTCCTCCACACAGCTTCATCGGTTTCTGATGGCTGCAAACCACTACTTACATGAGATCCACAGTATTTGTTTTTTAGGGGCATGAGAGCAGAGCGTGTGAAGAGGGTCATTTGCACGAGTCTCACGCTCAATGCACAATACTGACATGGTCAGTATCTCCCAGGCTGCGGGCCCGGCAGGCTTCAACATGTCCACCATTGTGCCCCCTCCCCCCAAGGGGCCCGGCAGGCTTCAACATGTCCACCATTGTGCCCCCTCCCCCCAAGAAATCCAAGGTGACATGCAGTGGTGGAAAGTAACTAAGCACATATACTTAAATACAATTTTGAGGTATTTGTACTTTACTTAAGTATTTCCACAATTTCCAGTACTTTTACTTCTAATTATACATCTCAGAGGCTAATATTGTACTTTTACTCCAAAACATTTATTTGAAAATGTTAGTTACTAGTTACTTTGTATATTTTGACTATTATTAAAAAAACATACAATAACCACTCCAGCCTCAGTAAAAATTCCGGACATTTGAAAATACAAGCTTGTAGATCTGCTATCAAAATATTTGTTATAAATTTGAAAACATGAAATGGGACATTCTGCATAATGAGTACTTTATACCTTTTACATTAATTGATGCCAATACTTTTATACTTTTACTCAAGTAAATTTGGAATTCCGGGCGTATTTCTACATTGCAGTATTGATATACTTTTACTTAAGTAAGAAATATGAGTACTTTTTGGTACACTGGTTATACATGAATGAGACCTGTCGCTCAGTCGCTCTCTCCCCAAATTAGTCGGCAGTGCCTGCCTCACTGGACCTGTCGCACATGCATGGCGGGGAGCTGAAGGACAAGTACGTGCGTATGTTGTTCGTGGACTACAGCTCAGTTTTCAACACCATAGTCCCAGCAAGACTTGACACAAAGCTCAGAGACCTAAAGCAACGCCAAAGCATGTGCGATACCAGACTTCCTGTCGAACTGCTGCCAGGTGGTGAGAATGGTCGGTAGTATCACATCCGATACCCTGACCCTCAGCACTGGAGCACCCCAAGAATGCGTGCTGAGCCCTATTGTCTTCTCCCAGTACACACATGACTGCACAGCGAGTGACACACAACTCCTCCATCCTGAAGCATGCTGATGCCACGACAGTGATGGGTCGGATCATCAGCGAAGATGAGTCTGCGGTCTGCCTATACGGAGATGAGATCAGTTTACTGGCACTCTGGTGCCATGCAGGAGAACAGCCTCACCCTCAACGTCGACAAGACCAAGGAGCTGATCGAGGACTTCAGGAGGCCAAGGAGAGGGCATATATGCGTATATGTCTTCATCAATGGAGTTGCAGTAGAAAGGGCCAGCGAGTTCAAGTTCCTCAGAGTACAAATTGAGGAGGATCTCAAGTGGGATACCCACACCACGCACGGAGGAGTAAGGAGTAATCCCTCGCATGCTCAGATTGTACTACAACAGCTCCATTGAAAGGCTGTCCTGTCAGGCTGCGTTACGGCCTGGTGTGGAAACTGCACTGCCTGAGAAGAGAAAAACCCCACAGAGGGGTGGTGCGGTCACAGAGGGTGGTGCGGTCACAGAGTGCACAATGGGAGGCGAGCTCCCCTCGCTCCAGGAACTGTACAAGAAGATGTGCGTAGTTGAAGCATCAAGGACGGGCACCACACCAGCCACAAACTGTTTAAAAACCCTACAACGACTGTGGCGTGGCCGTTGTATCAAGGGCCAGACCAACAGCTTTAAAAGGCATGACCACCGCCTGTCATCAGGCCGTCCTTGGAGTTTTGCTTCCCTCGTGGACCTAGACCCGTAACATCAGTGGTTGAACTTGACCTTGACACTCACTTGCACCATAATCTCACATACAACGCACTGATACTCTTCTTACACCATAATGTTTATATAACAGTATACTGTATACCAGCATGCTATGCTCATGCACCTAATTACTAATACCTCTACCTCATAATAATGTTCAGATGGAAATGCTATATGTGTAAATATGTAGATTCCTTGTTGTCTTTCTTTGATTCCTGCTTTTTTTTAATTCCTTCTCCCCTAGGAAGTAGTGTCAGTGCATACTGTATATATTATGTCATGTAGCTGTCACCATTTTCAGCCTACACCTTAGCCTGTAGCACTTGCCCTAGCCTTGACGGCCTTGCAGGCTTATGCAAATTCTAAAATATAATTTAGATGCCAGATTCATTTGTAGACCTGGCATCCTATAGTGTGTATAGTTTCAATGTGCAGATTGTTTAGTTTTTGTTTATACACTGCTTAGACTGATGATACTGTAGGCTCTTGGTTTACCTATGATCCCAGATGGGCAGAAGTAGAAAAGAATTGCACCATTTTTTCATGATTATTAGTGAGGACCTATTATGAAGATAGGTTGAAAAGTGGTGAAGTGGTCCTTTAACTAAAAAGGAGCCTTGCCTGTTTTTCCTCCCGGAATTCTCCCCAGTGAGGGGGATAACTTGTAATATGCTATTGGCTGTTTGTATTCTTTTTGGAAAGAAATATAAAAGATATTCCTATGGAAAGGCTATATCATTTTACTGATATTAACCCTATAAGGAATTTAGTATAATTTAGCATATGTAAGGTTTTGCCCACTCAAATGGTACCTCATTCCCACATGGCCTACAACAACTTCCGTGAACCGACTTCACTGTAGTAGCCTTTTCATAAATTATATTTGTACTTGGGCTGTCTGCTGTCGTGAACGTTTATAGTTTAACTAAAGTCCAGCTGTCTGCTGTCCAGCCTCTCCCACACTCCTCACTGGGGAAAATTCCGGGAGGAAAAGGGAAAAGGGGTGAGTTGTCCTGTTACCCCCTATACAGTCCCTATACAATATGCCTACAACCCTACCAACTCTCACACACAGAGCGTGAGACACACAAATGACCCTCTTCCACTTCACTCTTTGGCCAAGGGAGATATATTAGGCCTCTTGTCTTCAGGCAGGGCTGCTCTGCTACATTCGAGTTGTTGTTCTAGTTGTGTTGTTGTTCCACAATGTGAGTGTTGACTGTTGTTGACTGGACATATTCAAATTGGATTAAATCAACTTTGATTTGGGTACAATCGGTTTTTGGAGTGAATTATATTTATTTATTTATTTTGAAGGCACTTAGCAGACATCAGGCAGATTTTGTAGTAGAGAGAGAAGCCTTAAATGCAACTACTATTGACTAATCACAGTTGTGGGCTGCGTATGGCACAAGTAGGGCTAATGGTGTTGTCATGTGCATTAACGGTCTACATGGACATCCCATTAGGATGTGCTCATTCATGTCAGATGATCAAGTTTCTAGTTTTGATGTGATCACAATTCAACCAAACACATTGCTTTGAGAAACAGGGCAGCACAAGAATAACAAGAAGAAACAAGCCGTTTACAAGCAGCAATTATTTTTTGGATGATGTTGAATAATTACCGGTATACTCTTTTCTCTTCTTCCTCATAGGAATTTGTAACATCCCAGGGTCTGAATAAAGACCAGCAGCCACACATATGGCAGATAATCAATCGCCTCCATCTTTCTTTCAATTTTACAACCATAAAGCATGTGAGTCAGGTGGCCCAGTTCAGTTGTGACTTATTCCTGACTGTATGTGAAAATGATGACTGCATATCACATGAAAGCACCATAAGTGGAGTCAATTTTCGGTGTTGCACAAATACAAACAACCCGTTCTATTGAAAATAGTGACAGTTACATGACTTATTATACACAAATTATATCCTATCATGATGTACCAAGATTGAAAATGAAGGCGAATCACTTTCTTCAAGAACTATAGTATGAGAATGCACAATCCTACACAGAGCTGCCTCTACGCCTGTACTTCAGTGAACTTCACAACCACAGATACTGACACCAGGAATACTGACACCAGGATACTGACACCAGGATACTGACACCAGAAATACTGACACCAAAAATACTGACACCAAAAATACTGACACCAGAAATACTGACACCAGAAATACTGACACCAGAATACTGACACCAGAATACTGACACCAGGATACTGACACCAGGATACTGACCCCAGGATACTGACCCCAGGATACTGACCCCAGGATACTGACCCCAGTATACTGACCCCAGGATACTGACCCCAGGATACTGACACCAGGATACTGACCCCAGAATACTGATACCAGGATACTGACACCAGAAATACTGACACCAGGATACTGACACCAGGATACTGACACCAGGATACTGACACCAGGATACTGACAATAGGATACTGACACCAGGATACTGACAATAGGATACTGACCCCAGGATACTGACCCCAGGATACTGACCCCAGGATACTGACCCCAGGATACTGACCCCAGGATACTGACCCCAGGATACTGACCCCAGTATACTGACCCCAGGATACTGACCCCAGGATACTGACACCAGGATACTGACCCCAGAATACTGATACCAGGATACTGAACCCAGGATACTGACCAGGATAGTGATGCCACTACTGTATCGTTTGGTCCGAAGAACTTATATCGGGCTAAAGTACATACATCTGCAGGACAGCTATAAGCTAGATACAATTGTATGTTGAATGCCGCCATGCTGCTGCTACAGTATTGGGCTGTAGCTGTTCCACTGAATGAGCTGTCACGTTAACATATCACACAGCATGTCAACATATCTCTCGAATGCACTGCGCACGCACACACACATGGACGCGCGCACACGCACACACACACACACACACACACACACACACACACACACACACACACACACACACACACACACACACACACACACACTACAGACAGAGTAGTGCGGCAGATAGGCGGGTCAGTGGAACACTGAAGTCACTTCACATGACAGGCCTGGCTCAGACAATTAAAGCTCCCCCACAGACCACATTTCAATTACTGTAATTACCCTCCACTCCACTGCTGATGTCCCCATAGATCAAACCTACCCGTCTGCATGACAGCACTGTGCGCCGCACCGCGCGCGCGCTCCGCTAGCTCTCCTAACTTTGCATGGGTAGCCAGAGATACAAGTAACCAGTGGTTGAAAAAGCAACTAAGTGAGTTTACTCAAGTACTGCACTTAAGTAATAAAATCACACCTGTGTGAACTGAGTGTTGCAACTCCCCCCTCTCTCTCCCCCCTCTTCTCTCTCTCTCTCTCTCTCTCTCTCTCTCTCATTAGCAGGCAACAGTGCAGCACTATCTCTCTCTCTCTCTCTCTCTCTGTGTTTCTGGCACAACAGCGCCCCTACTGGTACTCATAGTCATACCACTGGTGCTCATAGTCACATAGGTAGGTTAACGTCACATAGGTGAACACATAGATAGGTGAACTGAACACATAGGTGAACACGGACATGCTGTTCCTTGGAGTGGTCGCACCACTCAAATTTTTTTAGGTAGGCTACTTGTACTTGGGTAATGTGAATTTTGCAATACTTTATATATACTTACTAAATCCACTAAATCTCAGAGGCAAATGGTGTACTTTTTTACTCCACCAAGCTCGCAACACGTCGCAAGCTTGTAGATCTGCTATTTTTGAACAAATATTTGCACAAATCTTGGCAGTAATCTTTAAGTAGCCTACATTTGACTTGACTTCAAGTGAACTCCTTGGCAAAAGAAGATGCCATCACAGTCAGTTCTTGGCTGATCAATTCTGGTCAGCCTTTATCAAATTGCCAGGCAAAATTGGTAGACTGACAAGGACAACTTGGATTCAGGTCAAGTTGTGATGATAGTTGACCTCGAGAATCATGGCCCATTGGAAGGATAACTGAAATCTACCCTGTAAAGGAGCTTGTAGTGCTAAAGTCATTATTCCAGGTCGAGAATACATACGTTTCCAGATTAATCCCACTCCCTGAAATCACAGAAGTAAGTAAGCTAGCCTTGGCGAGCCATGAGGCCCATATAGGCAGGCCTATCTCCTGTATCTGTAGCGTGAGACAGCTTGATGTACGAGTAACACCCTGGACATGATGTACAAGTACACCCCCTGCACATGATGTACAAGTACACCCCCTGGACATGATGTACAAGTACACCCCCTGGACATGACGCTAGTATGTCACAGGGACTTACCCCCAATCCAACCCTTGATGTTGAGTGCCAAGCAGGGCGGCACTCGGCATCAGTCTTTGGTATTTCTTAGTCTTTGGTATGACCCGGCCGGTGATCGAACCTCCGACCTCCCAGTCTCAGGGCCCACACTTTAACCACAAGGCCAATGAGCTGGAAGTCACAGAAGAAACGTAAATATTTGCTGCACAAATCATAAAACATAGATAAGACATAGATATAAAAAAATATAGAATATAATAAATTAGCCGCTGCAGTTCATTGGAGCGACGTGTCTCCATTGAAGGCAGGAAGTCAAGCGGAAGTGCCATAGGGAAGCGCTGAAGGCACGCTGCGTCGCTGCCCAAGTGACGTCACTCATATGCGGCGACTCCATATCTCTCGCTGTCACTCAACTGACTACTAGCCAATCACAGCGCGTCTATTCCGGGACTACCATTTCACACATGGAAGCTTGACAAGGATTTTTAGCATATTGAGTGGTCTATTCAAGCACTTTTGACCAGTTGCAGAAGATGAATGGAGAAGACCAGGCATGCCCTTATTTTTCTGTCATTTTATTAAGGACAAAAGCTTGGTTACCGAATTCATGCATCACTCCAGTGCTAGCCATCCCAGAGCAGTCCCATCATAGCCGTTCCTGATCTCAACTTGATCTCTCTGTCTCTGTATCTCCGGACATTTGAGAGACCCTTTATAATTCTCCAAATAGTGCATGTGGGGTGTGCACTCCATAGATATGTGTGTACGGCTGTACGCACGTGCATGTGGGTTCCAAATGAGCTTCTTCGTCTAGACATGGCTGAATAGTGAATACTGAGTAGATGGTCATCTCTATAGGTTGTGTGACACAATGGCATATAAACAAAGGTACCCACGGCCCAATTCGATAGCCTATCTCATAGCGATCCTTTACAATTTGTTCACTATAGGCCCTTCTTGGACTGGGGCACTAGACCAAACAATATCAAGTTGTTTGTCATCACCTATATCCGCACAGTACACTGCATACTGCAACAGTATTTATAAACAATATGGAATATATGATGATGTGGTTCCAATACACAACACTTTGCAAGGAATCATGGGAAAATTGTGCCTTTAATTTTGACACGCGCACCAGGGCCGGAAGAGGCGTCTACCTTGATGTTGATATGGTTACAAACTACAAGGCTTCCCCTCCACTCCACAAGGAGCCTCCACAATGGTTCAGGGGGAACCTGTGGTAGTGCCTCCCTCTCACTTCCTCCAAATACAAACAGGCTATTCTCCCTTTGTCTCCAAGCACATGCACAGCAGGCCTGTGTGTTTGCATGCTGTGTGTTGCTGATGTTTGCCATGTGTCTGTTGAACTTGGTTGAATGTAAGTTCCAGTGTTTTACTTCCAGTCATGTGAATTATGTTTAAGAATAGATGGATGTATTTTGACTTATTTAATATTAGGAAATTACTAAATATGTGGCTAGTTAGTATTTGAATGATATAAAGGTCATATTTATCATTTGTTTATGGAAAGATATTATAACGTGTTTCTTTGTCTTTGTAGATTAGAACCATGGCAATCATCATGTGAAACCAAATGTCCATCACTATTTATTATCCAGAAAAATAAAGTGGATAATTGATATCAAATCCTTGTTTCCTGGTGGTTTGTGGCTCCAGTTAAACTTTACAACCTAACGACTATACTTTTAACAGTATGTCTACTACTCTACTTTGTGGTATGTTGATACTTTTTCTTGAGTTAAAATAAATCTGAGTTCTTCCACCACTGGCAGTGATGCAAATAAAACGGCACAGTGAGTTAGCTTAGTCCATTAAGACCTGAATTGTCAAACATGTTAAAAAATAGCAGGTGTACAAGCTTTCAGCGCGGCACATACTGAGGTTGTACGTCTGCTATTTTTGAATGGCCACTGCTAAAATCTAAAATGACACGGATGCTTTCCCTGGGTTAGGAGTTAGGACAGGTAAATTGTCATCACTGTGTGCCTCCTCGACGCAGACACACATTTCCTACTGTAGAGCCAACGCAGTCTATTAGCTGTGCCATAAAACTGTCTGCTGAGTTACACAGGGTGGGATGGTTATGGCTGTATGTGGTTATTGCACAGTGCAAGCACTGCCCTGTTCGACCTCTACAATGTGAACCAATGGATAAAGCCGGGAAATTCGTTTTTGTATCCATTCTAACATAAATCGAATTTAGTACATTGGTTAAAAAGTGTAGTGCGATGCGACACATAATACTGTATGTGCATTTATATATAAAACATGCTGTATCCTATGTGAGAAGTTAACTCAACCTGGTTGTCTGTGACCAAGAAAATGTAAAAAGAGAAAAAAAATACAACGGCACAAAGCTGTATCATACAGAGAGTTTAGGTATTGACCTACAATATTCAGTCCAGCAGTGTCTCACTGTCTCCATTACTTGGTGTGTCTGGAGATTATTTTTGTTCCATAGTCATGTCTTAATCATTAAGACATGACTATGGAACAAAATATAATCTTCATAAAGACTTAATGAACATTATATTTTGTTGCATTTTGTCAAATGCAGAATAATACATATATATGACATTTGTTGTCCACACTGCCAGCTGGCCAAGAAACTCAATTCCCAAATAATACTATTGTTTATCTCAAGGCCACCGTCCCTCCAGCAGATGGGTTATTCATCCGAGGCCCGGGGTGGAACTAGCCTGCAAGCTGTCCGTCCAGCATATGGGATCAACATTACTTGCCATTTCGCTCCTATACCGCATTGTAGTTGATAGATAATGCATATTTATTGGTGAAGAAGAATGGTCCTTATTGGTGAAGATTATAATAAAGATTGCAACAAGTAGAGGGACACACACACACCGTTCCTGTTGCAGCCCTCTAGTTCCCAGTTCGATCCCTGTGGGCTCCCCCAGAGTTGGTGTCGAACTCCAAATTGCTCCCAATGTGAAGGTTGGTGCCTTGCATGGTTATCACCACTATCTGTATATGAATGTGTGAATGGGAGTCGTATCGTATCACATGCTGTCCGTGTCCCTAAGATCGCAGGCTATATATTGCTGAACGGCAACCTGGACGGACAAACATCTTCCGAAAAACCACATGATGGTCTGAGAAAGAAAGACGCACCATTTTATCAGCGCTGTGTTCAGGAGATTGTGTGCATTTTTTCAGCATGCCATGTGCATTGGTTTCCCTGATTAGCCAAACACAAACCGCTGGCTCCACGGATCCATGGAGCGTTACGTGACATTTGCGCCACTAAGCTTGTAGAAATCCCTGATTGGCTAACCCGAGCCATCTGCTTACTCTGATCGGTCGAGCTTCGTGTAATGTCATTTCATTATTTGAAAATAACCAATCTACCAGCCCAGAGCGCAATGACGTCACGACAACGTCATTAGTAACTTTAAAATGCATTTAGCTATAAAGTTAAACAAAATATAATTTAGCAGCTTGACATTGAAAGTCCTTGTACCATTTGCTGTTAATTACTTGCATTCATTCACAGTGCTGCTGCTATTTAAAATGCCGCGCTGGACCGTACACCTGGTCCAGCGCGGCAGGTTAATGACGTCCAACATGCTGTGGCAGTCGGTCACAAGGTGTATGCCTTGTGACCGACAAGGCATACACCTTGTCGGACACAAGGTGTATGCCTTGTGTCCGACAAGGTGTATGCCTTGTGTCCGACAAGGTGTATGCCTTGTGACCGACAAGGCATACACCTTGTCGGTCACAAGGTGTATGCCTGTGTGTGTGAATATAGTGACTCATAGTGACTCTTTATAGTGACTCATAGTGACTCTTTATAGTCTTTATAGTGACTCATAGGAATAGACAACCAGGTATAGTCTGGTATAGACCATTGACAGCCGGAATGTAGACGGCACCCGGTTGAGCAGTATGGGTTGGCGCCCCAGCCTGTGTCCTCCGTGAGGAGGAAGCCCAACAAACCCTCGGTGAGGCCTTTAGGAGGGCCATTCAAGCAGCAAGCGGAGCCTGCAGCACCACCACCTCGCTCGGGTGGAGTCTGCGGAACCATTGCCCACCACTCCTGAATGAAGTGCCTGGTGCTGGGACTCTGGTGCAACGCACAGGTCCTGGGCCTGGTGAGAGCAGGAGTGGACCTGGTGAGACGTAGGAGGGGCCCGGACAGGAGTCAACCCACAGAGCCTAGTCCTTCCATGCGCCAGAAGTGTACCTCCCAGCCCTGGCAGTGTAGTTCTGGAGTAGTTCCAACGGATTGTGTGGCCCTGGTTTTGCCCTAGTGGGACTGATTGAGGGTAGCTACTGGGACGTAAGTCGGGACTTGATCACCCCGGTTGGGTCGCCTGAGTGAGGGGTATGATGTTGGTAGACCCGAAAACCCTGTTGACCACAGGATACATAACTGAGGATACATGCAATGTATTTTTTAGTTGTAGTTACTCTGTTACAAGTAAAATTCAAAATGTACTTGAGTAAAAGTACAAAAGTATTGGCATCAAAATGTACTTAAAGTACCAAAAGTAAAGATCTGATATTTTCAAATGGCTGAAATGTATAGGGATGATATGGTTAGTGTATGTTTGTAAGTGTAAGTGTATGCAAGTATAATATTTGCCTCTTGACGTGCTCCACTGAATGTATGTTTTCCAAAATGTTTTTCCAAAAAACAAAACAAAAATTATAATTTAAAGAAATAAAATACAATTTAGGCATTTAGCAGACGCTCTTAATCCAAGGCGATTTACAGTGAATAGCTCATGTTGTGAGTGTGTGTAGATCTGTAATTTTTATTACTTTTGTGTGACAGTCCTGAATGATGAACTAGGGAATTAATAAAAAAATTATACAAGGTTTCTGCCTGATATATTGTTTTCTTTCTTTCTTACGAGAAAGCATTCTCTGACCACTCTGTTATACGAGGTGAAACATCTCTGTATTTTTCTGCCAACGATGTAGGAAGTGAGAGTGCCATCGCTCTCCCCGGTAAACCAGGAGAAAGAAATATTGCTTTTGTATTTATTGGCCTATGCCTGTGTGACATGTGCTTTTATGTATTGGTCAATGATTCCTCATTTGATGCCTGGGCCAGCGCTAGAATGAATCCAAACAATGTCCGTAACATCTCAACCAAACGACTATACCTAAAAAAGATATACAAGATCACGCAAAGCATTGCATTCCAAAATGTTGGTGCGTTCACACGGGCAGATGCAAAGACAAGGCCAACGACGTGAAGCTACGAAGCAATTCTGACGCTTGTAGCTGCTGCAGAAGATACAAAGCTATACAAATTGAAGCTGAGCTGGGTTCAAACTTCCTGATGCAAAGCTTCAAAGCTACATGCTGGATAGCCCCATAGAGTTATATACTGTATAAGAATCTCGCCTGCCGGCCGTCGCACCTCCAACAAACGTCACGACGGACGCTCGCTTGATGGCGCCAACACTCAATGTTCCGAAATTACTAACCCTATATAAAAAAATATTGCGATCGAAGCACTGCTCTGTGGTCATTCCAAACGTTCAGCCCACTGGTGTCCTACAGATCAGTGGGCTGTCCTGTCCTGCCCCAGACCACTAGGAGCACTTTTTTGCATTTTTGTCAGGACTATTTAAATAGTATACAGAAAACTCAGATTTAAGATCTGTTTAAAGGTCTGTTTACATGTGCAAGGTCCAGCAGTCTACTTGGTACAGATAGTAGTCCTGGTTGTATTCCATTGGCTAACTTTCTTTTGTCACAACAGTTCACAAAATTTGTGAACATCAACAATGCTGCTGTGTTTGCGCATTGTTGTATTTATCCCAATAGGTATGAGTTTTTTGTCGTTGGTCTTAGTTTCAAACTCACGTCGGGTGTATGTAATCTGTGGGAAGTATACAGTATGTCTCTGATGTCTTGGTATAGTGGGCAGGCGGTTAGAAAGTGTAGCTCTGTTTCTACCACATTTTGTGTGCAGTGGGTGCATAGTCTGTCTTCCCTTTGGGAGCGGGGTCTGTCTGTGGCGGCCTTTCTCTATTGCAAGGCTGTGTTCACTGAGTCTGTAACTATAGTCAAAGTTTTGGGTCGTTTACTGTGTTCAGGTATTCAGGCCCTGTGTGTCCTGACGCCAGACCACTGGTGTCCAACAGGCCCTGTGTGTCCTGCCCCCAGACTACTGGTGTCCAACAGGCCCTGTGTGTCCTGACTCCTGCCCCCAGACCACTGGTGTCCAACAGGCCCTGTGTGTCCTGCCCCAGACTACTGGTGTCCAACAGGCCCTGTGTGTCCTGACTCCTGCCCCCAGACCACTGGTGTCCAACAGGCCCTGTGTGTCCTGACTCCTGCCCCCAGACCACTGGTGTCCAACAGGCCCTGTGTGTCCTGACTCCTGCCCCCAGACCACTGGTGTCCAACAGGCCCTGAGTGTCCTGCCCACAGACCACTGGTGTCCAACATGCTCTGTGTGTCCTGACTCCTGCCCCCAGACCACTGGTGTCCAACAGGCCCTGTGTGTCCTGCCCCCAGACCACTGGTGTCCAACAGGCCCTGTGTGTCCTGACTCCTGCCCCCAGACCACTGGTGTCCAACAGGCCCTGTGTGTCCTGCCCCCAGACTACTGGTGTCCAACAGGCCCTGTGTGTCCTGACTCCTGCCCCCAGACCACTGGTGTCCAACAGGCCCTGTGTGTCCTGCCCCCAGACTACTGGTGTCCAACAGGCCCTGTGTGTCCTGACTCCTGCCCCCAGACCACTGGTGTCCAACAGGCCCTGTGTGTCCTGACTCCTGCCCCCAGACAACTGGTGTCAGCTTGTAGATCTGCTATTTTTCTATTTCTATTATTTGAAAACTTGTGACATGGGACATTCTGCACAATAAGTCCTACTTTCTACTTTTTACACTTTAAGTACATTTTGATACCAATACTTTTAGTTGTACTCAAGTACATTTTGAATTACGGACTTTTACTTGTAACAGAGTATTTCTACCTTGTAGTATTGATACTTTAAATGAAGTAAAACAGAGTACTTTTCCCACCACTGCCTACAGTAAAGCAAATCCTTTCGGTGATCACGTATGACGTATGCATGTCTTGCATGATGCATCAGCCATGTCAGTATGGCACTTCCGTCATCAATGTCAGTGAACACACACACACACACACACACACACACACACACACACACACACACACACACACACACACACACACACACACACACACACACACACAACATTTCTATCTTTCTCGTCTCTCTCTCCCACACACTTTCTCTCCTTTGTACTAGTGGCTCCTGGTGAATTGCTGTTTGTGTGCTACTGGTGTATTAGTAGTAGCTTGCATAACGGGGCGTTCTCTCCTCTCCTCTCCTCTCCTCTCCTCTCCTCTCCTCTCCTCTCCTCTCCTCTCCTCTCCTCTCTCCTCTCTCCTCTCTCCTCTCTCCTCTCTCCTCTCTCCTCTCTCCTCTCTCCTCTCTCCTCTCCTCTCTCCTCTCTCCTCTTCTCCTCTGTTCTCTTCTCTCTCAGCTGCTTAGCGCCCAGTAGAGCAGTGGATGATGGGAGCTCCGCCACAGCATGATCTAAAAACCCACTGGCGCTTTAGCGTGTGTGTGCCTCAGCTGGCTTATATAACCCTGTGTGTTGTAGGCCTGTCACAATTATTACATAATTGCCTAATCGTAATTATTTGAGATAACAATCGCAGTTATTTTTGCATAATCGCCGGAATCATTTCCATGTTGAAATGTGAATCCATTTTCAAAAAATATATAATAATAATAATAATAATCGGGAAATAGCCGATCTACAAGCTCACGCAAATATGTCAATTATTTCTTTGTATACGTGCAATTTGTTTACAACGCTTAAAGGGCAAACACAAATGCATTATTTATGTTCCAATGTTCAATGTCAATTATTTGAATGATTGATTTTGTAAGAGTTGAGAACTGCACAGAACAGGCACCAAAGCAAAGTAGCATGATTGTGTGCGTGCGTGCGTGTGTGCGAGTGTGTTTGTGCGTGTGTGTGTGTGTGTGCGTGTGTGTGTGTGCGCAGAGCCACACACGTGTGTGTTTATGTTGGACTGCATATCGTTGCTGTGCTTTTCCTGTCTTTTTCTCACCTCATAGTCATACTGTAAATGAATGTCATTGTCAATGTCATTGTACTGACAGTGTCACAGAAAAGTTGCGAAAATAGCTGATAAAATGTACTTGTACATCCACTAAATTATAAAGAGCGTGTAACTAAATAATGAATGACTCAAACACATTGTTCATTTATCCATTTCCTCAAAAGTACAGGTTTCGGACATACAAGGTTTCCAGCCGACAGCGAAGATATGTTTAACCAGTTTAATTCAGTTCACAGTAGAGCCCTTTTCGGTGAGGTTTTCCTTTATTTGCTCAGCATTCACCAAACTGGAGCAAAACATTGATGTTCCCATCTCTGTTGTTCAGTATGATGATGACATCACTGGAATGTCCCCTCAATGTTGAGAACAGTATGTGTCAGAGAACCTGCTACTGCATGGCACTATAACAGAATGAGAATGACTTAGTTGGGACACCCACATCGACCACCGTTTACAGTGTTTTTCAAAACCTTTATATTTCGAGTGGTGCAACCACTCCCTTACGGAGCTATGTGTGTGTGTGGGTGGGTGGGTGGGTGCGTCTGAGCATGGTTGTTTTTCACCACCTGTGCGCAACGTAACACACACACAAACACACAACTGTATATATGGTGATTTTCGGTGTGCTACTACAGTACAGTGCAGTGGCCTTGTGGTTAGAGTGTCCACCCTGAGACTGGGAGGTCGGGTTCAATCCCCGGCCGGGTCATACCAAAGACTCTAAAAAATGGGACCCAGTGCCTCCCTGCTTGACACTCAGCATCAAGGGTTGGATTGGGGGTAAGTCCCTGCGTCATGTCCAGGGGGTGTACTTGTACATCAAGCTGCCTCACGCTACAGAAACAGGAGATAGGCTTCTGCCCTATGGGCCTCATGGCTCGGCACGGCTACTTTACTACAGTACAGTGACAGTACAGTACAGTAGAGGGTACAGTAAAGGGACCCCCACACGGAACTCTGTCATTTCTCAACCGTTTCGGACACGGGGCAGCTCGTCGGAATTAGGTCGGCACCCTGCGTTCCTGTGGGTCAGTACAGTGACAGTACAGTCCAGAAGAGGGTACAGTAGAGGGACCCCCACAGTAACTGTCATTTCTCAACCGTTTAGGATGCGGAGAGGCTCGCTGGAATCGGGCCGGCACCCTGGGTGCGTTCCTGTGGGTCTGGAACTGTGAATTGACGCTCTAGTTTGGGCATACAAGAGTGTCGCCATAATAGTTAAGTAGTGGTTAAGTCTGTCTGTGTGTTTTATAAATATTTTACCAATGCAATCAACAAGCGCTTGTGACAATATGAGCTACATTGCATTGGTCATTGGACAAAACAAGGTGCCAGACAACAACAACAACGACAACATTGCAGGTTCAACCTATGGGCGATAATTGGCTATACTTCCCATTGAGACTACAGTGTGATGTCATTTCTAGCCGGTATTAACCCGAGGTGACATCATTTCTGTTGCATAACTAATACTATATCTTCTTCCTCCTCATCACCATGCAGGCAGATTTTATGCAGCCTCTATCTGCTCCCCTGGAGGTGCTGAGAAACCCCTCGTTATGGAAATTGACACAGATGGGTGAAAAATGAAATACATCAAAGTGTTTTGACACAAATTACAAATGCTGGGTCAAAAAACTAAATACAAATGACTGAGAAATGTATTTGAGATTTTTTGTATTTTGAGAATACATGAAAATACATTTTTATTAAAAAAACTGTTGCAATGATCAGTCAAGTCAATTCACAGATGAATTGCCAAATTTTAAATGAATTGCCTATTTCTGAATTTCTAAGAATACATTCATCATACAAGCGTGTTTTTTTCATGGTGTTTGAAGCAGGCACTCAAAATGTTTACCACTGTGTGTGAGAGTGCAGGCCTTGACCTTGTTATAGCATTGAAAGCTAGAACTATAGAACTATGGCATGAGACTGAATGCTCAGATGATATACGATTCTAACTCCAACAGCGCTGAGTCGGCTGAAGCGGCCTTCGCAGCGTTCCGCACGGCGACTCACTCACTCACATTTCGCCCATTAAAAAAATTGCCGATCTACAAGCTCACAATGCGTTTTGCATTTGAAAACTTGAAATGAGACATTCTGCATAACCTTTACTTTTGGTACTTGTAAGTGCATTTTGATGCCAATATTTTTGTACTTTTACTCAAGTGAATTACGGACTTTTACTTGTAACAGAGTATTTCTACATTGCAGTATTGATACTTTTACTAAAGTAAAACATTTGCGTATACTTTTTTTTCCCCACCACTGCAGAGGACAGATGCTTGACAGCTGTGACACGCCCTGCGCTCCGACGCGCGCACGCACACACACACACACACACACACACACACACACACACACACACACACACACACACACACTGCGCTCCGACAGACACCTGCCTGTAGTAATGTTGCAATGTGTCCTCTGTGACCTCGTGATGCACTGGTGCAAAACCCAAACATGTATCATCATCATCATATCATCATAACATCATCATACTATAATTAAGCCAATGTCTGTCTGTCTGAATGTGTGTCACTATGACTGCCCTAGGAACATACAGTACAGTACAGTACAGTACAGTACAGACACACCCTGTTCTACGCCAGTGGTTCTCAACATTTTCAGGCTGGGACCCCCAAAATAATGACATTTTGAACCGGGGACCCCCACCCTATAAGAAGCACTTTGCAATTGTAGGAGTTCCGTTGAGATTATTTTTTAATAGTGTGAAAACAGCAGATCTACAACGCCTCGCAATGCGCTGTGAGCTTGTAGATCAGCTATTTTCACTTTTTCTTTCTTATATTATTTGACAATTTGACCAATGTTTCACCAGTTTTTATAGTAAGTTTGTTGATTCCTTTTGATGCAGTAATGGGTTTTTGTCTTTTCTTGCTTTCTTTTTTTTTGAGGTACTAAAACGCTCTTGAAAGTCCTTCATAAATGGTCAGTTCACTGTCATCTGGGGACCACCCCCCCAAGGGGTCCAGACCCCCCCAAGGGATCCAGACCCCCCCAAGGGGTCCAGACCCACAGGTTGAGAACCACTCTTCTAGACTCTCTGCCTTCAGTCATGTCGTAAAAAGAGGGGCGATGGGGAAGAGAGCCAGAGCAGGAGAGAGACAGACAGAAAGACAGACAGACAGACAGAAAGAGAGAGAGAGAGAGAATGATAGAGAGAGGCCTGACCTATATAGGAAGGAGGCTGAAATATTTATGGATGTGAGTGTCCTAATTGGCAAGCCACTGGGAGCACTGCGGCCTTCTCCTCCAATCACAGCCGGAGAAGAGGTTAACACACAGGCTCTCGCTCGCCCGCGCGTCGGATACATGGTCCTCGCATGGTCCGAAGGCCGGCGCAGTGCGGCCCCTTCCCTGTATGTGTGTCTCTGCATCACGTCGTCTCCAGCGAAACGGAGGGGAGGATGCCTCGCTATAAGGCTGATCCGCCTTCGTTAAGGCTCCAGCGTTGTTATAGAATCATTAACAGAGCTGTTATCATAACCACTCTCTCTCTGGCACATATACATACGGACACGTGCAGCCGCTCAGAGCAGCCAGTCAAACGGAGTCTAATTGGCAGGGCTTAATCTGCGGCCCTCATGGCGCACACTGCCTCGGTTCTTTACTGTCCGTCCTGATGGAGATGGACACATTCTGACTTCTGCTTTAGAGCCACTATATAGGCTGGCCGCGGGAGAGGGAAGGGTCCTTGGGCCATGGTCTCTACACCACGGGAGAGAGAAGGGTCCTTGAGTCATGGTCTCTACACTGTGGGAGAGAGAAGGGTCCTTGGGCCATGGTCTCTACACCACGGGAGAGAGAAGGGTCCTTGAGTCATGGTCTCTACACTGTGGGAGAGAGAAGGGTCCTTGGGCCATGGTCTCTACACCACGGGAGAGAGAAGGGTCCTTGAGTCATGGTCTCTACACTGTGGGAGAGAGAAGGGTCCTTGGGCCATGGTCTCTACACCACGGGAGAGAGAAGGGTCCTTGGGCCATGGTCTCTACACCACGGGAGAGAGAAGGGTCCTTGGGCCATGGTCTCTACACCACGGGAGAGAGAAGGGTCCTTGGGCCATGGTCTCTACACCACGGGAGAGAGAAGGGTCCTTGGGCCATGGTCTCTACACCACGGGAGAGAGAAGGGTCCTTGGGCCATGGTCTCTACACCACGGGAGAGAGAAGGGTCCTTGGGCCATGGTCTCTACACCACGGGAGAGAGAAGGGTCCTTGGGCCATGGTCTCTACACCACGGGAGAGAGAAGGGTCCTTGGGTCATGGTCTCTACACCACGGGAGAGAGAAGGGTCCTTGGGCCATGGTCTCTACACCACGGGAGAGAGAAGGGTCCTTGGGCCATGGTCTCTACACTGTGGGAGAGAGAAGGGTCCTTGGGCCATGGTCTCTACACTGTGGGAGAGAGAAGGGTCCTTGGGCCATGGTCTCTACACTGTGGGAGAGAGGGAAGGGTCCTTGGGCCATGGTCTCTACACTGTGGGAGAGAGAAGGGTCCTTGGGCCATGGTCTCTACACTGTGGGAGAGAGGGAAGGGTCCTTGGGCCATGGTCTCTACACTGTGGGAGAGAGAAGGGTCCTTGGGCCATGGTCTCTACACTGTGGGAGAGAGGGAAGGGTCCTTGGGCCATGGTCTCTACACTGTGGGAGAGAGAAGGGTCCTTGGGCCATGGTCTCTACACCACGGGAGAGAGAAGGGTCCTTGGTTCATGGTCTCTACACCGTGGGGGAGAGGGAAGGGTCCTTGGGCCATGGTCTCTACACCGTGGGAGAGAGAAGGGTCCTTGGGCCATGGTCTCTACACCGTGGGAGAGAGGGAAGGGTCCTTGGGCCATGGTCTCTACACTGTGGGTGAGAGAAGGGTCCTTGGGCCATGGTCTCTACACTGTGGGTGAGGGAAGGGTCCTTGGGACATGGTCTCTACACCGTGGGTGAGAGAAGGGTCCTTGGGCCATGGTCTCTACACTGTGGGTGAGGGAAGGGTCCTTGGGTCATGGTCTCTACACTGTGGGAGAGAGAAGGGTCCTTGGGTCATGGTCTCTACACCGTGGGTGAGAGAAGGGTCCTTGGGCCATGGTCTCTACACTGGGAGAGAGAAGGGTCCTTGGGCCATGGTCTCTACACCGTGGGTGAGAGAAGGGTCCTTGGGTCATGGTCTCTACACCGTGGGTGAGAGAAGGGTCCTTGGGTCATGGTCTCTACACCGTGGGTGAGAGAAGGGTCCTTGGGTCATGGTCTCTCGTTGTTATAGAATCATTAACAGAGCTGTTATCATAACCACTCTCTCTCTGGCACATATACATACGGACACGTGCAGCCGCTCAGAGCAGCCAGTCAAACGGAGTCTAATTGGCAGGGCTTAATCCGCGGCACTCATGGCGCACACTGCCTCGGTTCTTTACTGTCCGTCCTGATGGAGATGGACACATTCTGACTTCTGCTTTAGAGCCACTATATAGGCTGGCCGCGGGAGAGGGAAGGGTCCTTGGGCCATGGTCTCTACACCACGGGAGAGAGAAGGGTCCTTGAGTCATGGTCTCTACACTGTGGGAGAGAGAAGGGTCCTTGGGTCATGGTCTCTACACCGTGGGAGAGAGAGAAGGGTCCTTGGGCCATGGTCTCTACACCACGGGAGAGAGAAGGGTCCTTGGGCCATGGTCTCTACACCACGGGAGAGAGGGAAGGGTCCTTGGTTCATGGTCTCTACACCGTGGGGGAGAGGGAAGGGTCCTTGGGCCATGGTCTCTATACACCGTGGGAGAGAGGGAAGGGTCCTTGGGTCATGGTCTCTACACCGTGGGAGAGAGAAGGGTCCTTGGGTCATGGTCTCTACACCGTGGGTGAGAGAAGGGTCCTTGGGTCATGGTCTCTACACCGTGGGTGAGAGAAGGGTCCTTGGTTCATGGTCTCTACACCGTGGGGGAGAGGGAAGGGTCCTTGGGCCATGGTCTCTATACACCGTGGGAGAGAGGGAAGGGTCCTTGGGTCATGGTCTCTACACCGTGGGTGAGAGAAGGGTCCTTGGGTCATGGTCTCTACACCGTGGGAGAGAGAAGGGTCCTTGGGCCATGGTCTCTACACCGTGGGAGAGAGAAGGGTCCTTGGGTCATGGTCTCTACACTGTGGGAGAGAGAAGGGTCCTTGGGCCATGGTCTCTACACCGTGGGAGAGAGAGGGAAGGGTCCTTGGGCCATGGTCTCTACACTGTGGGTGAGAGAAGGGTCCTTGGGCCATGGTCTCTACACTGTGGGTGAGGGAAGGGTCCTTGGGTCATGGTCTCTACACCGTGGGTGAGAGAAGGGTCCTTGGGCCATGGTCTCTACACTGTGGGTGAGGGAAGGGTCCTTGGGTCATGGTCTCTACACTGTGGGAGAGAGAAGGGTCCTTGGGTCATGGTCTCTACACCGTGGGTGAGAGAAGGGTCCTTGGGCCATGGTCTCTACACTGGGAGAGAGAAGGGTCCTTGGGCCATGGTCTCTACACCGTGGGAGAGAGAAGGGTCCTTGGGTCATGGTCTCTACACTGTGGGTGAGAGAAGGGTCCTTGGGTCATGGTCTCTACACTGTGGGTGAGGGAAGGGTCCTTGGGTCATGGTCTCTACACCGTGGGTGAGAGAAGGGTCCTTGGGTCATGGTCTCTAAACTACGGGAGAGAGAAGGGTCCTTGGGCCATGGTCTCTACACTGTGGGTGAGAGAAGGGTCCTTGGGCCATGGTCTCTACACTGTGGGTGAGAGAAGGGTCCTTGGGCCATGGTCTCTACACTGTGGGTGAGGGAAGGGTCCTTGGGCCATGGTCTCTACACCGTGGGAGAGAGAGAAGGGTCCTTGGGTCATGGTCTCTACACTGTGGGTGAGGGAAGGGTCCTTGGGTCATGGTCTCTACACCGTGGGTGAGAGAAGGGTCCTTGGGTCATGGTCTCTAAACTACGGGAGAGAGAAGGGTCCTTGGGTCATGGTCTCTACACCGTGGGAGAGAGGGAAGGGTCCTTGGGCCATGGTCTCTACACTGTGGGTGAGAGAAGGGTCCTTGGGCCATGGTCTCTACACTGTGGGAGAGAGAAGGGTCCTTGGGTCATGGTCTCTACACTGTGGGTGAGAGAAGGGTCCTTGGGCCATGGTCTCTACACTGTGGGAGAGAGAAGGGTCCTTGGGCCATGGTCTCTACACCGTGGGAGAGAGAAGGGTCCTTGGGCCATGGTCTCTACACTGTGGGAGAGAGAAGGGTCCTTGGGTCATGGTCTCTACACCGTGGGAGAGAGAAGGGTCCTTGGGTCATGGTCTCTACACCGTGGGTGAGAGAAGGGTCCTTGGGTCATGGTCTCTACACCGTGGGTGAGAGAAGGGTCCTTGGGCCATGGTCTCTACACTGGGAGAGAGAAGGGTCCTTGGGCCATGGTCTCTACACCGTGGGTGAGAGAAGTGTCCTTGGGTCATGGTCTCTACACCGTGGGTGAGAGAAGGGTCCTTGGGCCATGGTCTCTACACCGTGGGTGAGAGAAGGGTCCTTGGGCCATGGTCTCTACACCGTGGGTGAGAGAAGGGTCCTTGGGTCATGGTCTCTACACTGTGGGAGAGAGAAGGGTCCTTGGGTCATGGTCTCTACACTGTGGGAGAGAGAAGGGTCCTTGGGTCATGGTCTCTACTCTCTACACCGCGAATCAAAATGGGACATGATGGACATTGGTGTGTTCATGAACGTCCAGTTTGTGTAAACTGTAAAGTGTAAATGATCCAATGTATACCAGAGAAAGTGAGTTTTCACGGGTCACATGAAAGCCACAGCGTGAGTGAGCATCTTGTGGTACCAAGGAACACTATTTATTTATCTTTCATCACAGACTGCCAAGTTTACACTAGTGCTTTTACATTTTTTGTAGTAGGCTACTGTAATAAATGCTGCGAGAAAATATATACTTGAATAAAATATCTGTGCATATAGGAAGCATTTATTATTCAAGAACTTGCCTCATTACAGTTGTTTACCATCTATAGGATTTTTCTCAGTTCATCAATGATGTAGTATTACAGTATGACAAAACCTGAAATCCAAACCACGATGTTGTTCCTGACAAGCCCGGAGTTTTGACAGAATATCACGATACCGTATGTATGATATATCCCACCACATCAAGGGACTTTCAGTCCTTTTGAGGATTAGCAGGCAAGCTAGTTTGACACCCCGTCGCTGTCTTGCTTGCACAGAGGAAAGGAGAGCAGAAATCAATGAGCTGTGTTTACAGGGTACACAGCTGACTGTAACACTGCACGTTACATTACACACGGCCAGGCAGTAAAAACAGACGAGCTGCTTGGCAGCGCTCGGCCTGGGCAGGCTCTCGTTAAAAGCAGGGTAGAGCTTGCCTTAGAGCATTTACTGGCACTGTGCTCACATCTGAGATGGAGAAAAGTGGGCCATAACGGAAATGTGAAATATCGGGAAGAAATGTCAAGTGAACATGAGATGGAGGGTGGAGTGATAACATTTTTACGTGTGGTCATTGTCTACTAAAATAGCTTTTACACCGAGTCGATACGTCTCCATCTTTGATTGCTTTGATAGACCAATGTCTGTCTTTGATAGACCATTTTGCTGTGCGTATACTGTGCGCACCCTTGATTTCTCTGTGTGCATCCTAGCGAGATTGATACTCACGTAAGAAGTACTCGGAGGGGTCTGCTTCGTAATCCGTGTCTTCAGGAAAGTGGTCTATCTGTTTACACATCCCTTTGTAGTTTCCTGTCGGAGAAACAGAAGCAGAATGCACAACAAGATAAGAGAGCATGTCACTACAAAGAGAACACGGTAGACATCAGTGAGCCTGTGCATGTGCACTTCAGTTCACAAAACACTCCCCGTCCCCGTCGACAAAATGATTTTATATGTGTATGATGTATCTATCACACAAACAGCACATCATAATATTGACGGAGGCCACTCCCGTCCACGATCAAGATTGCCGAATTTGTACTAGAAGCGATGCAATATGATCTTTATGGCTGCTTTTATTGCACAGGAAAATGTGACGTCAAAGTTTTATCGTTTGCGTTTCCAAGCTGAACGGAACCCAAGTTTCCCCACTGGACTATATATATACGTTTTACACTGTAGGAAAAACAACAGCCGTATCAGCGCTGGTATACTGATGCTCTCTGCCTGACCAGGCCTGACCAGGCCTGACCAGGCCCTGGCATGATGATACTTTCCAGGAAGGAGACCTATATACTGTAAGCAGCAGACTTCTCCAGCAGCAGGTGGTGGGCTTGTAAACAAGAACGCCGCAGCTGGCAAGAGCTGGAGCCGTTCCAACGTGCTGCTGCTGTGCACGGGGAACCTCGACGTCTCTTAATGTTCATTCATTTGAACACCGTGCTGCCCAACTACCTACCCTATAGTCCATCCAGGAGGCAGGCCACCTGGTGACTTCTCTATACCCTCCCTCCTAATAGGGTATATGCATAGACATATAAACCTAGACGCCCTTTCCCGGCTCTGGAGCGTATATACTGTATGTGCTCAAGAGGGGGAAAAACTTTCATGAGATTCCTTGCGAAGCCCCGCGGAAGCATGAGCGCGTCACAGAGCGCATGTTCGGGTCTGATAAGTCCCCGGGAAAAGATGCGCTGTGATTGGCCAGTAATCGAGTAATTGAGTGGCAGCGTGACGTATAACGTGCCTTCCACACTTCCGGCGTATACTTCCTCCCCCAGTGTAAATTCTTCCGCCCCTCCTTCAACACACATCGCTCCAACGAACTGCAGCGGCCAATGAGGCATCTATTTCTTTAATATCTATGGGTATATGCACAGCAGCCATTTTGGAAGAAAGAAGAACTCTTCCTATACTTCCGGGCCCCTTCCCTACTTCCTTCACAGGTGTTACCGATACTAATTAAGGCTCTGTTCCATTTAGTGTACACTACAGTGGTTCTCAAACTTTAATTCCAAGCACCCCCTTAACTCTGGGGGTGTACAAATGTATACTGTGTACACTCTCAGAGTTACACACCTGTATACGGGGGCCATTTGGAGCCTACTCAAGTACAATTTTAGATCCCCTGGTGTAGCAGAGTGTTTCCAGCACCCTGACTCTGTTTGACCAGAATGGAACAGAGCTTTCATCAGGATCATCGGTAACACTGTTCTGTTTGAATGCATATGGGCTGTCAAGGCCAGAAAGTAGTTTTTTTTTGCCACTCAGTAGGCGTTCCCGCATAACTTCCAGGTATGATGATGATGATGTCACGCGCATACCCCTCTATACCCTTCTGTCCCCTCCCCCCCCCCCCCCCCCCCCCTCACAACCCCCTCCAAAGGGGTTTGGCATCGAGGCAAGATCACATGGCGATGGCATGACGACCCCCCCCACACAAACCCCCCCACCCCACCCCAAATAAGGCAGCCATTACAACCTGCAAAGCAGATGCCTGGGCGTGTGATTGCTTGATCAGATCACCGTTTCATTTCTCTTCTCCCTTCAGTGTCCCCCTAATTAGGTGAACAGGTGTTTTGTTGCCATGACGCCAGGTGTTGCCAGGAAGGGGTCTTGGCAGGGAGGCAGGAAGAGAGCAGCGGGTGCGGTCATTACTGTATGAACGGGCCAGCAACGCAGAGAGAGAGAGAGAGAGAGAGAGAGACCCCCGGTGATGATGACCACTCTCAGATTAGAGACATGCAGTGTCATCTGAAGAGAGCTGTGTGTGTGTGTGTGTGTGTGTGTGTGTGTGTGTGTGAGTGTCCACTCCTTTCTTTCACCATTGATTTCCATCAACAAGCTCTGTGGCAATTAAGGAGAGAGAGAGAGAGAGAGAGAGAGAGAGAGAGAGAGAGAGAGAGAGAGAGAGACCTTTAACGAAGCCTTTATTTAATCTTTTGTGTACACTCACATATTCTTCAGGACATTTCTAGAAATTTCATGCTTTGGGTACTCACAATAATATTAAAACCCATGTTTTTTTTGGGTTTTTTTAGAGAGAGAGAGAGAGAGAGAGAGAGAGAGCTCTCTCTTTATATATATATATATATATATATATATATATTTAGAGAGAGATTTGTGCCCTGGGAATATTAATAACTCTTTTTGGTATCTTTTGAAATGTGAATGTTTTTGCTTGATAGCTTGTTTGGTCTTCTTGCTGTTCTGTATCGGGTCGTCTATTTTAACCTGTAAACACTACAATAAGTTCCACATTATTTTTATTTTATTTTTTAAAGATATTTTTTTGCGGCTTACGCCTTTATTGATTTTTTAAGGGACAGATAGTAGGCTGACAGGAAACGGGAGAGAGATGGGGGGATGACATGCGGTAAAGGCCGTGTCGGGTCCGGGAGTCGAACCCGCGGCACACCGCGACTGGATCACCAGTACGGTGCCCAGACCGTTACGCTACGGCCTGGGCCAGTTCCACATTATTTTGATAAACATATGAGCTGAAACAATAGGTAGTGGGACATTTAATGTATAGGGTGGGTTCCTTCCTCAACCGCACCCAGTATGACGCACTTGAGAAAGCCCTTTGATCGTCATCAACCACAAGTTGCTGCAGGGTGTATAATACTGTACTGTACAAACACACCAACGTCCCTCTAGGCCAGTGCTTCTCAAAGTGACCGAGAATCCCCAAGCCAGGGGTCCTTGAGGGGGTCCTAGCCAGGGGGTCCCCATGAAAATCTGTTAACCCATTTAGGCCTGACGTCGAAATTAAAAAAACGTTAGCTCTGAAAGAATATATATTCAAAGATTTGTGCCGCAAATAGCAGACCTACAAGCTCGTAGCGCGCCACTCGGTGGCGCGCTATGAGCTTGTAAATGTGCTATTTTTCAATAGCTAAAGTATAACATAATGCTTAGTTAAAACACCAAAAGGGGTTCAGCTCAATAAAACACAAAAAAATGATTGTGCTTTTGAAAGGATATAGTTTAAGAGTCAACAATTTAAGAGTCCACACTAGATTATCCATTATTTATAAATTGTGGATAATTTAAGAGGTCAGAACAGATGGGGCTTTTGGGGGATTAAGGGTAAGATTAGGGACTTGAATAACTTAATTGATTCTGTTAATATGGTCGAAATTATATCAATCACAAGAATGATGTCAGACTAATTTTGAAGTTAACATCAGCTAAACAAACATAAGTCTAACTGAAAGGTGACTTGTGTTTACATTCTGATTATGTCACACAGCCCCAATGGGGATATGTGACTAGCAGCAGTAGCTGCCATTATGCCATGTGTATGTACTGTATCTTGACAATGTTAAACATGTGGATGTATAGATTTGGTTTTTACAGCTGGCCATCCCTGCCACACACTATAGCGCAATTTGTAATATTTGCAAATTGGCCTATTGGGGGAACCACTTCAATTAGCATGCTGAAAGATTTATGTGACACTTAACCGCTCCAAACGGTCCTTTTCTTGTAAGACATGTAAACTCAGCAGGCTGGTAAATGTTTTATAATGGCATTTTCATTTCAGAGACCTCGCCATATGAGTGTGAGAGAGCAGGACATGGGGGGGACGAGGAGATCTATTTGATCCCTGGCAGGGGAGCCACAGTTGAACGGAAAAAAGTGTTGCCTCGCGGGCTCAGGTGTGCAGTGAGTCACAACACCCATCATTCAGAGTCTACGGAGAATCAGAGTCTACGGAGAAACACCTGCATTTAAGTAACAGCTGTAAAGACTCAGTACAGAGGCTGGCTGAAACCTTATGTTATACTTAGTTGTGCACAGGTGGTGTGGCAAGCCAAAAAAAAACTAAAAGCTGCGACTTGTTGTGAGCTTGTACTGTATTTGTCAGACTTTAGCAACTCAGTTGGAGGCTGAGTTGGATGCCCCCCCCCCCCATAGTGGGAATGAGATATGAACTAACCCATGCCCCCTATGTCCCCCACGTCCTTCTGAGCTATAAAGAACTTCATTACCCATGAGCCCAGTGAGAGAGAGATCCACTCAAGACTGGTGGGGTGAAACGGAGAGGAGGTAACCTCGCCTCACCAGGCTTTCCACCACCTCGGAGGAAAGCCTGGTCTCCGTTTCAAAAGTCTGTATCCTGTCGGGAGTGGATGATATCGTTACGTCATGTTGTAGTATTGTTTTGTAGTCGACGGGCAGAAACAAAAGGCGGCACTTCCTTTTCCCTCAAACTGATTTTTCTCAATAAAAGCTCTCGTTGCCGCCTGTTGTTCCTGCCTGTCGACTACAAAACAATACTACAACATGGCGTAACAATATCATCCGCTCCCGACAGGATCATATACCCTAAATGAAATGGTGCCCAGGCTAGAGAGGAGGGCTTGTCGTGGGGTGCAGAGTGGGAGAGTGTTAGATGTACAGTTGCCCACCTAAACGAGTCATCTGGTCTCCAGATACCCCATTTTACAGTACCTAATTAGCATGATCCCGTTGCCATTAAAGAGATTCTATCACTATGGGTTTCAGAGACCTTTGTATTATTATTATTATTATGTACAGTACAGTCCTTTGTAAAGAGAGCTTTTCCCTGAAAGGCTTCCCAGGTTAAATTTCATAGGGCCCAATTTCTTGGATCAGTTCCAAAAACAAGACGGCGCTTGTTCAATGTGGGCACCATTCCAAGGACTGGAGGTTAGCCCGTTAAAAGAGGAGGTGTACATCCCTACTGAGATGCAGAGACGTACAGTACAGAGATCTTTTTCTTCATCAATACAGTTGATACCAAAACACAACTGTTCCGTCCAGGTTTTCTCTTTCAAGCAATGGGAAGGAAAATGCCTTTATATTCCCACTCTCCCTTTCTCCCGCTCCTCGTTTTTGTGAGCAGCAAAAGCGTTTTCCACAGGCTTTTAAGACATCTATAATCTATATTATCTCTCTCTCACCCTGTCTTTGACTTCTCCTCTTTTGTGACTCTTACCGCTTTTGCTCCAGCTATTCATGTAGTGAAAACATGTATACCATAACCTGGCAGACTAAAGCACAAGAACTTTTGACTTAATTGAGAGACCATATGTTTTGACCCCTGTCCGTCTGTGAATCGCTAATCTGAGTTCCTGTGAACGGCTAATCTCCGGCACTGTCGGCCTGATAGAGCGCCACCAGGAGCCTCATATCATGAGCTCAGTGTGCGATTGCAGCAAAGCTTTGCACGCACATTCCCACTAGTCCAAGGAAGAAATGCCACCCTATTATGTTCAAATCGGCCTTGTGGTGGCATAACAGTACGATTCGTGTTATTACAGATCTGCGTAAAACTTTGCACGCACACTCCATAGAGATCAAGGAAAAACCAGTCTGCCCTGCATTTTTCGGCTATGCAAAACATTGTTTTTATATTACACCTACAGATTTTGTCCAAAAACTTTACACATTATCTCTTATCTCTACACATTATCATGTCATGTGATTAAGACGGATCTGTCTCCTTCTAAAGTGTGCATGGCTTTGCAAATGATTGCTGCGAAAGTCCACACATAAACCCAAAACTATATCCTACACTCCTACAAATCAACATAATGTGCCTGTGCAATAAGTTCATCAACATTAACTCAACTTCTACAGATTCCACTCTATAGTGACTGAATTCTGAACATTGCTGGCCCACAATAACTATACCTGACCAGGCGGGAACCTGTTCTCAGAGGAGCACTTTTTCTAGTTAAAATTGTATTGTTTGCTTCTCACCACATTGTTTCCACACAATTGCCCTTCACAGGCAGAAATTATTGAGGGAGATAATTGGGAGCATTCAATTATGATTTTTCTCCAACTCATTTGAAATCTGCCATTAATTCCCTTGTTATGTTTTCGTAGCATGCGTGCTTGTGTGTGTGTGTGTGTGTGTGTGTGTGTGCAGTGCACGTACAAATTATTCTTCTGAACGTGTGCATTTCCGGTGCATGCATTCAGGCTTGTGGGTGCGAGCGCTTCCCGTCAACACGAAATAAATAAGCACTGCAGCCGAATGAAAAAGCGGCCTAACCGTCCGTATGTCCAGGGACACATCTGTGATGGCCTGCCCACATGCATCACACGCACACGCAAGCGCACGCACACACACACACACACACCCACGCACACGTACACACACAAAAGCCCTCCAACGGCAATCAAACACAATCACTGTGTTACAGACACAGACAAAGGTTTGATGAGACACAAACATGGAGGAGTAGTGGGATGGGGGGGGGGGGGGTCAAAAGGACTCTGCATTGAGTGGGAGGTGTGCTGCTGTTGGAGAGGTACAGAGAGAGAGAGAGAGCGACACGGCAGAGGCGAGAGATTTGAGCGAGCGGTGAGAGATAAGAGAGACGGGGAGAGAGAAAGAGACGGGAGCGCAGAGAGAGCGACAGAGAGCATGCGCTGTTTACGCTGCCCAACTCCAACTGAGCTGTGCCTATATTTCTGGTGGGCGGAATTCTCAAAAAACTTCACCGAGTGAGTGCGTCAGCACAGTCAGAAAACCACCTCCGTGCTGACCCGGGCTGACCCCCCCCCCCCCCCTCCTACACCCCCAATCCCGCCGCCCGCTGCCGTATACCTATGCAGTAACAGCCGTTGCCATGTGGACTTCCTAATCATTTGCGTTTGAAGGGTTGCCAGCTTGCCATATATGGCTATCCGGGGTGTATATACTGGAACACAAGGAGGGAGCCGATGGTATACGTGTCTCTCTCGACTCCCTCGGACATGCTGCAGCATCAATGACACAGCATGCATTCATATTTGTCCGCCGTTATGCTAAGTTAAACGCAGAAAAATATCAGATCTCCGAGCTCACATTGCGATGCAACGCGTTGTGAGATAAATCTAAATTTACAAGGCTTTACAGTATAGCAAAGACTGTGGTCCACATAAGCTACACATGAATAGGAGTCCTATACAGCACTGTAGCAGCTCAATTATATAACATTGTTCCTGTGATGTAGCTGCATTATCATGGGGGTTATGGCATGGACCTGGACCACCCCAGCAATGAGATAAATTACGTGTGTGCGTGTGCGTGTGAGTGTGCGTGTGCGCGTGTGCGATTCCTTCGTGGGGGATTCACGCATGTTACTGTACATTGCTGACATCTTCTTCGTAATGAACAGCACCCTTACCAGCATGGGACAATATCTCTAATCACCTTATTCATCTTCATAATCACAGCGTATTCATACTTATAATCACTATATTCATCTTAATAATGACCCTGCTGTGGTGTGTGTACATGTGTGTGTGTGTGTGTGTGTGGGGGGGGGGGGGGGCTTTGCATGGCTCTATGTATTCCTCACAAGTGCAAACACACGCATGCACGCCGACACACAACACAAATGTACACTTGCAACTTAGTCCTTAACTTAACCATAACCATAACCTTAACGCCTGGATTAGACTTCCCTGCACGTAGAGATGATGTCATCTGCGGCCTCATAGTGAAGGGATGCGCGTCTACACTGGAAATCACCTTGTCTATTTGTATCACAGTACAGTACAGTACAGTACAGTACAGTACAGTACAGTACAGTACAGTACAGTACAGTATATGAACATTTGAGTGCCTGCATGCTTAAACAACTCGAACCCGGCTTATGAACCCTGACATCTTTTGTCGTCCATGTATTTGAGGGACGCTGTCGTGCAGAACTGGCAAGGCACATGACTAAACGTGAATGCATGCAAATGTGAAGAAAATTGGGAAGGGAGACTTATTTGAAGATCCATGGCTCTATTAGTCCGGCAGCCGGGGTTGTGGGGTGGGAAATTTGGTATATAGTTTTTTTTTATTGCCCTAAAATATTGTCTATATACATACATTCATGAATCCACTTGCTGACCGGCTGTCAGTATTGAGCTTTTTGAGTCGTGCAACCACTCCAAGGAACAGCAATGTCCGTGTTCACGTGTTGGTTCACCTATGTGACGTTAATGAGCACCCGTATGACTATGAGTACCAGTACCAGTAGGGGCGCTGTTGTGCCAGAAGCAGAGAGAGAGAGAGAGACAGAGACACTGTTGCCTGCTAATATGAGAGAGAGAGAGAGAGAGAGAGAGAGGGGAGGGGGGGGGGGGAGAGGGTAGTTGCACCCTTAGAGTATATATGAATAGAGACGGCACCCAGAGGAAACCCTGAGGTGAAATGGACATAGTGGCCGAATTTGATATTGCAGCCTGACCCCAAACACATGAACGCGCTGGTCCTTTGACTATCATTGTGCACGTTCACGACGGCAGCACGCTCGTGTGCGTTCGTGCGCGTTCGTGCACGTTCAACGGCAGCGCGTTCATGTGTTTGGGGCAAATCCATCCCAGAATGCACTCTGTTCCTACCCGGAAAAGGAGTGAAATCGCCCTCATGCGCTTTTGAGCAACTTAATGCAAGTGGATGGAAGGAGAACTCGGATGCCATCTCTATTCATATATACTCTAAGGTTGCACCACTCAGTTCACACGGGTGTGATTATTTGAGTGGTGCAACCACTCCAAGGAACAGCAATGTCCGTGTACCTATGTACACCTATGTGACGTTAACCTATGTGACATTAATGAGCACCAGTATATGACTATGAGTAACAGTAGGGGCGCTGTTGTGCCAGAAACGGAGAGAGGGTTGCAACACTCAGTTCACACGGGTGTGATTTTTCATTATTATAAGGGTTTATATGTGACCATACCATTGGAATCCTATAAGGAAAAAATGACAAAATGTCATTATGCTTTAAGTAGCATGTGACATGTCAAACTAGAGGGTTTTCATGATTCTGAATCCATTTCAACCATTAGTTTTGCACAAAAAAACACACATTTTGGGGAATTAATGCACATTTGGGCAAGTGGCTATGGCCGTTTATATAGTCCAAGGAGTGTAAGCCGCATTCAGTGGAATGTTTTATATGTTGATAGGTAACAGCTGCGACTACAGCTGACTTCCATTCAGGTTTGTTGTGACATATGGAAAACTGGATTTGCCATGCGTAATTTATTACAGCTAAATCAGTGGAATAATTACGATGTCTTATTTGACTGCTAACAGAACAAGTCACCTGCAGTTATTTGGGACGAAGCTTTAATCCATTATAGAAATGTGTCAAATATGTTTGTAGCTGGTGGTTCATCAGACTAATGGGATTAGTCAATAAAAATGAGAATCTTTTCACGTTGATACAGTATTATACTGAATATACATATACTGTAACAACAACAAAAAGCGTTTCATCATCATTCATCATAAAATTAATCAGTAGAATAATGGCATTTTTTAAATAATAATACACACTTGCAGCCCTACTCTCTAGTGCAGTGGTTCCCAAACCTTTTAGCTCGAGACCCAAAAGAGAGATTAGACGTTTGCCCGGGGCCCAAACTAATGAAAATAGCAGATCAAGCTCGCAAAAACCTTTTTAATTTGTTTTGCATTCATGAAAACTAGACCTGTACGTGCCCATCGGCCACCGGCCTACTTGAGAACGATGCAACTTGGGAACCTAATAATACCCGTTGTCAACTTGTCATAGCGCCCGTTTTAACTATCTGTGTCCCTTTGGTGCCGATACTGTATATGGAGATCTCTGTATCTGTCTGTCTGCCTGTGCCCGAAGAGTGCAAACTGACTGTGAAAAGTGTAGTGGTTAAGTAATCAATTTGCAGGTGTGGGGTTGCCATGGCAATCAATTGGCTGAGGCAGAGGCTGGGAATTGCACAGGTGAGGGGCCTTAGGCTGATTAGGCCCACTGGCAGAGCCTGAGCAGAGCCTTTTGTGTTGGTTCTGGAGAACCGTGGGTCCGACCGACTCGATACCGGGCACTATGCACTCCCTGTGGGGGTGTGGAACGCGTGTGTCGAATGTGAAGTCGGTGGGGCAAACGGTTCTTGAGTTATGTGCATTACAACCGTGCACGCACGCATGCAGACACGCAGAGACGTGGCGCATTTATAGTAGGATGTTAGCTTTTTTGGGAATGCTTTATGAAAATGTTTTGAAATAATAACAAAACGTGGGAGACAAAACATAAAGGGAAAATTTGTCCGTGACCCACAAATGGGTCACAACCCAGTGTTTGGGAACCAGTGCTCTCTATAGTGCTGTTGTCTGTAAGCTGGAGACGGAGAGCCTCCACGTTGCAGGCCTGTGGCAGCACCATGTTAGATTGAGAGCCTCTGTTACAGCCCTGTGGCAGCACCATGTTAGTCCATTTACCCCTGTGATGATCTGTTGACGCAGGTACAGCAGGGATGATGGGTGGGTGGGCAAGGTTCTGCTGTGATCCAGTGCCAGAAGAGACTGGATTCCTGCCGGGCCGCCAGAACTCCTCCATAATTCCTGTCCTGTCCCCACACTGCTCCCTCGACTGTCCTTTCTCTTCTCAGCTTGCTGTCATTCAACCCACTTTTTATTTATAGTCTCCTCTTTTGTTTTGTACACAGTAAAATCGTCAGTGTTCCATCCATCCATCCATTCGTAACTCAGAGAGGGTCCATTTGGTTATGTTTGCACCCTCTCCGAGTTAAATCGGCACAGAGGAGTTTACAGTGCATGTTAGCGTCCTCGCCCTGTAGCTTATTAATACTCTCGCTACATTTGACCACAGGTTCCTTTCCGCCGCCTGCTGCTCCTCCATACACAGTACCAAGTGCTATATGTATTTGTGCTGTTGCAGGTAATATGGGCAAAGGCGAGACGAGGAGGCAACTCCTGCATGCTCAGAGAGGGCTTCAGAGAAGTCAGACAGAGTGGGAGGAATTTCTCCTGCCTGTGTGGACTGACTCTGTGACTTGGCGCTCTCGAGGTGGCAGGCGTCATCATCGAGTGAGGTGAAGGCACAGGGCAGGGGGAGGTGGAAAGTAAACTATACGAGCGCGAGGGAGAGTGACGAAGGGAGAGGACGGATGAGATTTCACAGATCCAGGAACAGGGAGCCATCGTGAGTCACCGGTGTGTCTAAGTGAAATGCGTCACCTGCCTTCAGGACAGACGGGGCGAAGGCCCTCCAGTTCTCAGAAGAGTCCCTCAGCGCTGGCACAGATGGAGGGAGGGAGGCGGGCATTCCCAGAACACTGGCCAACTAAACACTATATGCAATCACTAACAACGGCAAGCAACAATAACAACAACAACTGAACAATTAACTCACCGCTCACCTACGCCAATCGCAATCATGTAATCAGCCCCGCAGGGGACACTTGTTTGCATTTGTTCCTGATCCTGTGGCTCTGCCAATCTTCAGAATCACTTATAATCGGATTAGGATAACATTCTGAATTCTAAATGTACTTTTTATCAGGCTGGTTGTGTAAAGCGAATGTAGCATTAATTTCCGGTTTACTGCAGAGACTGAATTTACATTACATCAAACAACTTCTTATATCCCAGTTAAGACAAAACTTTTTTGGGTCACCCCTGAATTATTCCTACAGTAACTGTACCTTCAACACAAGCCGGAAGGAAAGCATGACGAAACCAAGGAGAAGGGAGAGAGAGAGGGAGATAGAGAGAGACGGACAGACGGACAGAAGGACAGACAGAGGGAAGGCAAGAGGAGGGGGATAAACCAAGGAGGGAGGGAGAACGAGAGAGAGAGAGAGAGGGAGAGGGAGAGGGAGAGGGAGGAGAGACTGGGAGAGGAGAACCAGAAGTAATAGTTTGCGGTGTCCTTTGCTCCAATTTGGCCGTGGTCCTGTTCCTGTATATGTGTCAGTGGGCAGGAGACAGAGCTCCAGGTCTGGGCTAAGCAAAGCGTCAGGCCTCCTTGTCTTGCCATGCCGCCACAGGACCTAAACAGTTCTCTCTGCAGGGCTGGGCCGCCTCCTGCCTGGAGCACAGAGCCATGCTCAAACAAACCCAGCCTAATCCCTTTATAGCCCTGAATTAATGGACTGGCAGGGACCTAGAGGGAGGCTTCACCCAGCAGTCTTCAGAACAATATGCTAGTAACAGCCTCGCAAACAACATTTGAATTGGTTGAGACTTTGTACCGGCATATGCAAACGCTTTGCTGTCTTTTCAACCTATTAGCCTCTTATCAGCCTTGACATTCTATCTAAATACTGCAGAATGAATTTCAGTGCAGTAATGATAGATACAACTGTGTCTTTCCATTTTGCCAGTTCCTGAGCAGTAGGCCTGTATACAGACAGGACATGAGTGAGTTTGCATTCTAATTTGAAAGTTTCCTAGAACTTGGATTTATTTTATTTGATTAAATAAGAATATACAGCAGTATTAAACAAAGCAAAAAGACAAGACAAAATATATAAAAAATACTACTATAGCTGAATAATTCCTTTCTTCATCCGATCCGATTCTGATTAATTGCGGTTAAGGCCGATAACAGATATAAACCAATAAAATGTGTACCATATGTACCTATATGTCAGCTTTGCTAGGGACACACCTATTATACATATAGAGAGGACATACAGTATGACCTGTTAGACAGCTGGCACCTTCTGTGGAAAACATCATGTAAACGAGAAAAATATATTTTGAAACACATGAACCATAGTCTTTTTCCAGGAATGAGCATGAAGGGTATATGTAACCTTAGCTTAGAACTAAATCATGCATGGCTCCTTGGACATGTGAGCCAAGACCATGGAATTCTATTGGTTCTATTTACCAAACTGGCACTATATCTCTTTGCTATATCTGCCTGCATGGGTTTGATTGTTCACTACTGTTGTGGCTGCATGGTGCTCACACACACGGTGATGAAAACCTAAACGATTTGACCCCCCCTGCCACCCGTTCATATGATTTACATTATGGTCCTGGAAATGAGCTCATGGTGTCATCAGCGCAAAATGTGCACAGTGAGCACAGTGGAACAGTGGCTGAGCATCATAAATTCACCCTTAAAACAGCTGCTCATTGATCTTATGAGTGTGCCGTACTCTTATTTAAATCAATTGGATTTCCAGCCACCATTAATAACATTGGGAACACTTCAGGATAGATCTAAGGGGGGAGGGGGGGTACTTTTACTAGCCTGCGATAAAAGATCGCAAATCAAAGGCGGTCGATGCTGCTGTTTCACTAGATTATAAAGATGACTGTATGAGCAGTGACCCACACACAGCAAGGCCGAGGCAAAGCAGGAAAGATGGGCTGTCCTGGAAGCATATAGAAATGGACAAGGAGAGCGACAGCATGGATGGATATGGTTTGGTAGAGTAAGAGAGGGCAAGAGATTGGGATATTGTTTTAGAGATTTTTAGCCAAGGGATCATTTTAGAGGTATTTTCCAACATAACAATACTGATGGTAAAATAAAAGCATAAAGCATTAACCAAAGATTGTTACCATTTGAATCAGTGTTCTAATATCCAGGTGCCTTAATTACGAGTATCATTTCAGTATCATTGCAGTATCGTGTCAGTATCATGTCAGTATCATTGCAGTATCGTGTCAGTATCATGGTCAGTATAATGTCATGTCAGTATCATGTCAGTGAGTATCGTGGTCAGTATTGTGTCAGTATCGTGGTCAGTATCATGGTCAGTATCATGGTCAGTATAATGTCATGTCAGTATCATGGTCAGTATCCTCATGTCAGTATCACGGTCAGTATCCTCATGTCAGTATCACGGTCGGCGTCCTACAATTATTACAACTTATAATTACAGTATTGATGATCGTTTGGTGATCAATTAAGGCTTATCAATTTTCCAAACTCCAGACTTCCAAACAGGACTCCACTAACCAGTCACTTGGTCCACAGTGTTGCGACATAAGCTTGTCGATCAGTTCTTTTGGCAAGCGACACGTCACACAATGTATAGTATTGTGTGGTGCTGACGTGCTGTGTTGTGCACCCAATGCCTGTTTGGTGCTGAGACGTTATCGCTTCCATTGACGTGATAAACAGTGGCAGACTGAGTCACATTTGTGCTTGTGGGGCTTTTTGGTCCAGATCGGCCGTCTTGTCTGTTACATACACTTCAGCCCTGTGCACTCTCAGAGACACCCACCCATCTTTTTTTTGTACAAACACAAAACACTGCACACATATGCAATACTAGCTCTATCGTATGAAGGCATATACACATCAATATGCATTATGCTTAATCACACACACAGATACCGTAAAACTATATTACATTTATCCATGTTTCAGCAGCTATCAGTCAGACCCCCTAAGTTTTCATTCATACGTATAGTTACACAAAGTGTCACGCACCAAAGATAGCTCTACCAGCTCATAGCATGTGCTGCAACAAGTTGTGAGCTCATCAGGCATTTGCCTCTGTTAGCATTGATTCAGTCTGCTCCTGATATTGTTTTCTACCAGCACATGATATTATCTCTCAGATGATGACCTCATCTCCTCCACTATTCTTTTTTACCTTCTCAAAAGTTCAATCTCTCACCACTGCGAGAGAGAGAGAGAGAGAGAGAGAGAGAGAGAGAGAGAGAGAGAGAGTGAGAGAGAGAGAGAGAGAGGAGAGAGAGAGAGAGAGAGAGAGAGAGAGAGAGAGAGAGAGAGAGAGAGAGAGAGAGAGAGAGAGAGAGAGAGAGAGAGGAGAGAGAGGAGAGAGAGAGAGAGAAGAGAGAGAGAGAGAGAGAGAGAGAGAGAGAGAGAGAGAGAGAGAGAGAGAGAGAGAGAGATGGCGGGCGTATCCGCAGGCAAATTAAGTTCTTGTCGTTTTGAGTGGAGAGGGAAATGGCAGATGGGGTACACTCTTAATGCAGGCTTAAAGTCTAGTTGTGGACACTTTCAGCATATTTTTGTACTTAAATATTGAGATGCATTTTCTTTTTCCTGCCTGCCATGCAATGTAGTAAACCGGCTCACTGAAGACAAGACCAAAACTGCAAAGTTAATACATAATGATACGGTACTGTACAGTAGTCTGGGAATTTGTCAACATTAGATCATTTGAAATGATATGGATTGTTGTGAGAGAGAGAGAAGAAGCAGAAAGACAGGGAAACAGAAAGGGAGAGCTGTTTATTTATATACGAGCAGAATAGGCTATGTGGCGCTTTGTGCCGTGTTATCAGCTCGCGCTGTGAGTGTTGCCAGTGACGCGTTTTTGATCAGCATGTTCAGGATTTCAGTACTCGGCATTGGCCATGTTATTGTGTGATTGCGATGATTGCGCGTCCGGTCCATGTCTGCATAATTGTGGATTCATGCTGACGTCGGACGGGCATGTCCTTTCCAATATACGGCCGGGAATATATCTGGCATCTGTGCACCAGCCACAGACATGCAGATGCGCAGACGCGCGGTGCAATGTGAACTATGAAATACAGCATATACCTACATACTATACATACATACATACATACACAGTGTGTGTGCGCGCGCGTGTGTGCATGTGTGTACTTCTTTCTATACATGACACATTCTCCTTTTTCAACTAAGTACTTAATACTCTCGCATCAAGAAATGTTGTGAGCTGGAGTGTCATCTAATTCAAATAATTCCATCACAATCCTTGTTCACACAAATTGCACAGCTCAGCTACAGTACACCTGAAGAGCTTTTGAAGATAAGGCCATTCAGGAAAGATAAGAAAGTCTTTGCAAAAAGACAAAACCAACAAACCAAAAAGTAAAGCTGTCATTTCTGATAAGTTGAAGTGTGGTAAACTGACTTATGTTAAGATACTTATGTGTGTGACTAAGACTAACGCTGTGTTACTGTTAACAGAATATCTCACATCCACATTACAGATCTTCTGCCACCCATGTGATTTAATAGCTCATAAAGTAGGAATTATTCTCTTACCAATTCCTTTTTTTTTATAACAAGAGTCAAATCAATGCACGCCTACACACACACACACACACACACACACACACACACACACACACACACACACACACACACACACACACACACACACACACACACACACACACACACACACACACACACACACACACACACACACACACGTTTAGGTTCCATCCAAATCAGTTGTCATATTAAACTGAAACCACATTGTGATCTCCCTAATTGTCTCCACCAGGCCGAAGGCATGTGGGGAGAGTATGTTTTGCACTCCGTCCGTCCGCGTGTCCGTCCGTCCGTTTGTGTGTCCGTGTGTCCGTGTGTCCGTGATCAGCTAATCTCGGCCACCGTTAACCCGGTCGATGCCATATTTTGCACACACACTCCCTGGATGCCAACCATGAACCTCTGCCCCAAACTTTCCAGAACGGCCTGTTATAGCGCCACCAGGAGGCCGCTTTGTGCAAAACAAGTTTTTGCACAGTACACCTACAGATTTTGTCCAAACATCACGCAAATTGGTACACAGTCTCTCTAGAGCCATTCAACGAAACGGGTCTTTCAGATTTATCAGACTCCATCCTGATTGGTTAAGATTGGCTTCCAAAGTTCACAGGAGTGCTCAGTTTCAAACAAAATGCTGCAAATCATGAACACATCGCGTGATTTCTGTCAAATTGTGCACCCACATTCCCACTAGGCCGAGGACGAAATGCCACATGAACAATTTCAACTCAGCCTCAAGGTGGCGCTATAACTGGCCGAAAAGTGTTTTTACCTCTAACTGCACGGATCTGTGGATAACCTGGTGGAGACCTGTGCCCGGAAGGGCACTTTTTCTAGTTGTGAGTGTTTTCTCGTAATTCCGTATCTGTCTTTCAGAAATCACACCCGTGTGAACTGAGCGGTGCAACTATACTTTTATTGTGATATTTACTGTATACTGTACTGTAGGCCGACTCTGTACTGTACGGTACAGTTTAGTTATATACTTTTATTGTTATAGTTGTGGTGCTCAGTGTGAGTGGAATACATAGCCACATAGGGACACACGCGGCCAGTCATTGGAGATTCCAAAAGAAAAGTGGGAAAAAAGCCTTTTACATTTTATTCAGTGGTGGAAATAGGCTTATGGGTCAGTAACATAACCCTCAACTCAACCTCAAGAAGATCATTCTGGGTACTAGAACAGTGACTTTCTCTATTTCTGCCAATTTGTTGTTCTCCAAAGGTGTTATATATCGACTTGAAATTAGATCAGCAGGTGAGGTAGTAGATTCTTGTCAGCACTCCAACACAGTTGCATTTTGTCTAGCGCCACAGACTGAACTTAACAGACAAAGGAATAACACATGAGAATCTTAAAATGCAGTGTGAATTTATGAACACTGTGGAAAGAAATTGCTTGAACGATAAGTAAAGAGCAAATTGCTTACAGCACATTCCCAGTCATTATATTATAGACAACAAGCCTAACGTACCAACTAACTAGGCCTATATGGCATGATACTGATGCACAATCCTACACAGAGCTGCCTCTATGCCTGCATTTCACTGTAAACACCAGGATACTGACACCAGGATACTGACACCAGGATACTGACAATAGGAATACTGACACCAGGATACTGACACTAGGATACTGACACCAGGATACTGACACCAGGATACTGACACCAGGATACTGACAATAGGATACTGACCCCAGGATACTGACCCCAGGATACTGACACCAGGATACTGACACCAGGATACTGACACCAGGATACTGACAATAGGATACTGACCCCAGGATACTGACACCAGGATACTGACACCAGGATACTGACACCAGTATACTGACAATATGATACTGACACCAGGATACTGACACCAGGATACTGACAATATGATACTGACACCAGGATACTGACACCAGGATACTGACACCAGGATACTGACAATAGGAATACTGACACCAGGATACTGACACCAAGATACTGACACCAGGATACTGACAATAGGATACTGACACCAGGATACTGACACCAGGATACTGACACCAAGATACTGACACCAGTATACTGACCCCAGGATACTGACCCCAGGATACTGACCCCAGGATACTGACACCAGGATACTGACAATAGGATACTGACACCAGTATACTGACAATAGGAATACTGACACCAGGATACTGACACCAGGATACTGACAATAGGAATACTGACACCAGGATACTGACACCAGGATACTGACAATATGATACTGACACCAGGATACTGACACGAGGATACTGACACCATGATACTGACAATAGGATACTGACACCAGGATACTGACACTAGGATACTGACCCCAGGATACTGACACCAGGATACTGACACCATGATACTGACAATAGGATACTGACACCAGGATACTGACATGAGGATACTGACACCAGGATACTGACACCAGGATACTGACACTAGGATACTGACACCAGGATACTGACACCAGGATACTGACAATAGGATACTGACACCAGGATACTGACAATAGGATACTGACACCAGGATACTGACAATAGGATACTGACACCAGGATACTGACACCAGGATACTGACAATAGGATACTGACACCAGGATACTGACCCCAGGATACTGACACCAGGATACTGACAATAGGATACTGACACCAGGATACTGACAATAGGATACTGACACCAGGATACTGACAATAGGATACTGACACCAGGATACTGACACCAGGATACTGACACCAGGATACTGACAATAGGATACTGACACCAGGATACTGACAATAGGATACTGACACCAGGATACTGACAATAGGATACTGACACCAGGATACTGACACCAGGATACTGACACCAGGATACTGACAATAGGATACTGACACCAGGATACTGACAATAGGATACTGACCCCAGGATACTGACACCAGGATACTGACACCAGGATACTAACACCAGGATACTAACAAATAAAGTAAGTAAGTTAGTTTTAGTTTATTTAGAAACGTTGTCCCTTTCAAATTGAACTACTGTATATGGACACAAAAACAATTAGCGTCACGTCATTGACACTAGTGTACAGCAGCGTCGAGTCCGGGGGTGCTTGAGGGCTGAAGCACCCACTGAGACAATGGGCGCGTTTGGAAATAGCGCACTGTGCAACGCAAACTAATGGCGAGTGCACTGGGGGGCGGGGTGCGGGGGGCACCCACTGCCGTTATAAGAACTTTCCGCACCTGCTAGTGTAGCTTTTGATACGTTTCCTGATGGAATAATTTAATCAGTGAATCAAACTTGCAAGGACAATTTATATTAAGAGCCAAACATATGCTACGTTAGCTGGTTGGTTTCTGAACAGTTAAAGGTACTCTATTACAAGACTAGGGTGGACCAGCAAGTGGACCAGCAAGTGGTGTGTGTGGTCCAAGAATCCCAGAATTCTAAACGCCTGGAGAAATCGCTCCTAATGCCTCCCTCTAGCCCTCTAAACGCCCCACTCTTGGGTGCCCCCCCTTCCCCCACTCTCTTGGACTGCCTGAGGCAGAATGATTAATTTGTGGCTATTGATTTCTCTTCCTGAGCTGAAAGCATGTGAGAGAGAGAGCGCGTGTGTGTGTATGAGATAGTGTGAGAGAAAGAAGGAGAGAGAGAGAGAGAGTCCGAGAGAGACGCACACGGGTGTGAGAGAGAAAGTGCGACTCCGAGATGAAAGAAGAGAGGGCCAGTGTCTCTCTATGTATTTGGAGGAAAGCGAGAGGGGTGGGGGTGGTGGGGGGGTTACATCCAGTATTCAGTGTAGTGCTTCTCTGCGGTTCTTTTTTCCCTAATCTTTAGTGTAGGGGAAAAAAAGCCATTGGTTGCAGTCTGGATGCGTCAAAGCACCCTCTCACCCCCCCCCCCCCCCCACCTCTCACCCCCCCTCTCTCTCTCCCTCTCTTATCCTCCTCTCCTCTCTCCATGTCCCTCCTTCTCCCTCTCTGTGGTGATTGGCAATTCACTGAGTGTCCACATGTCACCGTTTGGCCCGCTGCTATACAGTGGTAAGGAGCTCGGCAGAGGGGGAACCGAGGAGCACAAATAAAGGGGAGTCATGACAGGTTCCTTTGGCCAAATTTGTGGAAGCACGTATTTGTCTTTGTCCTTGACTCATTAAATCTACAGTATGCAAATGCTGACAAGCCTGACAGCCCCCCCGTCCCCGTCCCCGTCCACGCACACACCCACAAACACACACACGCACGAGCACAGACTCACGCACGTACGAGCACGCACTCACCTGCACTCACCCGCAGGCACGCACACACACACACACACACACACACACACACACACACACACACACACACACACACACACACACACACACACACACACACACACACACACACACACACACACACACACACTATCTATCTATAATATGCCATACACTGTTGTCTCTACCTGGTAGGCTTTCCAAAAAAATCTGAAATGTTCAGAATTGTGCAACTTTTGATATACTTTGGAAATTGGTTTGGATTTATTTTTTAATAATTTGACATTATCGTCACAATATCGATATCTAAGGACGTATATGGTCAGAAATAGTGTGATATTTGATTCCGTGCATAATGTCGCCCAGCCCTATAGAATATGAGACTCGTCATCACGCATGTGACTCAGACACAGCTCTGCCTCTTTCCTCTGGCTCCCCTGATTCCTGTCATTCTTACCCAGCAAATCCATCCAGGCAGTAAGGGAATGCAGCATGGGGGCAGGAAGCAGGCAGTAAGGGAATGCAGCATGGGGGCAGTGTGATCACCACTTAACCACTTAAACCTCATACTTACACTAGTAAACTAGTACTTAGTTGACCAGGGTCCCCCCCCCCCCCCCCCCACACCCGCTACATTACATCTCTTTGCTGAAAATAGCAGATTTACATTACACGCTCACAATGCGTCGCAATGCGACACGTCGTGAGCTTGTAAATTGCCTATTTTCTGCAAATGTTACCGACAGAATAACAATGCCAGGGTTCAAGCAGTTAATTCTGTTGAGTAATCATTTTAATTAGGTCTGGTTGTGGTGGTTAGCTTTCACGGTGAGGAGCCTGTGCGTGTCTCTCCATTTTACATGCACATCTTTGACAGCTGACGGAGGAGATTATGACCTACATTAAGTTGAAAAGAGAAAATCACGTTGTGAGCTAAAATTCACATTTAATTTAAGACATTAAATATGCACAGTGATTTAAGCCAAAATGCAAATGTCTGTTTTGACGCAATACTTTCCACTTTGGTGGTCGCGAAGTGCAATAGATATTCAGACACTTTTTTGACTATTTGTAAATGGGCAGGAGTTTGTCTTGGTGACATGGTGGCGCAGGTGCTAAGCGTACATAATGACAAAACAGATGACTTTAAAGTAAAGGGCAAGAAGGGTGAATATTGGTACAATTGGTGCATTCTTGATTAGCACATTTGTTACAGTGTGAAGACATTGCAGTAGCAAAACAATAAGTATATTTTAATTACATGCATGGTACATTATGTAGAATTGCCGATTTCACAAGTTCAATGCTGTACTGTATGTACAAATCTTTTGAAAATAGCATACAGATGCTGTTGTGAGCTTGTAGATTAGATATTTTCAAATAGCCTAATTGTACTTAAGCACATGCAGTGCATGTACTTATAGTTACTATCCACACTGGGCCCCGGGCCAGGCCAATGAGTCCAAACGTGTTTGTTGTGCGAGACACACATTGTACTGTACAGCTGTGTGCTGGCTGCTGCTGTGCCCGTGGAGCAGGTGGCACGCAGCGGAACACAGTGGGTGAATAAAAGATTCATCTTCACAAGTTGTTTATGGAGTCGTCACAAAGACAGGCCCAGCAGAGCTTGCATCACAGTGGTGGTGATGTAATGGCGTGACACACATGACACATACATACAAAGGCTAATCTAGATTCACAGCTGTAAGGCTCACGGTGAGGTCAAACCACTGCCGGGCTGCATCATGGCTCCAGTCCATGTGTCACTGGACGGATATGTGCGCACGTGTGGGTAAGGTCATCAACACCAAGTCTGCACTCAATTGCCAAAGTCTGTGCGTGTGTGTGTGTGTGTGTGTGTGTGTGTGTATGTGTGTGTGTGTGTGTGTGTGTGTGTGTGTGTGTGTGTGTGTGTGTGTGTGTGTGTGTGTGTGTGTGTGTGTGTGCGCATGTGTGCGTGTGTGTATGTGCGTGCGTGCGTGCGTGTACATGTGCGTTTGTGTGTGCGTGTCTCAGCAGAGCAGGCTCTATGCAAGTTGCTACGATCATGAGAGACTCCCTGTCCTGGAAAGCGATCTGGAAAGGGAAGCTACGCTCCCTATATGAAAACAATATGTTGTTCCTTTTACTGCCAGTTGTGTAGTCTACCTTTATACATTATATATGTACGTAGTATGGCATGCCGAGGTTTTGGGGTTAAAAAAAAAGCATATACCATCTGCTAATCATTTCATCCATTGACCACGTGTGACCATATACGTGCGGCGTGCGCATGTCGCGCAGGTAATAATGATGGTACACTGTCTGAAAAAAAAACAATACTGCACGCACGCACGCACGCACGCACGCACTCTCAAGTAGAGTAGGAGGCCAAAAGCTTTATGCTGGATTGGAAATTGCATCATCTTCCTCAATGGACTTGGCAACACCTTATCTACCGCTACATCAATATGCGGTGACGATAACAGTGGCAAGTTCATTTTGACGAATTCCCTGATTCACTCTGATCTGGAGATTGGAGTGCAAGTTGCATTGTCTTTTTATCTTGGGGAAAATCAGCTGCTTCGTCAGCATATTGCCTGATGCTTTGTCTGAGCATTAGAGTCATAGCACATACCTCCACAGACATGAATAATCGAGTGTCAGCCATTCTTAGACACTGGGTTTACATCATTTCCTGTAGGAAACCTATTAAATCATCATCCTTCAGATTAACCCCAGGATTCACTCTATCAAAATGCTTCAGCTTGGCATAAGACTGATACAACAAACAATGCAGAATAAAATAAATGTCTAACTCCCCTTCAGTTAGTTACATTCAGCATTTAATATAAAAATACCCATTTTGACCTCGTAAGCTACAGTTTATTCATTTGTAACAATATCACTAATCGCAAATATCAATAGAACCTAAATTATATCAGACCTCCACAGTTTTTAGATTGACCTCGTTGTCATTACCTCCAATAATGTCAATTACTGAAATAATCTAATCTTTTATTTTGTATTTTTCATTGCCATTATCTTTCTGGACCAAAGCACATTTCAGTGGTCTCCTTTGACGGATACAGTCTCAGTACAAATGTGTGTTTTCCCAACAACACCATTTGCCGTGACATTATTGTGCCAATACTGTGCCAGCATTGCCGACAGCAGTAAATACTCATTCTGGGGTGCGGTAAACATGGAACCATCTGAACAGCATCACAGTGACATGCAGGCAGCCCTGATGTCTCCAGAGATAGACATGCCAGCAGGCAGACATTACTGTAGGACAGGTCCCTGACCTGTATCCACATGGCCACCCAAGGACCTGTTCTCACCCTTCTCACCCCACTAGTAAGGCCATGAGGATATTGCAAGTGGGCCCCGAATTCCAAATAACTGGCAGAAAAGTAAGATAACGTAAAAGAAAAGTATATATATATATTACAACAACGTGAAACAACAACCGTGTAAGATGCTCAAGCGAACTTGAACCACGAGAGGCAGCGCAGAGAGTCAGCGACTCAGTGCCGTTGGAGTTACGTCGATAGGCACAGAATGGTAAATCATGTTTTGGGATTTGCCACTCAAAGTGGCTACTGGCCAACCACAGGATCTGCCACTCAAAGTGGCTACTGGCCAACCACAGGGTCTGCCACTCAAAGTGGCTACTGGCCAATCACAGCGCGTGGTATAGTCTTTGGCATGATGATGTCAGAGGTCTGCTTGAGGATCTGCTATTTGAATTATTTTTGAGAGTTTTTGAATTTGTTATACTTGACATGACATGCCCAAAATAATTAACCTGACGCTGCCAGATCCAAGAAGCTTGCTACACAAATTTGTTTCACAGCTTATTGGGATCTGGGATCGCGGAAGCAAATTCGATGACGGGGCTGTTCCTTTTTTTCAAGATACTTGGTAGATGATTTGATGGGACCGTCTGTCTATCACCGTGTGGGCGTGCAAACACAACCAATCATATTGACGTGTCTATATAGTTTCACATCCGGTTTCGCACATATCCCGCCCTTAGCTCACGCTGATTGGTCCGGTACGGAACGGATTTTTGTCAGCTCAACTGCCTGAGAGATCCCAGATGAGTGCTGTGTTGGGGAACATGGTTACCCAATACCGCCCTCATCTGGCAGCGTCAGGTTACAAAATAATATCCAATTATACTAAACAGTTGTCTTGTTAAATTATCAACAATTGAATATTGTTTTATTTTTGATTAAATGAATTAGTTTAATTAAATATTGCATCCCTAAACTTAACCTACGGTACTGTTGAGTTAAAACCTTTTTACAGTCTATGGTTAAAACTCATAAATGGAGCATGAATCTTCTACAAGACCCCTCAGACCTCAGACAACTACATCTCCCAGAGTGCATCAGCTGCAAGATGGCTGCTGGTGATCATTTGCCTGATTGAGCACCTGTTAAAGGCCGGTCGGTGGTGGCTGTCAAACAACTATCAAACAAGCAAGCTGAAGGTCTACCCAAGAGCTCTACCCCCAAAGACGCCAATGGTCGGTTATGTTTTTTTCTACTTACTTTATGCTTAATGTGTGGTTTAAAATCTGGCTTTATTAGGCTAATGTGTGTAGTATTAAGTAACCGTTTCAGTTTGGAACTTGCAGTATTGCCTCAATTTGCTTTGAGTTTGGATTTAATTGTACAGCTTATTGCTTTTACGGGACAGTATGTTTATATTTCGTCCTCACTCACTGAGTAAATGACTGTATTGCTGTGATATAAGCCAAACGAGCGCATGAGTGGGTTTGTTCCATTGTTCCATTCCATGTCAAAGTCCCATTTTATCATGAAGAGGGATATTAGTAACGGGCCTGTGAAGTTTAGCCAACATTGGGTCAATAATTTGGGACCCTATTTTGGGAACCACTGCTGTAGGTAAACGGAGATAAAAGGCATAGGTGAGTAGGAAGTTCAGCTCAAACCCTGTCACTTATTCTGTCTGCACTACACTGGAAGCTCATCGTGTATACGTGATAGAAGGGGAAAAAAAATCAATCCCTTTAAAAACCTGTGTCTCAAATTACAGAGCTGTGTCTGGTCTGCTCGCGTCGTTGCAAGGGACAACAAATCGATCATACTGCATTCGAGACGGGAATGAATCCTGATATCTAAACATAACAGACTGGTCATGGATGCACTTTAAACACAGGTACGTACCATGCGCCTACAGTATCGTGTTTTCTTTCCTGCCATCTGGCCTGGATCACCTTGATCGTCCCAGATTGCCTGTATGTACATTATGCAGCCTCTGTCCCTCCCCCTTGCCCTCTGTACCTGCCCTGTGCTTTGCTCCTCCATCTGTCATACTCAATGTCTGCCCGGCTGCTGTTGCTTATAGACCCGTGCGTTGCACTGTCCTCCACTGTGGCTGCATGGGGCTCTGGCCCCAGAAACACACACTGTCCTCCACTGTGGCTACATGAGGCTCTGCCCCCAGAGCCTCACACTGTCCTCCACTGTGGCTGCATGGGGCTCTGGCCCCAGAGCCACACACTGTCCTCCACTGTGGCTGCATGGGGCTCTGGCCCCAGAGCCATGAACACACTGTCCTCCACTGTGGCTGCATGGGGCTCTGGCCCCAAAGCCACACACTGTCCTCCACTGTGGCTGCATGGGGCTCTGGCCCCAGAGCCTCACACTGTCCTCCACTGTGGCTGCATGGGGCTCTGGCCCCAGAGCCTCACACTGTCCTCCACTGTGGCTGCATGGGGCTCTGGCCCCAGAGCCTCACACTGTCCTCCACTGTGGCTGCATGGGGCTCTGGCCCCAGAGCCTCACACTGTCCTCCACTGTGGCTGCATGGGGCTCTGGCCCCAGAGCCACACTGTCCTCCACTGTGGCTGCATGCAGGCCACGCGCTAAGGGACGATTCATACTCCTATTGTCAGAGATTTTCAGTAGCACCGTAAAGCAGACTTTAGGACGGTACCCCCCCCGAACCTCAAATTACGTCACATTGTAGGCTCTACAGCGCCGAACCGTCTTTTATTCGGCTCTAAAATAGGAGTATGAATCGGCCCTTAGACGTATATAAAGGTATACTTGCATGTTTTACTTAAGAAAAAGTATCAATACTTGCAATGTAGCAATACTCCGTTACAAGTGAAAGTCCGGAACTCAAAATGTACTTGAGTAAAAGTACAAAAGTATTGGTATCAAAATGTACTCAAAGTACCAAAAGTAAAAGTACTAATTGTAATTGTATACAGAATGTCCCAATTATAGTTTTCAAATGTATAAGAATCTTCGGCTAATTTCAAATGTACAGTATAGGGCTGAAGTGGTTACTGTAAAAAAAAAAGTTAAATATTTGCCTCTGAAATGCAGTGGAGTAGAAGTAAAAGTATTGGAAATTGGAAATGCTCAGGTAAAGCACAAAACCCACAAAAGTGTACTTAAGTAAATGTTACTAGTCTCCACCACTGGAAGTACAGGCCAGACACTGCCTGAGGGCTGTTTGGTTTGGCATCGCCCTGCCTTCTGGACAGAGGGGCGGAGCGGTCGACACCTCCCCCGCCAGGTGCTAAGAGGGCTTTGCAGAGGTGGGAACATCTCTGTCCGCTAACTTACAGGCCTGCTGCTGGGCAACAAACAGACTGAATTCACAACATCTCTGTCCGTTAACTCGGTGGTTTTCAACCTTTTTCACATCAAAGGACCTTTTTTCATTCAGCATTTGAGCCACGGACCGCCATTTGATGACATTTAGCCTCTGCAGACCCAAATCGAAAGAATATTTTTAGGGGTGCACGATTATGAAATTATGACCGATATCCGATCTCCGATTATTTGCTGGGTCATATCTGATTCCGATATTATACAGAGGACCACAATGGAAACAAGCCTATGCCATATGAGCTTAGCCCAAAGCCTGTTAATGGTACACAAATTAAATGTACATTATTACTTTTTTAATAAAAAAATTGCTGGTGAAAACCGAAAATAATAATCTGTATTATTTTGAGACCATTCCGATACCGATATGGCATTTTTATGGCCGATTTGGCACATTCCGATTATGTTACTGATTAATCGTGCATCCCTAAATATTTTGTTGTCGTTGGAGTTTGTCCACAATTCCATGCTTTTGGCAAACGTTGATCAAAATAACAATTCTTCTACATTCTCTAATTGTGTAGATGTCTTGTAAATTAATGAATGCCGACGTTAAACAATAATGTAACTCTTGAGAGCGTAACAATGAAACCAACATTTGGTTTCATTTTACACTCTCGTTAACTTACAGGCCTATAATTATACAACCTGCACAAGGATCAGGGCTTTGTTGTGGGATGCAGGTGGAGCTATAGGGTGGGTGGGCGCACATGCAGGCCCTTTCTATGGCACAGCTGGGTAAGGAAGCAGACAGACTCCTAACTCCCCCCCCCCCCCCAACACACACACACACACACACACACACACGCTGCACGCGCACAGACACACAGACGCACACGCAGACACGCAGACACGCACGCACACACACACACACACACACACACACACACACACACACACACACACACACACACACACACACACACACACACACACACACACACACGCACACACACTCTCTGAGATGATGCAGTATGTTTGGGCTGCATTCTGACACAAAGCAAATACGGTGTAATAGATTGCAAATGAACTGCGCCACGGACACCACCAATTAATCAAAAGGCAGATTGCCGTACTTTCTTCCTTGCTATTGCAGGGGGGAAAAAAGGAGTGAATCGCACCTCCTTAAAATGAATGGATTGTATCTGCAGTTAATTATCATTTACTATACGGGGTCTCTTTGGGATGTTTCCACAGCTTAAGGATATGGCCGGTGAAGTGGAACAGAGAAAAGCACTGCCGTGATGGAATCAGAGATTGGCTTGGTGGTAATTACACTTTCATTGTAGAGGGATCAATTCTATGTAATCAGAGTGCAATCTCACTGAAAATCGAGTGGTTATTCGGGCCACTTTAACATGGAAACTTTACATTTGTAAGGGGACCACACTTGGTCCGTGAACGCAAATCAACTGTTTAATTGTTGGTGAGTGACACTGTTGTATGATGAAGTAGGACTAGGAATTAATCATTACCGAGAGCAAACAAATAAAAGAGGATAATGAGCTAAACCAGTTTGAACTGTTTGCCTGCATGGCAACATTTCTGCTTGATAAATGGCATGCTGTATAGGTAAGAGCAAATACCAAAAGAAAGCCGAGACTGCTTGCATTGATTGGTCCGCCAACATAACCTGACTCCGCCAGATTGCGGCAGTATTGAGTTCACAAGTTCCCTCCTCCTCCTACCTCCATCTGGTCTCTCTCAAGCAGAGACGATGAACCCGATTCAGCGGGGGGGAAATCTGCTACTGCCATAATACCGCCATATACTACAATACAAAGGACTACAATTTGAGTTGTAGTCCTGTTAGGTTGTGTTTACATACATGCGTATGACGTATGCTTCAATACGTCATCAGTCTCATGCTGATCCCGCCTCTAGCTGCCGCTGATTGGTTCGGGTACCTCGTCTCTGTCCGAGAGAGACAAGATGGAGGTAGGAGTAGTGAACTCACTACTGCCACCATCTGGTGGAGTCAGGTTACCACCAACATACGGTACACAGTACTGTACATTTAAAGTCATTGCTGCCTTTGGGGACACTATTCACATCTAGGATTGTCTGTGGGCAATATTGTCACCAACAGGCAGTGGTGGAAAAAGTATACTCAATTGTTTTACTTAAGTGAAAGTATCAATACTGCCGTGTAGAAATACTCTGTTAAGTCCGGAATTAAACATTTACTTGGGTAAAAGTACCAAAGTATTGGCATCAAAATGTACTTAAAGTACGAAAAAGAGTTTAAAAATATTTTTGAAAATAGCAGCTCTACAAGCACACAATGCGTCGCATCGCGAGCTTGTAGATGAGCTATTTTCAAATGAATGAAATGTAGGGCTGTAGTGGTTAATGTATATTCTGTAATAATAATCAAAATCTACAAAGTAACTCAAGTTTTCAAATAAATGTGCTGAAGTAAAAGTACAATATTTGGATCCCGAGATTTATAGTGTACAGAAGTAAAAGTATTGGAAATTTGGAAATACTCAAGTAAAGTACTAATACCTCAAAATTGTACATAACATAAGTACAGTACTCGGTGACTTCATCACACCACTGCCAACAGGAGAGATATTCACTGTGTTTTGACGGGTGCTCGTGGAAGCCAGACGTATACGTGTACTGCTGAGGTCAAGTGGCCTGCATTTCACTCCATGTGGTCCAATCTCTCTCTCTCTCTCTCTCTCTCTCTGTGTGTGTGGGGCTCGCTCCATTCAATCGTATCACACAGAATGCGTATGTGCTGTATTGATTTGTTCTCTGGTCATGTAGGATAAAGATAGACACCCCCCCCCCCCCCACCACCACCACCACCAACAGTACTGCCTGCGGTTAAAAATAACGTGTGTAAATCAAGGCTAGTGCTACAATCACACACCAATACACACACACACACACACACGCACACGCACAATACGCATGTGCGAGCTGCGGTGATGATTAAGTGTCAGAGGTCGTCGGGGATAATTATTACATGGTGACTTAGATGCTGTCCTCTCTCTGACACTTGTCTTATCGTTGACACATTTTTTTCCTACTTCTTAATTTACGGCCTGGGCCCTCTCTCTCTCTCTCTCTCTCTCTCTGGATGCAGGGCGTCTTCAGTATACGTCTGCGCGCAGGCATAAGGGGTGGCAGCGTTTATGGTTAGAGCGCCACCAAAGTTTACAACGTGTCTGCCCATCAATCAAAGCCATCGGAGCCATTAATCATACGGTAAACCAATTACCGTGCCATCGCCCCCTCCTCCCCCGTCCAGCACACGTCACAGTCACGCTGAGCAGAGCCACAGCACGCAGCACCGTATGCCCCTTCATATAGTACGGCTAAACCAAAAGGCACGTTTATGCTTCATTTATAGTCCACTGTGCGACGCTGCCCGTCCCTGGCAGTCCCATGCTGAAAATAACAGATCTAGACAGACTCATAACTTGCTTTGATCCACTTCTCTGCCTGTGTGTTCTCGATGTGATGTCAGTCCAACTTGTCATGCAGAATTTATTATCCTAACTTGTAACTTGAACATAACCCCACATGTAGTAACATCACTGTGAAGTAAGTAAGCCTTGCCAAGCCACGAGGCCCATGGGGCAGGAGCCTATATTATGTCCTGTTTCTGTATAGCGTGAGGTATAGCATGATGTAGGCCTACAAGTACACCCTCTGGATATGATGTACAAGTACAGTACACCCCCTGGACATAACGCTATAGTATGTCGCAGGGACTTACCACCTAGATGCTGAGTGCCAAGCAGGGAGGCACTGGGTCCCATTTTTAGAGTCTTTGATATGAACAGGCCGGGGATCGAACCCCGACCTCCCAGGGCGGACACTCTAAACACTCTAGGCCTCAGTGTGCATGCAGCGTGCGTGCCCGTGTGGGAAGTCTCAGCTTTTGTCAGATGTACTGTAAGGTGGGGGTTGCTCCAAGGACAAAAGGTTAGTAACACTGACCTAAATAAAACCTGGTTATCTAAAGCAAATCATGAGACATGCAGGGTGCTTGAGCGGCGCATATAGTTCCAGTCACGCCCACACAAAGACATACAAATATACACTTCTATGAAAAGAAATGGATGGATTGAACCTTGTTTGGACTTTAACTTTTTTGCAGCCGCCCGTAAGTGCTCTTTGAGAGTGGTTTTGAAGGAGTCTAGGGATTCACATTTCCGGCTGTTGGTTGGGCGTTCCATATTTTAGTGGCATAGGAGCTACATCCTCCTGGTGGGGGCTCCTCGCTGCATGGCAGGTGAGGAAGTACAGGCAGCAGTGACTATAGATGCACTCCATAACAAGGCACTCACACACAGTGAAACTCTAAAGAGATGCCCCCTCAGCCATCTGGCCCTGGAACTCCGGGCACAAACACAAACAGAGCCACGAGATAGAAAACCCATTGGACTAAACCAAATTATAAAACGGCAAAAGGAAAACTATATGACACATTGGAAAGAAGCAACACAAAAGCAGAGTAAACTAGAATGCTATCTGGCCCTAAACAGAGAATACACAGTGGCAGAATACCTGAGCACCGTGACCGACCCAAAACAAAGAAAAATCTTAACTAGGTACAGACTCAGTGAGCACAGTCTCGCGATCGAGAAAGGCCGGCATAGGCAGACCTGTATCCCGAGAGAAGACAGACTATGCACCCACTGCACACAAAATGAAGTGGAAACCGAGCTACACTTCCTAACCATCTGTCCATTGTACCAAGACATCAGAGACACATACTTCCCACAGATTATAACCACACACAGAGATTTTGAAAACATGACCAATGACAAAAAACTCCCATATCTGCTGGGCGAAGTACAACAATGTGCAAACACAGCAGCGAGATTTGTGAGTTGCTGTGATAGGAGAAGGATATCAAATGGAACACAACCACCCTAAAGACTAATTATTGTGTATATTCCTGCACTATACCTGCACCGAGTGACCTTGGTACATAGAATTTGAAGATTCTGACCTTCAAATGTACATCATTTTCGTTTTGATTGTATTGCTGTATTGTTGTATTGTTCTGCTTTGGCAATGTAAACGTATGTTTTCTCATGCCAATAAAGCCCTTTGAATTGAATTGAATTGACTAGACTACACAGAAATGTGTGGGGAATTCGGGAATTGGCATAACAAATTGGCAACTCTATATATTTAGAGAGAAAAACTAAGAAGAAAAAAATTATAATGAGTCAATAAAGCAGTTAGAGCATAGATTATGTTGGTATAACATTATGGATTGAGGTTTCCCCTTGAGCTGCCCAACAGGAAGTGCATTTTATATACCTGGAGGCTGCATTGTACCATTAACAACAACCCCCTCTATGCTGATATAATAAAAAATAAATAAACCAGTCAGGTGATGTTCATCTTTGTAACTGCACAATTACAATCTGAACAGTAGCACAATGGCATTCTCAGACTCGACTCCTATACAGCCTATAATCCAGTAAAGACTGGCCTGTAATTTGGCTTTAGTGGGCAATAGAGAGGGCAAGGTGGTGGAGACCAATAAAACACTCGTGGACAGCTGTGACCGTCTGCAGTGCAGTCTCAGCGGAGCGCCAATGAAAGGCAGGTTGGGCCAAAATGAATCCCATCCATCGCTGGGGAAGGTGACAGCGCCATGCGACGCACTATAGCCTACCAATCACTTTACAGACAGGTGGAAGAAGTGGTCCAGAGACGGTGGTGACGTGATACCGTCCAGGGTTTTCAACAACAAAACCGTCCAGGGTCTATTTCAGACAAGTTCCAATCCACTTTATTTATATAGCGTGTTTCACAACTCGAGGTTTACACAAAGTGCTTTACAGAAAGTTAAAAAGCGAAATGCACTGTAAAGCTAAAACACAGAAACTACAGCGAGGCGAACAAAAAGAACACTTAACAATAACAACAAAGCCAAATAAAAACCCACAGAAACTCTCAAACGGAATTAAAAGCCATGTCGTGAAGGTGGGTCTCAAGGCGAGATTTAAAAGTCTCGATGGTGGGGGGGGGGGGGGGGGGGGGCAGTTTGTTACATGGAAGGGGAGGTCATTCCACAGTTTGCGGGCTATATGACAGAAAAGGCTGGCGGTCACCTCTGGTCTTTAAACGTGCCTTCTTTGTGACCTCGAGATTCATGAGATCAGAGAGATACTGCGGTGCCAGACGGTTCAGTTGAAGTGAGCAGCCATGAACACAGTGCGTCCCATCATGCATGCCGGACTGGAGTTCTGTTCAATAGACCGTCTGCCTGTAAATCCATGCAGCTGGGTGTGTGTACAGTGGATTGGTGTCATAATACAGTGTAATGCCCCTGTAGGGTCAGGACATTATCCCGGGTGGGCGCACTCCAGCCTGCGTAATCGTTATCTGATTGTACTATGAGACTAATCCTGTTCAATTCTGCTGCAGGGGCACAGTAGCTCTGGACACTGATCTTCTCCACATGTAGGCCAGTGAAATCATGTGTTGCAACGACTTATAAGCTCTTTTTACAAAGGTTTTCAAATTATAACAATGATTTTCCCCGAGGGCGAGAACAAATCGACAGTCTTTCATGTCTTGCGTATCTTTCACGTCGAGTATATAGGCATAACTATTGCAGGATGGGCATTTGGCAATGTTACAGCAACTCATCATATAACAGACGCATGGTGGTTTGACATCTAAAATGGCTACCACACCATGGTATGGCCTCCCTCGGTCTCTGACAGTCAGTCACCATGCAGGGAATATTATAAACCATGATGTGCCTCATGACTTTATGTATAAGCACGTGGGCGTATCATTGTGGTGTGCATCATGGCACCCATGCATTCGCAAACACATGTAGGAGTAATCACATACTATGCACTACATACAGTATATTTATACACCCTGTGTGTGTGTGTGTGTGTGTGTGTGTGTGTGTATTCTTGCATACGTACACACACACACACACACACACACACACACACACACACACACACACACACACACACACACACACACACACACACACACACACACACACACACACACACACACACACACACACGTGGGATGTGTTTGCTTTCGCATACATTCACAATATTCATCATTTCATTTCCTTTTCTAAATGCATGCTGTTTGCAAAGCATGTGATAGAGACACACACACACACACACACAGTAAACATCCCACAAACAAACAAACAAATAAATAAAACAGTCATCGTACAAATGTTACGAACACTGTACATTGATCTCAGAGTTAATCACCATAAACCTAAATAAAACGTCTGGGTTTCCGAGGCTACCATAAACCATAAATTTTGGGCATGTTTAATAGCAGATGTACAGTACATCGAAACGTGTTGCGATGTGCAATGTTGACAGACACATTCGGACCGATTAGGAAACATTTTTTTAAATAATAACAGAGAGCTATCGCCTTCTACGTCAGCTTGTACTTCTGCTATTTATTTATATAGCCATGGTAACACATTTTGCTGGGGACCCCCTGGATCGAACCCCTCCACAGACCCTTGGGAGTCCCCTGACACCAGTCTGATAACCACTGGTGGTCAGGTAAACAATACGCCTGGTGTAGAAAAGAGTCATCCCTCCCCCTGGCCTACTAATGGATTGGACCCACCCACTTCCTGCTGTAATCTCCAATCAGTAATCTCACCTGCTCTCACTCACACCTCAATCAGTGGCCAGCTATATATATACAGCCTGAGTGCCTTTCCATGTAGTCATTGTTTGTCAGCAGCAGCAACAACAACAACTCCACCACCTGAGAGCCCTCTGTCCTGGAGGCCCAGGCCTTGGTTATGCGTCATTGAAAGTGAGTTCAGTTTGTGCATGTACATTTGTATATTGCATTTTATTGGTTATTTGTGTTAAATGTAATCTTTATCTGTTTTCCTGAAACTCTAGCGAGTGGAACTATAGCCCCCATGAGCTGAGTAACGGAAGCTGCCATTTCCGTTCACGAAAATATATTTTTAAATATCTTTAGAGCTTTTTTTTTTCTCCTTTTCTGCTAAGCAGCAAGCTATATATGCTTAGATGTTTTCTATTTATATTTGGATAAATGTGTGCAACTGTAAAGACGAAACAGAAGTGGCGAGGAGGCTCCACTTCCGCTTTATCACTTACTCATGAGATCTCTTCCGTTGGCCCAGACTGTATGATGTGGAGGCAACAGTCTGGTAACGCGAGAATACATTGAAGTTGATCTCCTCCTTTCCCCAATTAATCCAAAAATAGTGTGAATACTTCCCCAGCCTTCATAAGAATAAACTATTAGTCTTCTCCCATGTGTTTGTCAATCTTTGTCGTTGTCAGCACTGCACACGTGTTGACAACGGAATGTAAACAAAGAAAGCCGTGTGTGTCTGCTGTGTCACACCACAAGTGGTGACCTATTGAATCCTGTAATGATTCTGATTAGAATCATTACGCAATCACCACAGACTGCAAAGCATAATGGGTCACTGATGTCCGTGTAACACTGTGACACAACTTCTGTAAGTTCTGTTGACACAGACAAAGAGCTCATTCATTCAGGAAACAGCGCAAAATGTGTCAGATGGATCCGTTTTCCTTTGTGGCAACAGAAAAAACAGGGAAATATAGGTTTTAAATGTAAATAGTAAAACGCAATTGTTTTTGGAAAAGGTAACTAGGTAACGGATTACTCTTAATTGCAAACTAACTTGTTAGATTACTCTGTTACCAAATAGTCCAAATAGTAGTGAAAATAGTCCCCAAAACGACTCAAAGTCTTAGGAATTAATTATTGTGTGCATGGGTGCACAAACTGCACATGCAGTGCTACAAGTTTAAATGCCGACGAGGTCACTCTGCTAACCGATCTATAGGACCGATCTATGGCTGTGTATTTGGAATACATGAAACGATCTTATAGACATTCTAATTTAGGGCTATTAGAATATTCATCTAATATTCAATATTTATATGTATCCACCAAGTAAAACCAACTTACAGTTATTTGAATTAAAATATATTTGTGTGCTCGTGCTCCGGACAAGTGACTTTTGTGCCCGGACAAGTGAATGGGAAATGTATACTTGTCCAAAGGACAAGTGCCTCAAAAATGTAGATTGTCCTACGACTGTGAAATCACATCATCTCCTGCCAGTAGTGAAGCGTGTTAGAGCAGTGGTTCCCAGACTTTTCAGGTCGAGACCCAACAGAGAAATTAGACGTTTGCCCGGCCGGGACCCAACAGTGAAAATAGCAGATCTACAAGCACACAACGCAGCTATTTACACTATGCTTCTTAAAGGACCACTTCACCACTGATCAACTTATCTTCATATAATTGGTCCTCACTAATTCATGATAAAATGGCAAAATAATTAAATAAATACATCTAGTTTGTCTGTGACCCACAAAGGGACCCCGACCCAGTGTTTGGGAACCAATGCGTTAGATTAGATCACAGTGGGAGTAGAGGGGACCCCGACCCAGTGTTTGGGAACCAATGCGTTAGATTAGATCACAGTGGGAGTAGAGAGGAACTGTCATTACGATCGCAGATTACTATGAAAATCTGCAAAACCTGTAAGTCAGTCCGTCCGTCACACCAGCATATATGGCCGTCAGTCCGTCACGCCCCGTGACACGCTCCATATATGGCCGTCTCTGTATATGAAGATCACGACACCGACCTCATCAAACCCTGGATAGCCATCCATGGAGAAGACTGGATCGTCACCTAGATCTGCGGCCAGCAACTCTACATCTGACCTCAAACCTCAAACCCTTAGATCTCCATATTTGGAGCTGACCTGTTCTGACATTCCATATGTTGATCCCTCCCCACATGTCCTTCCTCTTCGATGTCTCCCTTTTGACTGATACCTGTCCATTAAAACTCTAGAGGGCCCGCCCAAAAGTTATTAGCGCAGCCGCGTCCGGCAGCCGGCGAAAACTAGAGTTCTCAACAGTCCTGAAAATGAAGGCCTGGCCCTACTTGGGCCCTATCTGGGCCCTAACTGGGCTGGCCCGATGCCCCGCCTGGTCTTACTAGGTAGCACAAATGTTACGCCCTACCTGGCCCAAAAACTTTGATTAAAAAGAGTCCATATATGGGCATTCCCAGACCTGTAGTTTCAGCGACCTGTAGTTTTCAGGGCGTCTTACTGGTTTAAACTTAGTTGTGTACAGGTGACATGCACCAAAAATGGCCGATCAACAAGCTCACCACCACACACCGCAGTGCGAAGTGCTGTGAAATTGTAGATCAGGTATCTACAAGCGTGATAAGTTGATAACCGACGCACAACTACGTATAACTCAAGACCTAAAACAAGGCAACAACAACAAGCTCAATCTCCACACTATACTTTTCTATGACAAAGTTTCAACATAATCTTACAGGGTCTTACTGTACCTACAGTACGGCCTTGAAGGAGAGAGGAAAACACATGTTCTCCATCTATTATTAACCACCGTTCATGCCTTCTCAGATCAAACACTGAGGTGAATTATGTATCTTAGTAGATATTTTGTCTCAGGCCTGATAAGAAATATTAAACAAAAGGACTGTTTTGTCAGTGTCAGCGTCCAATTCTCTAACACTTTCAGGGCTTTACATTGTTTAATCCAGGGTTCCACCGCACGTAACACGCTAAACCCGCTATTTGTTTAATGCGTTTAATTCGCCGTTTTTAAAATAATTAAAAAGAAACAACGGATTTGTCCCGGACCTGGTGACGAGGCCGTCGCATAATGATGACGAAACCGGAAATCAAGTCATCCTCTGGGCTGCTAGGGCTTCTGGGAAATTGAGCCCAATGCAAGTGGACGGGCCATTTGTTTAGACTACAACATGCTGTGCACTGTGGTTTAGTTTCGCGTTGTCATGGCTGCTGGTGCATCTGATCATAACAAACCAACGGACCATTTTTTGCCGGACTTTCGTGGTTGAAAGCTGCAAATACTTCAGCGTATGCTCTAAAGGTGATAAAACAATCTCGGCAGCGTAGAATATTGGATTAAATAGCGGGGAACGTGGGTTACGCAGAACTGTTGAGTGGTTCTCAAAGTTGGGTCCAGGGACCCCCAGGGTTGCTTGACGGGGTTAACCCACTGGCAACCAGTGAACCCCCCCCCACAGGGAGTGCAGTGCCCGGTATATCTCTATATGGAGCTGGCTTGTTCTGACATCACAACACTTCATATTTGGGCATGCCTGACACAGAACTCCATAATATATAGGAATAAAGGGACACAGAGAGACAGATACAGAAATCTCCATATATGGGCATAAAAGGGACACAGACAGGTGAGTGGAACGGGTACTCTGACAACGGGTATTGCATATCCGGGTGGGGCATGGATCTCCAACTTCCATCGTTACCGACTCGGCGCTCTCCAGCCGGGCACCGGTCTAGTTTAGAATAATCTTGAATCATATCATATCAATTTGGGGGTCCTTGACATGAACATGGCTGAGAAGAATCACCGCTCTATTATACCTTGGCCGCCCCCTCTCTCTTTCTATCATACTATAGCCATTTTGGAGCCAGAGGGCGGCACTGTAATGAAGATGAATGCCACAGATTAGCAGCGAGTGCAGCATGTTACACCTGGCTGCGAGCTCGGGGAGGCGGCGGCGGCGGCTGCTCTCGCTAACGTCCCAGACAGGACGTACGGCGGAGAGGAGAGGCGGCCTCCAGGGCCCCATACATCAGCAACGCACATGTTTACCGAACGAAGTGCACCGTCGCTCATGCCTCGCCAGCCCAAAGCACCTGCATGGTGAAACACCTGGCCCATTCTAACAGCTTTATTAAAAACAAAGTACGCAGTGGAACAACTCACTTGAACAGAACCGCCGTCCGTCACAACTGTTGTTTTATTGTCTGCAAATCAATAAAAAGATTTGTAAAAAAGAAAATAATAATGAAAAAAAGGAGAGCAAGAAAAAGAAAGTATGCTTGCTGGACATACAATTGAAATGTTGTAAACGTTTCACCGTTCATCTGAGAGGCTTTGTTGATTTTATGTCCAGTGTTCTTTGTTGGTTTTATGAAAGCTTTTACATAGGACTATACAGTAGACTTCCTCATAGTCATTCCACTCTCTGTGCTACAAAGTTCACCATCATATGGGTTGCAGCATTCCTTTTCGGATTTATGATCCGGTTGGGAGCAGATGATATCGCTATTGTTTTGTATAGTCATCAGGCAGGAACAATCACCCGGAACTTCCTTTTCCATCAAACCGATTTTTCTCAATAAAAGCCGCAGGCTACGAGAGCTTTTATTGTTGTTCTTCCGGTTTGAGGGAAATGAAGTTCCAGATGATTGTTCCTGCCTGATGACTACAAAACAATACTACAACATGACGATTGACGACGTAGCGATATCATCCGCTCCCGATTGACTAGGCTTTCCTCCGAGGTGGCAAGCCTGGTGACGCAAGGTTACCAATGAACTGGTACAGTAATGTGTGCAGGTATACACTGGCTTCCAATATGCGTACATGATCTAGTGTTTTATTAGAACACTTCAAGCCTCGGGACATACTGTACAATCTGTCCCTGGAGAACTTTTTACTGAAGCTAATGTATCCTAAACTGGGCCAATGGACCTTTTATAAGTAATTATATAGCACTTTCTGGGGTATGTCAAAAAACTGACTTTGGAGAACAGTATTGACTGACAATGTCTGTGTCTTCAAGTTAGAGGAAATACAAAAAAGAAAGCATGCAGTTTGACCGTATTAAAGAAAAGCGCATCACTATGAATATTTATGTTCTGAAGGCAGCTGTGTGAGATATGACAAATTAATCCCACGCTTATGTAGCTGTGAACTTTATAGCATTTATTATAAGACATGCTAGAGGTAGTGCAAAGACATGTGCAAATCTATTATTATAATCTACTAGTTTTGTGTAAGTGATTTTTCTGCCACTTGTACTTTACTTTAAAGATGGAGTGCCACCATTTTTTTCCACCCTAAAACATGATCATCAGGTATTATTACAATATAAGGGGGAAGAACTTTTTCCAAAAAGTGTACAGTATTTGTTAAAATCATGCTTTTATGTAGACACGCCCACCAGTTCATTAAGTATGCCTGGATTGCCTGGTGGGTGGTGATCCACCTGAACTGAAGCCCACAGCACCCACAGCTGTAGTTGTATGATAAAGGGGGAGGGGTTAGGGGAGGGGCTGATAGTGTGGTGTCACTATATTACTGTTTACTTCATTGGCCCGTTTGACTGTCAAGGGTTCAGCCTCCAGGAAGAAACCCTAAATACAAAGTTATTACACCATTGCACATAAAAACAACTCCAGGGTGTCTAATGAAGTACTGTCACCTCATAGACACATGAAAAACTGGAAAAATACAAAAATTGTGGCACTCTATCTTTAATACTGTATGAGGTTGTTTAAATACAAGATATACATCCTATATATACATAGTACTTATTAGTACTATTTAAGAACTTGGTAAGCCATTAAACTCCCCAGTCCCCGCATTGAAATTGAGGCATTATTACCTTTCCTTACTAACAAAAGTGTTGACATCAGTATTTTGTGATCTATAGTGACAATATGAGGCTTAAAGAATAAGCTAGTCTGACTCTCTCTCTCTCACACACACAGTCAGCGCAGCTACACCTTAGCGCACAGCCGTGGACAGAAGAAGCTGACGCGCAATGTCATTCCGGCTTTTTAGACAGCTGGTGGATGGAAAAGAAGCTCCACCCCCGCGGCTGACTGACGCGGAGGAGAGCGTTTCCAGGAATCTGTCCGTCGCGTCAGTGGTCCCGATCATAGACTGCAACGGTAGCCACGCCTCTCAGAACATACTCGACTTTATGGTCATTTTTTTTTAATAAATGGGACCATAATTTTCCAAAAATAATATTATGACATGAGAAATGAGACTAAACTAGTGACTGGAAGCAGAAAGTATTCATGACCATTGACCATGTTTATTAAGGTAATACAGTCCTCTATGGAGCTATGGGGTTTTTTTGGGCCCAATGACAGCGCCACAACAGGCTATTATGAACTTTCAGGAAGTCAGGATTTCCTACTGGCTTCAGACACTATTGGCTTCACGGCCCCCCTGGTGTGCACACATACACACACACGCGCACAGTCGCACACGCACTATTTTTTGATTGATTGATTGAATAATACTAACATTTAAACAGCACAGACGTACGGTAAAACACGTGGGCTAAAAGGATAACACAATACAGCCGTGGGGACTTGTTTCCATGGCGGCCCTATTTCCTGGAGTGAGGCTTCTGGGTGTCTCCGACTAGCAGTGAGCAAAGCAGAGTTGGGGTGGTGAGGAACATAGTGTGGGAAACCCCCTTTCACTTTAACACAGGTTCTGCTCTGGGTGCTGCTGACGGCATGAACAGAAACCCTCGCCCACCCGTGTCCACTTTAAGCTGTGTGTGTGTGGGCCGTCACTGCCAGGGTTACAGCAAATCACACTTTGTGTTTTCGTTTGCATTAAGGACAGAGGGAGTGCTTCAACCGTTTGCAGCCTTGCTTGCTAGCTGCCTGATTACCAATAACCCCTCAGTTAAGGGGAGACAAAATGTGAGTCATTCTGGCACTTTGTATTAATTGAGCTACACTGTACAGTATGTATGCTGTGGCACACAATATTACGTACTCTGTGCTGTAGTTTCATGGATCCAAAGGAAGAAGAGGCCTGTTGTGTCTACTCAGATGAAACACTGTGGCGCGGATTAACAATTCACCAGATGATGTTTTCAGGTGGTCTGGACTCTGTCTGGGCACTTTTGTTTCCCAGTTACTAAATAATGTTTTTGCGAAGATACAAGCCACACATACAAGTCATAGTTAAAATGAACATATTATCCATCCTCTATGTATAAATAGTAACTGCAGACAGTAGCAACCAATTCACATACTGTACAGTACTGTATATATTGTACACTAGTGAAATGAATGGGGCACATTCTATGTTATGTTATGTCAGTAATGACACAATGCCATTCAATAGGAAATCCATTGCATGTGTCATGCGTCATTTAAAAGTCATTGCAACGTCGATGGACAATCTATCGTCATATAAAAGTCAAGTCTCTATCATTTGTCTCACACTTGCCAGGTAAGCTGCTCCCAGTGCCATTAATTTCAGTGTGGCAGATGGACGATGCCTCTCCTCTCTGTTCCTTTAACCTTGAAGAGTTTAGACCTGGAGGGCTGACAGGGGAACCTTGAGCAAACCTTTAGCAGCTGCTCTCTATCCCTATGCTCAAGATTCAAAGCCAGTTCAATGCTGGTCAAGACTGACAAATGACCTGATGTTACAGTAATGGTCTAATGGACCACATGGCCAGGACCGACAACTATGAGAAGTTTCAAAGACCACACATCACCACACCTGTCATGAGAAATCATAGAGGGCATTCTTAAGGCCTATTCAAACTCCAGTTTTAGGTGATAAGGTGACCAACCGAAAACTAGGACATGACGTCACGCCGCGGTGGTAAGCCACTCACCACTCACCCTATGTAGCACATCTCTCTGTTATTACTAACCAGTCACCTTATCACCTACGACTGGAGTATGAATAGGCCTTTACTGTTACTGGTGCTGTCAGTGCATTTTAATGCAGTAATTTTTTATGTCTTGCAGTACATTATTATCTTGACTGGAGGCCTCAAGCCAGCTCAGAGTCCGACACCATGACCACTCATAGAACCTCATAGCTAGAAGAAGATGAGCACATTTGTAACGCTCCATGACATCAGAAGGTTACAGCGCCGCACTCCGAGTCAGCACCCAACGCCTGCACTGGATGCATGTCACGAGACAAGCCGCCTCTGTTTGACAAGACAGACATGTGAGGTCATCTTGAACCTGCACACAGGAAGTGTTCGTGTACTTTGACACCTTATAGAAAACTCTGAGCACAGCTATAGGTCAAAGGTGCCATGACAAGCACTGTAAAGAGCCCCGACAGCCCTCACTCGCTCCCTCGCCCATCATCACAGAGAGGGATCAGGCTGGGAATGGCCAAATCTAATTCCATGTTTTTTCGCTGGCAACCCTGACGAAGGTGCTGACCGAAACCTTGACCTTGTATAATATGTTTGTAAATGTGCAGAACGGTTTTCCCCCCCTCTGGCACCATAGCGTGGGTATGCATGCACGCAGCAGTTGTGCATGAGCCTGGTGATGATCTCACACAATTCACTGTTTGAAATCAAAACCAAAAGAAGGCATCACCGAAAGGGGAGACAACATCGATCGAGAATGTTTACGTGGCACATATCCAAGGAGTTGCGCTCTTGTACACCCGCTCAGGCCTATTAATTGGGCCAGAACATTGACAGTGCGAAATAAGGGCCTTTCATGCTGCAGTGCTTCTTAATTGGGAAAAAGGCGCTGAAGCAAAGTGGTTTTGTGTTTAAATGCAGAAACAATGTTACCATCTGGGGAATTTAAGTTGTGGGCATCGTAGTAAAGGGAAGATATAGGTGACTAGTGTGTAGAGGTGTTTTGGGACCGATCCCGATCACCGATTGTTTTTCTCACGATCGGCCAATATACCGCTCTTGGGGGAAATTTGAATATTTCCAAAATTATGTCAAAACCCACGTCAAAACTGTCCCTGCAGTGTGTGGGGGGAGGAAGGGTGGAATGTTTAGGCCTGTCCCAAAGACGCAAAACGATATTATACTATATATCTGATTGCCGATCACTGATCGAGTCATTTGGAGTGAAAATCGATCGGTGCACCTCTACTAGTGTGTGTACAACAGAGCATGACACATGCTTACCTTCCAAGCAACATGTTCTCCACAAGCCTGAATGGGTCATCACCTCCTCGTTCTTCTTACTGGTCTCGTTCTCGTTGGTGGACTTGGACTTGCAAGTACCGCGCGAGTACAGCCAGTAGTCCGTGCCGACCGCAATGGTCATGAGACTGAAGGCTGCAAAGGCGCCCACTGTGGTCAACAGCATTTGAACTCCGCGGTCAAACAGGCCCATGTTTCCGCATTCCATGAAAGGGGGACCCCCTTTCCTCTTGATATACAGGAAATAAATATTTGAAAATTTACGGGACCAAACCAAATTTAAAAAATGGGATATATTTGATCGAAAGGAGGGGGAAGTAGGAGGATGCGGTAGGAACCTTATGATTGCGTTTGGGTGATGACCAATTAAAGAGAAATGGGTTTTATATTACAGGGTGGTTTGGGGAGGAAGACGCAGTATGTCTCTCCTCCCTGTTGGATTGCTGTGGTTCGCCAAAAGACAGAACTTCAGGTAGGCTATATATATATTAGGCTAACAGTCTTTAAAAGCACTAGGCCTATAGTAGTATGCCTTCAGCTGCAGACCAAACCTACCTGGCTACTTGGTAAGCCTACTCTTGACAGCTGCAGCAAAAGCCACAAATGTGTATAACAGGCTTCTCAGCTATAAAGGATTAATAATAGTCTATATTAGCCTATAGAGTGGCAGAATGTGTCCTATAATGGAACTGAGATAACCGAGTCAAGCTTTGTTCTCTAGGCCTGCGAAAAGAGGCAACCTGTTTCTTGACTTTTAAGGTTACAGATAAGCACCATTCTATGGATGGCGCTGAATTAACATGAGCTCAAATGGATGGAGAAAGGGGGGTGGGGGTGATGTTAGATTAATGGCAAGGCTTATGGTACAACAGTTTCCCCCAGTAAGTCAATATGTCTGTTAAAATTAGTTACAATTACTTTTCTTATAGCCTACCGTGTCACTGCATTTATATGTGCTAATACGATTTAGAAATATAGATATATAAAGCTATCCTATTAGTCAAGATGGAAAAACAAGGAGAATAACCGGGAAAGGAAATGAAGGGCAGTGAAATCTATCATATTAGTGCAAGAATAACAAGTAAATAAATAGAATAATTCAAGTCCCTCCGTCAGGAACGAAAGCTGAGTTCTTTAGACCTATTATGAAGTAAAATATTGTGGGATATCAATTTCACAAATCAACCTGACATGACATGGGGGGGAAAAAAACAATCTCAACGAATAAATAAATACATTAGGAGGCTAAACAAACCGACAAAATCAAGTCAAAATTAAATAAATAAAAATTAACAGCTATAGATTTCCTTTTTCCTAAAATTTTGGTCCCCAGTTTCCATATGTAGCCCTTAGCTCTGTGAAGGTTTCCGCCGAAAATGGGGATCTGCGGATGGAATGGGTTCCGTCGACGTTCCGGAGAGGAGAGAGGGGGGCATCCAGTAAGGCAGACCGACCATTACTCGACATAGAAGTAATGGGAAGAGATGGACGAGGAGGAGACGTGGATGCAGCCACCAGAACTGATCCTTCTTTTCCGTGCTGCCGCCGCCGCCGCTGCTGCTGCTCCTTGAATATCCAAATTCACGGCGGTAATATCACACCCAGGGAAGTCACAATCGTCCCGCTTGCATGATAGCCCTTGCGCCATGAAACAGGGGAAATGATTTGATGGAGCACAAATCAGGCAATCGAGGCAAAAAAAAGAAACCAAACAAAAACGTCAACTGACCCGAATGTTGCAAATATCCTTTTCTCCTTATACGCTAGATGTAGGCTACTATAGTCTGACGAGCGGCGGAGCTATAGGTTTGGGTGTAGGAGTGTGCTGCTTAGAAGAAGATTACACAATCACAAGCAGAGAGACCGACTGATGCACGCCACGCCAAACCAACACAGCACAGATCTCCACGGAGCGGGTTCAGCTTGTGTTGTGCTGCGTGCGTGTGTGCTTGCGTGCGTGCGTGCGTGTGTGCGTGTGTGTGTGTGTGTGTGTGTGTGTGTGTGTGTGTGTGTGTGTGTGTGTGTGTGTGTGTGTGTGTGTGTGTGTGTGTGTGTGTGTGTGTGTCTCAGGATGTCAGTGTCAGCTGCGCTATAGTAGGCTACATTCAGTTTAGCGTCTCTTCGCGGTGTCAGTGTGCAGTCTGTGCAGGGAAGCTAAATGTAATAATTCTGCAGTTAGTTTTCCTTCACTGACAACAGGCCCGCTGCACGCTGCGCTCTGCCAAACCAACGCTGTGCGCAGCATAATGGACGCTCGCACTGTAGCTGGAGAGATATTAAAGATTTTAATTCCATTTCTGGAGTGGAGGGGCGGAAAAGGAGGGACTCTCTCTCTCTCTCTCTCTCTCTCTCTCTCTCTCTCTCTCTCTCTCAAGGGTTTAGAGATGCAGGCATTTGGCATTTATGTGGAACATTCTCTCGTTTTCTGGCACACTTCCGGAGGAGGTATTCTTATCAATACATTTGGGTTTACTCTCTAAAGGCCACCTCACTCCTCTTTGGGCTCCTTTGCTCTTGGCATCTGGTGGAAGACCGTATTAATATCATCTGGTGGAAGACCGTATTAATATCATCTGGTGGAAGACCGTATTAATATAATCTGGTGGAAGACCGTATTAATATCATCTGGTGGAAGACCGTATTAATATCATCTGGTGGAAGACAGTATTAATATCATCTGGTGGAAGACAGTATTAATATCATCTGGTGGAAGACAGTATTAATATCATCTGGTGGAAGACAGTATTAATATCATCTGGTGGAAGACAGTATTAATATCATCTGGTGAAAGACAGTATTAATTATATGTTATTCCATCCTATAACTATTTACGGTATTCCACAATGTTCATGGTGACTATATGCACGTATGTGGTGCAGTTAATTAATTCATTATATTCACTTTCCATCAACAGATCAACAACTGGAATAATCTGGAAAGTATGGCAGACTTATCAAACACCCCTTACTCATTTAGTCTATTTTTGATGTTTGATATATAGGCGATTAGTTATGGTTTATGGACTTGCATTGCATTATAGGCCGATATTAAATGATACAAACACAAATAGTCTGGAGTCCATATTCTAGTCATAATAGGCCTAAAGCAGACGCTCAAAATATGCTGGCACTGTAGAGTGCGCTTTGCTATTGTGGTGCTGAAAGAACAGCTCCCTTCACGTTCTGCGTGCTGTGTAAGTATAATGTCTCCCCCTGGTGTTGAAAGAGTTGTATTGCAATTCATAATGGAACACGATCGAATCCAGATATCTCACTATATGTCTATGAATATGAGACCACAAATAAATGCATTTGAGGGGTAAATTGGGTCCAAGTGGAATGAATCAGCTTCTGACCTATAGGACAGTTCCCAATCCCAATTGTCTAATTCAATTGTGTAGCTGGTTGCGAATGCAACCAGTTCCAAACATTGCTCCTATGGCTGGAACTATCCCATTGAGATAGAATGAGCACTTTCCGCATTCCATTGTTGTGTCGCCACTCTCTTACTATATTACTCTCGTGCCCAGGTCATCGTGACATCAGCCCACATATATGGTGTCCAGGTCATTGTGACATCACGTGATAGCAGGTTGCATTTACTATGACATCAGGGATATCCATCCCTGACCCTGATGTCATAGTAAATGCGACCTGCTGCCGCAGTTAAGCCCATATATGGAGATCCCTGGTGTCATCAATATTGTCCAGCAACTCTACATCTGACCTCAAACCTCAAACCCTTAGATCTCCATATATGCGGATATATGTCAGAACCTGTTCTGACATTCTGTATGTTGATCCTTCTCCATCCATCATTCCTCTTCGATGTCTCCCTTTTGACTGATACCTGTAACCTGTCCATTCAAACTCTAGACGGGCCAGCCCCAAAGTTATTAATGCTGACATTCCTATTATGTTGATCTGACCTCATCAAACCCTGTACACTCAAGACATGATCCTTATATGGCCAGTACAGAATTCATTCCATGTTGATCTGATCTCTACAATTTACAATTTAGGCATTTAGCAGACGCTCTTAATCCAGAGCCACTTACTTCTTGTTGTTTTTAAATTAAACTGATCTCATCTGTGTGTTTTCCTCCCATGATGTTGCCAAGATCAGCTTCAACACAATAAACTCTAATATGCCACCACCCCCAACTGGACCACTACTGTAGTAGGCTACAGCCATCAGCCAACCCTCCCTTATTCAGTCAGTGCATGTAAACACAGTTTACATGTAAACACAGTTTACATGCACAGTTTAGATTAGAACAATCAGTCATGTCACAATCAGCCATGTCGCAGAGTATGTATTCTGTCCAATTGGCAAACATTAACTGTGTTTTCTTTTGCCAGGGATTTAGTGATCTTTCAACAAACCCCAATGAGCAAATACAGATGAATTAATTAATTAATGTCTGGCTGATGGCATGCCAGAGAAGCAGGACAGAGTGAGTCTCAATAGTTGTGGTCTGCGCTTTCAAAACATACTACATGGTTAATTCGTTTCGATCTGTAAATAAGAACGTACACTGCTCCTGAACGTTGCAGCTCTTGTGAACATCCTGTTTTTTTATATGTTGCCCTTGGACACAACATGTCCCATTCAGGACGGGTGTTTTAAGCATTATGTTATACTTTAGCTATTGAAAAATAGCAGATCTACATTGTTTCACGGTGAACGTTTTTAACTAAAATCTTTGCTTCTGGGAGGTCCCTCCCTGGTACTATACATATTATCAGCAAGGGCAGAATCCATTTCTTCCGACCTACGCACCGGCTCGTAAGTAGGTCCGTAGGTGCGTCGGCCGGTCCGTGATTAGGTCGGCCGGTCCGTGATTACGTCGGCCGGTCCGTGATTACGTCGGCCGGTCCGTGATTATGCCGGCGGCCAATTACATGTCAATTCTGGTGGTCCTTGACAATAAATAGTTTGAGAACCACTAGATACATGGGTTTATCAGAAAACTGAAGACATTTGTAGAATCGTCCTCTAAATGGGATAAACTATCATATAGGACTAACAACTAAGCTACAATAGCTGACAAAATATCCATAAAACCTTTGTATTTAGCTTCTGATGTAAACAGCTGACTTTGAAATATGGGACATTCTGCATAAAGTAATAAGTACTTTTACTTTTGTCTGTCTGTCTGTCTGTCTGTCTGTCTGTCTGTCTGTCTGTCTGTCTGTCTGTCTGTCTGTCTGTCTGCCTGCCTGCCTGCCTGCCTGCCTGCCTGCCTGCCTGCCTGCCTGCCTGCCTGCCTGCCTGCCTGCCTGCCTGCCTGCCTGCCTGCCTGCCTGCCTGCCTGCCTGCCTGCCTGCCTGCCTGCCTGCCTGCCTGCCTGCCTGCCTGCCTGCCTGCCTGCCTGCCTGCCTGCCTGCCTGCCTGCCTGCCTGCCTGCCTGCCTGCCTGCCTGCCTGCCTGCCTGCCTGCCTGCCTGCCTGCCTGCCTGCCTGCCTGCCTGCCTGCCTGCCTGCCTGCCTGCCTGCCTGCCTGCCTGCCTGCCTGCCTGCCTGCCTGCCTGCCTGCCTGCCTGCCTGCCTGCCTGCCTGCCTGCCTGCCTGCCTGCCTGCCTGCCTGCCTGCCTGCCTGCCTGCCTGCCTGCCTGCCTGCCTGCCTGCCTGCCTGCCTGCCTGCCTGCCTGCCTGCCTGCCTGCCTGCCTGCCTGCCTGCCTGCCTGCCTGCCTGCCTGCCTGCCTGCCTGCCTGCCTGCCTGCCTGCCTGCCTGCCTGCCTGCCTGCCTGCCTGCCTGCCTGCCTGCCTGCCTGCCTGCCTGCCTGCCTGCCTGCCTGCCTGCCTGCCTGCCTGCCTGCCTGCCTGCCTGCCTGCCTGCCTGCCTGCCTGCCTGCCTGCCTGCCTGCCTGCCTGCCTGCCTGCCTGCCTGCCTGCCTGCCTGCCTGCCTGCCTGCCTGCCTGCCTGCCTGCCTGCCTGCCTGCCTGCCTGCCTGCCTGCCTGCCTGCCTGCCTGCCTGCCTGCCTGCCTGCCTGCCTGCCTGCCTGCCTGCCTGCCTGCCTGCCTGCCTGCCTGCCTGCCTGCCTGCCTGCCTGCCTGCCTGCCTGCCTGCCTGCCTGCCTGCCTGCCTGCCTGCCTGCCTGCCTGCCTGCCTGCCTGCCTGCCTGCCTGCCTGCCTGCCTGCCTGCCTGCCTGCCTGCCTGCCTGCCTGCCTGCCTGCCTGCCTGCCTGCCTGCCTGCCTGCCTGCCTGCCTGCCTGCCTGCCTGCCTGCCTGCCTGCCTGCCTGCCTGCCTGCCTGCCTGCCTGCCTGCCTGCCTGCCTGCCTGCCTGCCTGCCTGCCTGCCTGCCTGCCTGCCTGCCTGCCTGCCTGCCTGCCTGCCTGCCTGCCTGCCTGCCTGCCTGCCTGCCTGCCTGCCTGCCTGCCTGCCTGCCTGCCTGCCTGCCTGCCTGCCTGCCTGCCTGCCTGCCTGCCTGCCTGCCTGCCTGCCTGCCTGCCTGCCTGCCTGCCTGCCTGCCTGCCTGCCTGCCTGCCTGCCTGCCTGCCTGCCTGCCTGCCTGCCTGCCTGCCTGCCTGCCTGCCTGCCTGCCTGCCTGCCTGCCTGCCTGCCTGCCTGCCTGCCTGCCTGCCTGCCTGCCTGCCTGCCTGCCTGCCTGCCTGCCTGCCTGCCTGCCTGCCTGCCTGCCTGCCTGCCTGCCTGCCTGCCTGCCTGCCTGCCTGCCTGCCTGCCTGCCTGCCTGCCTGCCTGCCTGCCTGCCTGCCTGCCTGCCTGCCTGCCTGCCTGCCTGCCTGCCTGCCTGCCTGCCTGCCTGCCTGTGTGTGTGTGTGTGAGGACACTGCCATGTCAGCAGAGTTCCCACTCTGATCCCCAAGTGGCTGCTCTGCTCTGAGCTGAGTGGAGCTGAGTGAGCGTTCTGACATGGCTGTCTCTGCAATGTCCCCCCCCACCACGCACAATGTATACCACCCATCACCTACTCCACCATGCTCCTTTAACCACGCAGCCAAGAGTCTTATCCACACACACACACACACACACACACACACACACACACACACACACACACACACACACACACACACACACACACACACACACACACACACACACACGTTGTCTGCGTAATCAATAATTTGCCGATGAGTGAGCTGTGAGTTTAGTGCCTATAAAGTGCTGTTATTGGTGCTGTACTGTCCTGTACTGTAAGGAGACAGTGCTGAGGTGATTGGGTATGCTGTTGTGTTGCCCCAGGGCAGAAACACAGGTATGTGTGCGACTCAAACTGACAGCTACTCACTTCTCACTTGCAAGCTGTCATTCTTGATTTTATTCCTGCTTATGTTCCCTCTTCTAACAGACAAACAAGCTCAAGCTGAGAATGATCCACGCTAACAACTCTATCCTCATATGCGTCTACTTTGCACTCTCTTTCTGCCTCTCCCTATAAGGTAGATACGGTAGAACAATGTCATTTTATTTTGTTTGTCATAATGTCAAGATTGTCCTTTGTGTATGTATTACTCAGTCCTCGTCGGTACATATCTGGGAAAATGCATGCATACACGCAATTTACTGAGCCGAGCTGATACAATAACTGTCATGCCTGTGTGTCACTCAAAGTATACCGTCTTCTTGTGCTTGTGTCTTTCTTTCTCCCGTTCCACCTCTCCCAGTCAAGAGCAGTGAAGTGAAGAATGCAAGGAATCAATGCTTTCAATTTACAGCAGCGATTCGCTCCCTCACACTCTAATTTAGAACGTCTGGCCTCAACTCCCAATGACGGACGGACAGACAGGCGGACAGCTGGACAGGCCTGTCCCTCTGGGACCTGCATGTTCATAGAAAGAACTGAATCAGTGTGCCAAGACTGTGTAGCTTGTTTGAAGATCAGTGGGAAAGAAATACAGATGCGCTTAATGCTCTGTTTCCATGGGAACAGCACAGATGTACATGCCTCTCTTTGCATGCCTATGTGTGTGTAGGTCGTGTTTTCACATGTCCAGGTTTGCAGTCATTAAGGTGAACATATTACAGCTATCCTTCACTTACAGTGAAATCTAGGAAAGAGGTACTTCATATGCCGACTAGGATAGTACATACATATAGTGCATTCTATAATACATTTAGCCTACAGTCTAATAACTGTATGATAAAGGTGTCTGTTATGGAAGCCTTCATGCACACTTACTTAACGGACATAACTGTTATTAAAATCCTTCTGTCCATCCATCCATTCTCTAACATTTAAGCCATGTGTGTTGATAAAGGTAACACTGGACTTTACACTGATTTCTACAACCTATATGGTGTGCACTGCACCACCACCAGAAATTACACCCTCAGGCAAATATTAAATGGTGTCATTGGAAGAAGTCACCCCAGAAGCATTATTGGCATTGTGTCCTACGAACTGTTCCATCTGCTTCGATGAGACATGGCCCATGCCACGGAGCCATCAGCGGAAAACCACTGCAAGTTGGACTTCATTATGACTAGAGTCCTCTGTCGGTTTGGCACACACACGCTTGTCTGGCTGAGATCCTTTAAAGAACAGGACAGAACAGATATAAAGGATAATGTAGACCTCTCTCTCTCACTGCAATGCCAATACGACCAGCTGTGATCGTTGTGCCTGGAACAACCAGCCTACAGGTCAAAGAAGGCAAGCTGAATCAGATTATGCTTGCTTCAGTGGTATTGGGAGACTTGATCAATCTTGACCAATCGATCTAATCCACTTATTTTAGCAATGTGCCACCACCACCACCACCACCACCAGAGCAGTGTGGTGTAAAACATGCAGGGAAATACCAGTGTTGTGAAACAAAGAATACAATGAAGCTTCAAATGAGAAGAGCATGAGGAGAACTGTTGGAGCGGGCACAAACTGGCTGGGATCAGGGCAGGACAGGACAGCACAGGATGGGAATGGGCCTGGGATGGACTGGACAGATTTTACTTTTGGTTGCCTTTGCTGTTTTATGCCAATGTTTTTATACATTTTGCCTATTCTGTATTTTGTACTCAACTTATTAAATATTATTCTTCCTCTAGTTGTTTAATTGCTATACATATGGCTACAGTATACACAGCTCTCATAGACATATGGCAGAGCAGCCAGCATGTACGGTATAATTTGCCACCAACAGAAACAAAGGAATATGACTAGAAAGCTTTCATTATTAAAGCTTTTTATTATACAACTAAAACAGCTTTCCATGCAATTATCAAACAGACACAAATCATATTCATATAGCCTATGGTCCTTTTCAGGCATCTCTCACTGCCACACATACTGCCTCACTGCAGGGAGGGATAATGGATGAACCTGATTTACTGGATTTGTAAGGCCTCACTCACACCTTTACAACAGACTGATCTATGCTTGTATACAAAGGGTGTGATACATCTTGCCCCATTGCATTTCCACTGGGAGTCACATGGTTTGACACAACATTTGTGTTGTATGAGGGGGACAGTCGAAACACCTTTCGATCTAGCATACAACATTGATGCATGCTAGATGTAAGCAAGATGTAAGTGTCATGGCCGCCCCAATGCATTTCCAATGGAAGTCACATGGTTTGATACAACATTTTGGACTACTGTTGTATGGCTTTCGACTGTGTTTCGACTGCCCCCCCTCCCCCTCATACAACACAAATGTTGTGTCAAACCATGTGATTGGAAATGCATTGCGAGCTTGCATCAGCTATACATCTCATACAACAAGCATACATCAGTCTGTTGTAAAGGTGTGAGTGAGGCCTAGGCTCTGTAGTTAAGTACAATGTTGAGCTATTTGTACTTTACTTGAGTATTTTCCAATCTACTCCACTACATCTCAGAGGCAAATATTGTACTTTTACTACACTATATTTATTTGAAAACTTGAGTTACTTTAGTTACTTGATTATTATTACAAAATATGCAGTAACCACTTCAGCCCTATATATATTTTGGCCATTTGAAAATAGCCGATCTACAAACTCACAATGCGTCGCAATTCGATGCATTGTGAGATCTGCTATTTTCAAAATATTTTTTATATATTTGAAACTTGAAATGGGACATTCTGCATAATGCTTTTGTACTTTTACTAAAGCATATTTTGAATTCTGCACTTAAGTTGTACTTATATTTCTATATTGCAGTATTGATACTTTTACTAGGGTGCGTTCGGAAATGCACACCGGGTGTGCCCTACCTAAGTAGCCTACCTTTTCCACCACTGCTCAGCCTCACAGCCAATCAGGCACATTAGAAACAGCTAAGGAACACAATGCATTCCACACAAACCTGTTGCACTAGGTGCCACCTTTAAGCCTTCCCCCACTGCAGCTGACACACCAACCAGTAACCACACACCACACTACTGTGAAACAAGTAAGCATTTCACATCTGCATAACACCACTAGTATCCAAGGAAATATAGTAGTGGAGTGATACCAGGAAGTTAAGATGTGCTGGGGCAAGGGATCGCCATAGAGCTATTTTAAAAGAGGTGAGTCTACAGGCCTGACTGAGGGTAGGGGGTCGTTGTTTCGAGTGATGGTCAGTGTCTTAGGAAAGGAGGGACAGATGTTGTGTGTTTGTTTGTTTGTTTGTTTGATTGATTGATTGGATAGACATAAATGTGAAAACAGCAACAGAGTATGCTACTGTCAAACTCATTGGTCTAAAAAAGGATAGCAACAAAACAAGTCCTTTTGCTGTGTTGTTTCCATTGCCGATGGCAAACAAAATAGCCTACGCCTACCATTTGATTCTGAAGGTAGAGAAAAAATGTCATCTGATGTCTTCAAAAGATTGATCATTATTTAATTCTATTTTATCTTCACAGTTGATAAAATGGATATTGGGCCACAATTTGAAGACAAAAAGTGCAAGCATGCTCTGCAACGGTAAGTTTTCAGACTGAAACTAGAAAAAGTGCCCTTCTGGGCACAGGTCTCCACCAGGATAGGAATGTAGGGGAGTTGGCATACAAAGTTATCCACAGATCCGTGCAGTTAGAGGTAAAAACACTTTTCGGCCAGTTATAGCGCCACCTTGAGGCTGAGTTGAAATTGTTCATGTGGCATTTCGTCCTCGGCCTAGTGGGAATGTGGGTGCACAATTTCACGGAAATCACGCAATGTGTTCATGATTTGCAGCATTTTGTTTGAAACTGAGCACTCCTGTGAACTTTGGAAGCCAATCTTAACCAATCAGGATGGAGTCTGAGAAATCTGAAAGACCGGTTTCGTTGAATGGCTCTAGAGAGACTGTGTACCAATTTGCGTGATGTTTGGACAAAATCTGTAGGTGTACTGTGCAAAAACTTGTTTTGCACAAAGCGGCCTCCTGGTGGCGCTATAACAGGCCGTTCTGGAAAGTTTGGGGCAGAGATTCATCGTTGGCATCCAGGGAGTGTGTGTGCAAAATTTGCCATCGACCGGGTTAACGGTGGCCGAGATTAGCTACTAACGGACACACGGACGGACGGACGGACAGACACACAAACGGACGGACGGAGTGCAAAACATACTCTCCCCACATGCCTTCGGCCTGGTGGAGACAACAACTGAACATGACATATCCAGACCAATTGGCCAGACTATACAAGTGTTCCATGTGTGTTTTGAATAGATGTTGGCCTGATAAAGCAATGCATGTTACTTTTTTTGAGGGGTGCTAGCCCTCTAACACCATTCATTTTTTCTAATGAGGATTTCAAAAAATATTTATATCGATTATATTAAGCCTAGCATCAAGCCATCCAGGTTCCTGCATGGTGAATCATGGCCATAAAACCTTTGATTCTGTGAAAAAATAAATTTTTATATTTCATTATATGATATACTATATTTAATAAATATCGTTTGTGTAGCGGATTACAATTTTATTTTCACAGAATCTGGCTTGATTGATTAATTGAAAATAATTGATATCTTTTTTTAGAAATCTCTATGGGGAAAATATAATGGCCTATTTTTGAGTGGCACCACAAAGTGGCTGCTATGCCCTGGCCTTATACTGTTCTATAGACTGTAAATATATTCATATATACAGGACTTTAAAAGTATTATAGTTTATAGTGCACTGTATCTTTATTCTCTTTTACATGAACTTATAGCCCTAAACCCACAATGTGCACGTTGCAGTGCCAGTATAGGGTACAAGATGCTAGACCTACATGTAGGTAAATAACTGGCAACTGGCATATAAGCACTAACAGCTCATATGTTACTAAATAAAGGTTGCTTCTCTTAGTTGACGTGAGAGTTTGACAACAGCAGAGGGAAGTATTTGTATACATTTTGTAAATATGCACATGGATCACAGACGCATTTTCGATCACGAGGATCACTAGTGAAATGTGAATCCTCACCAAGCAGACTACAGATAAATTAATTTAAGTAATAACGATAATGACAAATAAACCTTCTGTATCGCATAACGTGCAATGTAATTATATCTAAATGCATTGCTTTCCCAATAGCATCAAAATGTTAAAAAAAAAATATATATATATGCTGCGCATTTGATTATGAGTAATTTTGTGTTAAAAGATGATATTTTGGGAAGGGTGGTTTGATTCATTTATTGAATAGACGGACACACATTGGTTTAAATGTGAAAAAAATAAAAGTCCTTGCGGCCTTGTTTCCATTCGGGTCCCATATATTCAGTTCATAAACATGACATTATGGTGCTAAGCTAGAGCATAGGTCATGGAATCGCTGAAATAGAGAGTATAGACCTGTGCGCATGATTCATCATCAGTTATGCGGGAACGTCTACTGAGAAAACTACTTTCTGTCCTTGACAGCACTAGAAGCTGTCCTTTTTTTTTTTTTTCATGATACGGTTTATGCAGTGGGAACGTGAAGACATCTTCACAGCATCTAGGTCCAAAATAATCATTTTATATTTGAACTCTGGACCCGCCACCCTGGCCTGATAAGCACTTAGAACTGTAGGAATTGAGGCATTCAATTATCAATTTCAGTAACAGTTCTTGCCCATGCAGCTCATTATTTGGGAAATCTCTGATAAATGTCATTTTCCCACTTCCTACAGTATCTCCTTTGAAAATGATTTCCTAAAGAAATGTCATATTGTCATTGGATGTTACAGAGAGGAACTGCTGGACACTTTGAGCCAGTACACCTCCGACACCCTCAGTCACATTGCAACAGTTAGAGAATTCTGTCTGTCACTTTCAAGATGGAAGTGTGAGAGGACAGCAGAAAAGAACATGATGAAAGACATCAAAGAGAGGGCAGATAGAATTAATCTGTGCATTGACCATGTCACCAAGTCCAACGAGAGAGGCAAGGCGTTGGGAGAATACTTGAAGAGCAAGATGACCATGATGACCTCAGATAGAAGACGTGAGGAGCTGGAGAAGGAGCTTGATTTGGTTCTTAAGGACACTGTAGAAGGCTTGGAGACGCTGAACAGGTTTGCGGATGCTGTGGAAACCCTGGCGGTGACCTCTCTGCATGTGTTTGTGGAGAAGAACCAGGTTTTACAGTTGCCAGAGGGGACAAGCTTTAAGAGTGTTCAGGCTGTCATCACTGCTGCAATCCAGGTCTGCCCACTCCTCCTGCAGTTTAAGAGAGAAGCTGGTAGCTTCTTCTCTCCCAGCCTTCATAATGTGGAAGTGCATTCGGTGTATCTGGACAAATACATGAGTATTACACAGGATATCTGTGACATGATGGAGAGATGGTATGTTAAGCACTCATCACGATCAAACTGCATTCAGGTTTTCAATTAGTTTTCTTATTGTATGGTGAAAAATACAAATATAAAATTTTCACAATGCAGTTCAACATATTCCAAAACTGAGCAAAGCTTCTCGTTCATATAGCTCTGTCAGAGAATTTCAGAAGATGAGGAATACAACAGTCTTGGTCCAACTACCTGCAGATTTGTCTGAAGCTGACATACTGGATATGCTCCATCGTATCACACAACTCACTGATATCAGGTAGTATTACTCACTCAGAAATTATCAATAATCCATCACTGTCAAATGGTTAATCTAGTTTTATCTAGAAACGTGTGCTGGTAAAAAGGTGCCCATGCAGTCAGATTGGTGGTGTTACTGTATGTAATCCCCTGAAACATCAACTACTTGACTGTACTTGACATGACATTTATATAAAAACAAGTCTCTCGTGCGTGCAGAAATATTTATTTTTGAGTGGTGCAACCACTCCTACAACCAGCAATGTCCGTGTCCGCCTATGTGGCATTGGCATTTGGCATTTGGCATTGGTCATGAGCACGAGTATATGACTTATTAGTACCAGTAGGGGTCGCCTGAAACAGAGAGGGATAGTGCATGCTCTGTTGCCTGTTAATGAGAGAGAGAGAGAGAGAGAGAGAGAGAGAGAAAAAGAGGTGTGGGGGGGGGGGGGAATTGCACCACTCAGTTCACACGGGTGTGGTTTTTATAATTCCTACCAGTATGCATTGCGGCTAGAAGTACAGGAAACTACAGGAAAACATCTCGACAAAATTCCCCAACCCCCCAAACTCCCCCCCCAAAAAAATGGAATGCACTTCCCATAGCAATTAGAACTGCAGACTGTAGTCTGCCGTAGTCTGAAAACCAGACTCCATTTTAGCCCATAGTACTTGCTGTAGCACTTGCCCTTGCCTCGAGATCGAGAACCACAGGCGTATGCATAGGCTCAATTTATGTAACTTAGCATTTTATGTAGACATTATATACGATTATATATCGTGCATCCTTAAAAATAATGGAGCTGGAAACTTCTCCTTTGGTCCACCCATTCCTGGGACATGTGAGAATGGTCCAGTGATAATTGTCCATTGTGGGAGTATGGGATTTTTTTTACTCTCTATCACTAAACACAGGTGAAAATCACCCAAACACCTGCCTGTAGAAAAAAGCAGGGATGTGAAATTGTGAGCAGGGAAATACACCTACCGTCTATGATGTCACATGAGCATCTCAGACATCAGCAACATTATGAAAATCTCACAAACATAATTGTCCGGGTGAAGATCACCCGGGTTTAGTGTTCCTAGGGTTAAAATCACTATCCCTTTTTTCCAGACACAGTTTTTCCAAACATAGTTTTTCCAGACACAGTGGGAGGCTATGGCAGAGATGAAATAGCAATCAATGTAGACGGTATAGACTCGGAAAAAGCTGGACATTTCCAGCAACTCTTTGATCTTATGGGATCAAAAATGCACATCATGTTCAATCTCTTTATTTTCTTTTGTATTCTTTGTTCTCCATTCTTTGTCAGGATGGACCAGCACTTGAGAGTTGGGTTCTTGTTCCAGGATGATGATTCCTCCTCTGGCTTCATCAAGGAGTTCAGCGCGCGTCAAACAGGAATGTTGCAGTTTCTAACTGAACTGGAGGAAAGTGCTGTGAATCTAGATCGGATGAAGAAGGGTGCTCAGATCTCCAGTGTAGCAGGCAGCTCAGTGGGGGCAGTTGGAGGCGTGCTCGCCATTGTTGGTCTGGCCCTGATCCCCGTAACAGCCGGAGTGTCCCTAGCTCTAACCCTGACCGGGGTAGGGCTAGGTGTTACCAGTGGAGTCAACAGTGCAGTCACCACGGGCACGGAGATCGCCGTAAATAATACACAACAGAAGAGAGTCAATGAGGTATTCCACAGTTTCATGGAAGATGTGAAGAGCATCCAGGAATATCTAGAAGAGGTGTCCAATAAGGCAAACACCACACTGGCAGAGGACAAAGTGAACGTGGTCCTGGGTGTAGGGAATATCATTGGAAACGCTGCATCTGTTGGAAAAGGCATTGGTCCTGATTCTTCAAAAACGAAATGCGCCAGAGTGTAACGGTGGCGGAAACAGATATCGTATTTATCCGTCCGATCAAGCTAAGTTGAGATGACGTGTTATTCAGAGAGTGGTGTGTACCACAGGTTCGCAGGCGTATCGCAGGTGTATGTCATACTGAATGCAGCGGGTGCAAAGTGATCGGAAAAGCAACCGACAACCTCATCTGCATAGATCCACGCCCCATATCGTACCATAAAAGGCTTCAAGCATGACTCAGCAGACAGCAGTTTGTCTGAGATCCGTCTGTCAAAAAAAGAAAAAAGGCTTTGCAGCCGCAGACTATATAGCGGCTTCACAAATTACAATAAAAATGATTGCTGGAAAGAAATTACAGCCGCGGTCACTGCTATGAATATAGCCCGCACTCTATTAATTTAATAATTCTACACATGTAGGAGCAGGACAGTTAGGGCTTTTATGTTATGTCGTTTTTGCACCATTGTATATTACCACTGTAGGCTACTATATATGTACAAACTATGTACAACGGTGCGTGCTCCGCTGAAGCAATATAATTATAATTTATTTAATTAAGTTCTGGACCAAGGCGGGTGCTCACTCACACCTTTGCAGAGGTAAAACATATCCGATATTTAAAATATTGGATATATGTCAATGCAAAAGAGAGAGAGAGAGAGAGAGAGAGAGAGAGAGAGAGAGAGAGAGAGAGAGAGAGAGAGGAGAGAGAGAGGGAGGGGGGCATGGGCCCTCGACACTGGTTTGCGCGATAAAGAACAGTAGCCTATACATTCATAAGTGAATAATTATAGGCCTACCTCGTAGGCCTGGGATCCTCTTGTCTGAAGAAATTATAATCCAGTGAGTTTATCCAGTGAGTTAAACTATTCTGTGTGTGGCATCCATGCATGTGATCAATATCAATAATATACATTATTATAAAGTCTGCCCGTCATGTTTGTGAACAAGTGCGAGTGCAGGTGAGCTGGCTTAAAACTATGATATGACTGGCCGACTTTCAAACACGCTGATGCCATTCATTAGGCTAATGTGGTCTTCTATTTTTTTCCAATGTGAATCGGATCGGCAGCACGCTGCTGTCTGCCCCCCCCCCCCCACACACACACACACACACACACACACACACACACGCACACACACACACACACACACACACACACACACACACACACACCGACAGTCAGAGAACTGACTCACTAACTATACAACACTAACCAGGCCTATGTTCTTATTATAATTGTGAGTTTGTTTTTTAACATGCAGCGAGTCCGCGAGAGCCGATCTACAAGCTCACAACGCGTTGCACTGCGAGTAGAAAGCTGTCAAGTGAGCAGCCCCAATCGCGCATGATAGAAATATCCTAATGCATGCATTAAAGGCATACAAGTGCACTCGGCTTTTATATATATATATATATATAGGCTATCATTTTTTTATGACCAATATGTTGGGGACACATGCCTACATATTTTATCTGAGATTTGGGAACAATTTATTGATTCAGCATGAAGACTAAAGCCTTCTGAATAAATCTATACGCAAGTGTATGGTTCCGAAAATTTCTCCGCCACCTAAAGAGGTGGCGGAGGATTTAGCGGAATTTCCGACAAACCAAAGGCAGCGTCAAGTTCACGGCCATTTTCATGAATTCCAAATTAATGTGGGAAATCCACGTAAATGCCTTTCCGCTAGCGTCACGTCAATATATAAGCGGAAGCGCGTTGAAGAATCAGGCCCATTGATTCTATAATTGATAGCGCCTCTGGTCTGAAAGTGTTGCTCCAGGAAGGCAAAGCAGCTCGCAATGTGCCCAGGGTGGCCTCCGACATTCCAGAAATAGGCCAGGCAGCAGTCAAAGGTACATTAGCCCTTTCCAAATCGGCTCGGGCTGGTTTCATCGCTGTAAATGCCCTTTTCATTGGTTTTGACATCATGTTTATCTGCAAAGACAGCATGAGTCTGGCTAAAGGCAGCCAGAGCGAAGTCTCACAGTTCATCCGAGCCAGAGCTTCACTGTGGCGTTCAGAGCTGGACTCCTGGAAGAAGATACATGACTCTCTGTGTGAAAGCAGGTTGACAACAGCAAAGAAGAACATTAACCTTGGTCTGCCATTTTATTCATATTCATAAACATTGATTCTTGATTATTTTGGATGAGGAAGGTTGTCGGCTGAAACATTAGTGTGTGATCTGCTGCTGGGTCTATACAATAAATCCTAAAAGGACCAAGTGAGTGCTGGTGATCTTTTCTGCCAGAACAGTTCACAGTGAACTACAACTGACGAGTGCACGCATTGTCTTTATCAAATGAATCTTTTGGAAAGACTGACAGACAGGCTTATACGGTAGTGTTGGGCAGTAACATGTTACTATATATATAGGCCTACTGTAATATTATTACTTTTCCCAGTAACGAGTAAAGTAAGTTATTACTCTCCAAAATAGAGTCAGAGACTGTCGCTTTATTTTATTGTTTGATATTTATGTATACAATATTGTCCGTTTTGAGATGCTGCAGCCATGTGTGTGCAGTTCAGATTGTTGAATTCCTAATGTGGAATATGCAGCAGAAAGAGACTGTTGACTATTTTTGTTTTTCCTGCAATTATTCAGTTTGGCTGATTGGAGACTTCTTATTCCAATGAATTGGATTCAGTTGTAAAATGAGCTGGCTAAACAGATTGTGTTATTTTGCGGGTGGAAGGGGCCCGGCTGGGTGAAAAGTAATATAAAGTAATATGTAACTATATTACTCTTGATTCCAAGTAATAAGTCATGTAATATAACTTTTTCTAAGGAGTAATAAGTAAAGTAAACATATAACTCTCCTAAGTAATATTGCCCAACGCTGTGTAACGGTACTAGCTGCGTGGTAGTAGCTAATTAAACAGTAGCAACAATGTACAGCTTTTGCTGTTTCTAAAATACTTTTTAAACTCCTAATGAAAATTTCAAGCAGGATTCTTTGAAGATACCTGTAGAGTGTAGACTGTAGTCAAGATTACTTGGTTTTAAACATTCCCACTGTTAATTCTGAGCTGGGTAAGACAGCCGACTGCTGTTCATTACTATGCCCCTCACATGTGGAACTGTATCAGTTTGAAAACAAACTTGTGAGGAATACTCTGAGATCTGTCTGTACTTGCTTGCAACTCTTTCGCATTTACCATTTCTTTGAAATTCTGAAATGTTTATTATCTCGTAATTCGTTTTTGTTAAAATTGTATGCTATATGTTTACTGTAATCACCGGGGCATCATTGTAAAAGAGAGAGCTGGCTCTCAATTGACCTTCCTGAATAAATAAAGTAAAACTGTTGAATAAATAAAATAAAATAGTTCTTTGGTTATATCGGTAGAGAACACCAAGAAATGTTATACTGTATACAGTAGTTTCAGGAACTGTAGGGCTATGTGGCCCAGGAGGTTATGATTTCAAAGAATGCTCAGGTTAAGATTTAGCGTGAAAAGCTGCCAGAGGGACAAAACTGAATCTGTCTTTGGTTCAAGATGTTAAGCACTAGATGTTGAGTTTGTGTTTGCAAGACTCAACTTATATTTTGAGTTTTGAGAACAAATAGAGGTCGAGTCAGTCTCCATGGCTCAGACACGACAACATCAACATGACACTCATGATGTATCAATACATTTCAGGAACTATTATCTTCGTAAGTCAAACCCATGGCTATTGATCATCAGTGTCAGAGTGTAATGCATTAGTAACCAGTACCCACAACTCCACGAGGCATATCAACTCAGAAGTAGATTAGCATAATAATGTTAGTTTATTTTTTGCATTTTATTTTTGTATCAATGTTTTTCTCAAAGGGAGCAGCAGACTGCATTGTGGCAGGTAAGTAGATCAGTGACTTAGCACACTTTGCTGCATGATCTGGAGGTTGTGGGTTCAAACCCCACTCAAGTATTTACTTGCCAAAATCTGCCATTGACCCCCATTCTGAATTTCTCAAAATAATGTAAAAGCACTATATTTCTAAAACTATGAAACATTTCAAAGATTCCTTTTCAGGCAAACATGTCCACCGTAAGATGAACGTAGGCTAGAATTGGGTTGGTAGGTTTAAGTATGTAGGACTAGTGCATGCCAAAGTTTGTGCTATTGCCATAGAGAATGCATTGGGCGTCTAAGTTAAATAACTCAGAAACTACAAAACATTTCAAAGTAAAAAGTTCCAGCATATGTCTCCACAGTAAGCTAAAAAATAAAAAGTGTGAATGGAGTTTCTAGGTGAAAGTGATTTTTTGACGTGCCAAAATCTGCCATTGAGCCCCATGTTAAAAGTCTCAAATTTGAAAGCACTATATTTCTAAAACTATGACACCTTTCAAAGATTCCTTTTCAGGCAAACATGTCCACCGTAAGATGAACCTAAGTAGGCTAGAATGGGGTTGGTAGGTTTAAGTATGTAGGACTAGTAGCATGCCAAAGTTTGTGCTATTGCCATAGAGAATGCATTGGGCGTTTAAGTTAAATAACTCATAAACTACAAAACATAAAAATAAAAAAAAGTTCCAGCATGTGTCTCCACAGTAAGCTGAATAATAAAAAGTGTGAATGGAGTTTCTAGGTGAAAGTGACTTTTGACTTGCCTATAGAGCTGCCATTGAGCCCCATGTTAAATGTTTCAAATTTGAAAGCACTATATTTCTAAAACTATGAAACATTTCAAAGATTCCTTTTCAGGCAAACATGTCCACCGTAAGATGAACCTAAGTAGGCTAGAATGGGGTTGCTAGGTGTAAGTATGTAGGACTAGTAGCATGCCAAATTTTGTGCTATTGCCATAGAGAATGCATTGGGCGTTTAAGTTAAATAACTCATAAACTACAAAACATAAAAATAAAAAAAAGTTCCAGCATGTGTCTCCACAGTAAGCTGAATAATAAAAAGTGTGAATGGAGTTTCTAGGTGAAAGTGACTTTTGACGTGCCTATAGAGCTGCCATTGAGCCCCATGTTAAATGTCTCAAATTCTAAAGCACTATATTTCTAAAACTATGAAACATTTCAAAGATTCCTTTTCAGGCAAACATGTCCACCGTAAGATGAACCTAAGTAGGCTATAGAATGGGGTTGCTAGGTGTAAGTATGTAGGACTAGTAGCATGCCCAATTTTGTGCTATTGCCATAGAGAATGCATTGGGCGTTTAAGGTAAATAACTCATAAACTACAAAACATAAAAATAAAAAAAAGTTCCAGCATGTGTCTCCACAGTAAGCTGAATAATAAAAAGTGTGAATGGAGTTTCTAGGTGAAAGTGACTTTTGACGTGCCTATAGAGCTGCCATTGAGCCCCATGTTAAATGTCTCAAATTTGAAAGCACTATATTTCTAAAACTATATGAAACATTTCAAAGATTCCTTTTCAGGCAAACATGTCCACCGTAAGATGAACCTAAGTAGGCTAGAATGGGGTTGCTAGGTGTAAGTATGTAGGACTAGTAGCATGCCAAAGTTTGTGCTATTGCCATAGAGAATGCATTGGGCGTTTAAGTTAAATAACTCATAAACTACAAAACATAAAAATAAAAAAAAGTTCCAGCATGTGTCTCCACAGTAAGCTGAATAATAAAAAGTGTGAATGGAGTTTCTAGGTGAAAGTGACTTTTGACGTGCCTATAGAGCTGCCATTGAGCCCCATGTTAAATGTCTCAAATTTGAAAGCACTATATTTCTAAAACTATGAAACATTTCAAAGATTCCTTTTCAGGCAAACATGTCCACCGTAAGATGAACCTAAGTAGGCTAGAATGGGGTTGCTAGGTGTAAGTATGTAGGACTAGTAGGCATGCCAAATTTTGTGCTATTGCCATAGAGAATGCATTGGGCGTTTAAGTTAAATAACTCATAAACTACAAAACATAAAAATAAAAAAAAGTTCCAGCATGTGTCTCCACAGTAAGCTGAATAATAAAAAGTGTGAATGGAGTTTCTAGGTGAAAGTGACTTTTGACGTGCCTATAGAGCTGCCATTGAGCCCCATGTTAAATGTCTAAAATTTGAAAGCACTATATTTCTAAAACTATGAAACATTTCAAAGATTCCTTTTCAGGCAAACAGGTCCACCGTAAGATGAACCTAAGTAGGCTAGAATGGGGTTGCTAGGTGTAAGTATGTAGGACTAGTAGCATGCCAAATTTTGTGCTATTGCCATAGAGAATGCATTGGGCGTTTAAGTTAAATAACTCATAAACTGCAAAACATAAAAATAAAAAAAAGTTCCAGCATGTGTCTCCACAGTAAGCTGAATAATAAAAAGTGTGAATAGAGTTTCTAGGTGAAAGTGACTTTTGACGTGCCTATAGAGCTGCCATTGAGCCCCATGTTAAATGTCTCAAATTTTAAAGCACTATATTTCTAAAACTATGAAACATTTCAAAGATTCCTTTTCAGGCAAACATGTCCACCGTAAGATGAACCTAAGTAGGCTAGAATGGGGTTGCTAGGTGTAAATATGTAGGACTAGTAGCATGCCAAATTTTGTGCTATTGCCATAGAGAATGCATTGGGCGTTTAAGTTAAATAACTCATAAACTACAAAACATAAAAATAAAAAAAAGTTCCAGCATGTGTCTCCACAGTAAGCTGAATAATAAAAAGTGTGAATGGAGTTTCTAGGTGAAAGTGACTTTTGACGTGCCTATAGAGCTGCCATTGAGCCCCATGTTAAATGTCTCAAATTTGAAAGCACTATATTTCTAAAACTATGAAACATTTCAAAGATTCCTTTTCAGGCAAACATGTCCACCGTAAGATGAACCTAAGTAGGCTAGAATGGGGTTGCTAGGTGTAAGTATGTAGGACTAGTAGCATGCCAAAGTTTGTGCTATTGCCATAGAGAATGCATTGTGTTGCGGAGGATGAGAGGAATGCTCTCATCCTCCGCAACACCCATTCTCATACACCGCTATACACCACGAGGATATGGGCTATAGCCCATATCGTACGGCATACTATACTGTAGCACGCCGTTTTTCATCATTTTTGAGGATTTGGAAAAAATAAAAAAATAAAAAAAACGATGGGTTATAGCGCATCGTTTTTTTTATTTTTTGAAAAAGATAATATCCTCGTTTTTCATCATTTTGGACCATGGGCTATAGCCCATATCGTACGGCATACTATAGCACGCCGTTTTTCATCATTTTTGAGGATTTGAAAAAAATGAAAAAATGAAAAAAAGATGGGTTATAGCCCATCGTTTTTTTTATTTTTGATTATTATTTTTTTATCCTCGTTTTTCATCATTTTAGACCATGGGCTATAGCCCATATCGTACGGCATACTATAGCACGCCGTTTTTCATCATTTTTGAGGATTTGGAAAAAATTAAAAAATGAAAAAAAACGATGGGTTATAGCCCATGTTTTTTGAAATTTTGAAAAAAATAAAAATCCTCGTTTTTCATCATTTTGGACCATGGGCTATAGCCCATATCATAAGGCATACTATAGCACGCCGTTTTTCATAATTTTTGAGGATTTGAAAAAAATGAAAAAATGAAAAAAACGATGGGTTATAGCCATGTTTTTTTAAATTTTGAAAAAAATAAAAATCCTCGTCTTTCATTATTTTGGACCATGGGCTATATCCCATATCGTACGGCATACTATAGCACGCCGTTTTTCATCATTTTTGAGGATTTGAAAAAAATGAAAAAATGAAAAAAAACGATGGGTTATAGCCCATGTTTTTTGAAATTTTGAAAAAAATAAAAATCCTCGTTTTTCATCATTTTGGACCATGGGCTATAGCCCATATCATAAGGCATACTATAGCACGCCGTTTTTCATCATTTTTGAGGATTTGAAAAAAATGAAAAAATGAAAAAAACGATGGGTTATAGCCATTGTTTTTTGAATTTTTGAAAAAAGAAATATCCTCGTTTTTCATCATTTTGGACCATGGGCTATAGCCCATATGGTACGGCATACTATAGCACGCCGTTTTTCATCATTTTTGAGGATTTGAAAAAAATGAAAAAAAGAAAAAAACGATGGGTTATAGCCCATGTTTTTTGAAAATTTGAAAAAAATAAAAACCTCGTTTTTCATCATTTTGGACCATGGGCTATAGCCCATATCGTAAGGCATACTATAGCACGCCGTTTTTCATCATTTTTGAGGATTTGAAAAAAAATGAAAAAATGAAAAAAAACGATGGGTTATAGCCGATGTTTTTTGAAATTTTGAAAAAAATAAATATCCTCGTTTTTCATTATTTTGGACCATGGGCTATAGCCCATATCGTACGGCATACTATAGCACGCCATTTTTCATCATTTTTGAGGATTTGAAAAAAAATAAAAAAATGAAAAAAACGATGGGTTATAGCCCATGTTTTTTGAAAATTTGAAAAAAATAAAAATCCTCGTTTTTCATCATTTTGGACCATGGGCTATAGCCCATATCGTAAGGCATACTATAGCACGCCGTTTTTCATCATTTTTGAGGATTTGAAAAAAAATGAAAAAATGAAAAAAACGATGGGTTATAGCCCATGTTTTTTGAAATTTTGAAAAAAAATTAAATCCTGGTTTTTCATCATTTTGGACCATGGGCTATAGCCCATATCGTAAGGCATACTATAGCACGCCGTTTTTCATCATTTTTGAGGATTTGAAAAAAATGAAAAAAACGATGGGTTATAGCCATTGTTTTTTGAATTTTTGAAAAAAGAAATATCCTCGTTTTTCATCATTTTGGACAATGGGCTATAGCCCATATGGTACGGCATACTATAGCACGCCGTTTTTCATAATTTTTGAGGATTTGAAAAAAAGAAAAAAACGATGGGTTATAGCCCATGTTTTTTGAAAATTTGAAAAAAATAAAAATCCTCGTTTTTCATCATTTTGGACCATGGGCTATAGCCCATATCATAAGGCATACTATAGCACGCCGTTTTTCATCATTTTTGAGGATTTGAAAAAAATGAAAAAATGAAAAAAACGATGGGTTATAGCCATTGTTTTTTGAATTTTTGAAAAAAGAAATATCCTCGTTTTTCATCATTTTGGACCATGGGCTATAGCCCATATGGTACGGCATACTATAGCACGCCGTTTTTCATCATTTTTGAGGATTTGAAAAAAATGAAAAAAAGAAAAAAACGATGGGTTATAGCCCATGTTTTTTGAAAATTTGAAAAAAATAAAAACCTCGTTTTTCATCATTTTGGACCATGGGCTATAGCCCATATCGTAAGGCATACTATAGCACGCCGTTTTTCATCATTTTTGAGGATTTGAAAAAAAATGAAAAAATGAAAAAAAACGATGGGTTATAGCCGATGTTTTTTGAAATTTTGAAAAAAATAAATATCCTCGTTTTTCATTATTTTGGACCATGGGCTATAGCCCATATCGTACGGCATACTATAGCACGCCATTTTTCATCATTTTTGAGGATTTGAAAAAAAATAAAAAAATGAAAAAAACGATGGGTTATAGCCCATGTTTTTTGAAAATTTGAAAAAAATAAAAATCCTCGTTTTTCATCATTTTGGACCATGGGCTATAGCCCATATCGTAAGGCATACTATAGCACGCCGTTTTTCATCATTTTTGAGGATTTGAAAAAAAATGAAAAAATGAAAAAAACGATGGGTTATAGCCCATGTTTTTTGAAATTTTGAAAAAAAATTAAATCCTGGTTTTTCATCATTTTGGACCATGGGCTATAGCCCATATCGTAAGGCATACTATAGCACGCCGTTTTTCATCATTTTTGAGGATTTGAAAAAAATGAAAAAAACGATGGGTTATAGCCATTGTTTTTTGAATTTTTGAAAAAAGAAATATCCTCGTTTTTCATCATTTTGGACAATGGGCTATAGCCCATATGGTACGGCATACTATAGCACGCCGTTTTTCATAATTTTTGAGGATTTGAAAAAAAGAAAAAAACGATGGGTTATAGCCCATGTTTTTTGAAAATTTGAAAAAAATAAAAATCCTCGTTTTTCATCATTTTGGACCATGGGCTATAGCCCATATCGTAAGGCATACTATAGCACGCCGTTTTTCATCATTTTTGAGGATTTGAAAAAAATGAAAAAAACGATGGGTTATAGCCATTGTTTTTTGAATTTTTGAAAAAAGAAATATCCTTGTTTTTCATCATTTTGGACAATGGGCTATAGCCCATATCGTAAGGCATACTATAGCACGCCGTTTTTCATCATTTTTGAGGATTTGAAAATAATGAAAAAAACGATGGGTTTATAGCCCATGTTCTTTGAATTTTTGAAAAAAAAAATATCCTCGTTTTCATCATTTTGGACCATGGGCTATAGCCCATATGGTACGGCATACTATAGCACGCCGTTTTTCATCATTTTTGAGGATTTGAAAAAAAATGAAAAAATGAAAAAAACGATGGGTTATAGCCCATGTTTTGTGAAATTTTGAAAAAAATAAATATCCTCGTTTTTCATTATTTTGGACCATGGGCTATAGCCCATATCGTACGGCATACTATAGCACGCCATTTTTCATCATTTTTGAGGATTTGAAAAAAAATGAAAAAAACGATGGGTTATAGCCCATGTTTTTTGAATTTTTGAAAAAAATAAAAATCCTCGTTTTTCATCATTTTGGACCATGGGCTATAGCCCATATCGTATGGCATACTATAGCACGCCATTTTTCATCATTTTTGAGGATTTGAAAAAAATGAAAAAAATGAAAAAAACGATGGGTTATAGCCCATGTTTTTTGAAATTTTGAAAAAAAATTAAATCCTGGTTTTTCATCATTTTGGACCATGGGCTATAGCCCATATCGTAAGGAATAGCACGCCGTTTTTCATCATTTTTGAGGATTTGAGAAAAAAAAGAAAAAAAGAAAAAAAAAAGATGGGTTATAGCCCATCGTTCTTTTAATTTTTGATTATTATTTTTTATCCTTGTTTTTCATCATTTTAGACCATGGGCTATAGCCCATATCATACGGCATTCTATAGCACACCTTTTTTCATCATTTTTGAGGATTTGAAAAAAATAAAAAAATAATCACCAAAACCCCTGCCATCTCCCACATCACCCCCGTTCTTCACCAACTCCACTGGCTACCCATCAAATACCGCATAGATTACAAGATCCTCCTCAACACATTCAATGCCATCCATAACCTCTCCCCCCCATACCTGTCTGATCTCATCCATATCAACACTCCCACCCGGTCACTCAGGTCTGCCTCCTCCACCAACCTCACAGTTCCCCCAGCTCGTTTGTCCACCATGGGGGGTAGAGCTTTCAGCCGCTCTGCCCCTCGCCTCTGGAACAGCCTTCCCCCAGACATTCGAAACATGGACTCACTCCCCACCTTCAAATCCCACCTCAAAACTCACCTTTTCAGACAAGCTTACTCCCACCTTGAGTAAAAGTCTGCTGCAGGCCTTTGTGTGTATTTTAAACTTGCTTTATTGTATTGTATTTCTTTTCTGTTTTAGACCATGGACCATTTTAGACCATGGGCTATAGCCCATATCGTACGGCATACTATAGCACGCCGTTTTTCATCATTTTTGAGGATTTGAAAAAAATGAAAAAATGAAAAAAAACGATGGGTTATAGCCCATGTTTTTTGAAATTTTGAAAAAAATAAAAATCCTCGTTTTTCATCATTTTGGACCATGGGCTATAGCCCATATCATAAGGCATACTATAGCACGCCGTTTTTCATAATTTTTGAGGATTTGAAAAAAATGAAAAAATGAAAAAAACGATGGGTTATAGCCATGTTTTTTGAAATTTTGAAAAAAATAAAAATCCTCGTCTTTCATTATTTTGGACCATGGGCTATAGCCCATATCGTACGGCATACTATAGCACGCCGTTTTTCATCCTTTTTGAGGATTTGAAAAAAATGAAAAAATGAAAAAAAAACGATGGGTTATAGCCCATGTTTTTTGAAATTTTGAAAAAAATAAAAATCCTCGTTTTTCATCATTTTGGACCATGGGCTATAGCCCATATCATAAGGCATACTATAGCACGCCGTTTTTCATCATTTTTGAGGATTTGAAAAAAATGAAAAAATGAAAAAAACGATGGGTTATAGCCATTGTTTTTTGAATTTTTGAAAAAAGAAATATCCTCGTTTTTCATCATTTTGGACAATGGGCTATAGCCCATATGGTACGGCATACTATAGCACGCCGTTTTTCATCATTTTTGAGGATTTGAAAAAAATGAAAAAAAGAAAAAAACGATGGGTTATAGCCCATGTTTTTTGAAAATTTGAAAAAAATAAAAATCCTCGTTTTTCATCATTTTGGACCATGGGCTATAGCCCATATCGTAAGGCATACTATAGCACGCCGTTTTTCATCATTTTTGAGGATTTGAAAAAAATGAAAAAAACGATGGGTTATAGCCATTGTTTTTTTAATTTTTGAAAAAAGAAATATCCTCGTTTTTCATCATTTTGGACAATGGGCTATAGCCCATATCGTACGGCATACTATAGCACGCCATTTTTCATCATTTTTGAGGATTTGAAAAAAAAAGAAAAAATGAAAAAAACGATGGGTTATAGCCCATGTTTTTTGAAATTTTGAAAAATATAAAAATCCTCGTTTTTCATCATTTTGGACCATGGGCTATAGCCCATATCGTATGGCATACTATAGCACGCCATTTTTCATCATTTTTGAGGATTTGAAAAAAATGAAAAAATGAAAAAAACGATGGGTTATAGCCCATGTTTTTTGAATTTTTGATGAAAAAAAAAATCCTCGTTTTTCATCATTTTGGACCATGGGCTATAGCCCATATGGTACGGCATACTATAGCACGCCGTTTTTCATCATTTTTGAGGATTTGAAAAAAATAAAAAAAACGATGGGTTATAGCCATTGTTTTTTTAATTTTTGAAAAAAGAAATATCCTCGTTTTTCATCATTTTGGACAATGGGCTATAGCCCATATGGTACGGCATACTATAGCACGCCGTTTTTCATCATTTTTGAGGATTTGAAAAAAATGAAAAAAACGATGGGTTATAGCCCATGTTCTTTGAATTTTTGAAAAAAAAGATATCCTCGTTTTCATCATTTTGGACCATGGGCTATAGCCCATATGGTACGGCATACTATAGCACGCCGTTTTTCATCATTTTTGAGGATTTGAAAAAAAATGAAAAAATGAAAAAAAACGATGGGTTATAGCCCATGTTTTTTGAAATTTTGAAAAAAATATAAATCCTCGTTTTTCATTATTTTGGACCATGGGCTATAGCCCATATCGTACGGCATACTATAGCACGCCATTTTTCATCATTTTTGAGGATTTGAAAAAAAATGAAAAAATGAAAAAAACGATGGGTTATAGCCCATGTTTTTTTAAATTTTGAAAAAAATAAAAATCCTCGTTTTTCATCATTTTGGACCATGGGCTCTAGCCCATATCGTACGGCATACTATATGGGCACGCCATTTTTCATCATTTTTAAAGATTTGAAAAAAATTAAAAAAACGATGGGTTATAGCCCATGTTTTTTGAAATTTTGAAAAAAATAGAAATCCTCGTTTTTCATCATTTTGGACAATGGGCTTTAGCCCATATCGTAAGGCATACTATAGCACGCCGTTTTTCATCATTTTTGAGGATTTGAAAAAAATGAAAAAAACGATGGGTTATAGCCCATGTTCTTTGAATTTTTGAAAAAAAAAATATCCTCGTTTTCATCATTTTGGACCATGGGCTATAGCCCATATGGTACGGCATACTATAGCACGCCGTTTTTCATAATTTTTGAGGATTTGAAAAAAAATGAAAAAATGAAAAAAACGATGGGTTATAGCCCATGTTTTTTTAAATTTTGAAAAAAAAAAAATCCTCGTTTTTCATCATTTTGGACCATGGGCTATAGCCCATATGGTACGGCATACTGTAGCACGCCGTTTTTCATCATTTTTGAGGATTTGACAAAAAATGAAAAAAACTATGGGTTATATCCCATGTTTTTTGAAATTTTGAAAAAAATAAAAATCCTCGTTTTTCATCATTTTGGACCATGGGCTCTAGCCCATATCGTACGGCATACTATATGGGCACGCCATTTTTCATCATTTTTGAGGATTTGACAAAAAATTAAAAAATAAAAAAAACGATGGGTTATAGCCCATGTTTTTTGAAATTTTGAAAAAAATAAAAAATCCTCGTTTTTCATTATTTTGGACCATGGGCTATAGCCCATATCGTACGGCATACTATAGCACGCCATTTTTCATCATTTTTGAGGATTTGACAAAAAATTAAAAAATGAAAAAAACGATGGGTAATAGCCCATGTTTTTTGAAATTTTGAAAAAAATAAAAATCCTCGTTTTTCATTATTTTGGACCATGGGCTATAGCCCATATCGTACGGCATACTATAGCACGCCGTTTTTCATCATTTTTAAAGATTTGAAAAAAATTAAAAAAACGATGGGTTATAGCCCATGTTTTTTGAAATTTTGAAAAAAATAAAAATCCTCGTTTTTCATCATTTTGGACCATGGGCTATAGCCCATATGGTACGGCATACTATAGCACGCCGTTTTTCATCATTTTTGAGGATTTGAAAAAAATGAAAAAATAAAAAAAACGATGGGTTATAGCCCATGTTTTTTGAATTTTTGAAAAAGAAAATATCCTCGTTTTTCATCATTTTGGACCATGGGCTATAGCCCATATGGTACGGCATACTATAGCACGCCGTTTTTCATCATTTTTGAGGATTTGAAAAAAATGAAAAAATAAAAAAAACGATGGGTTATAGCCCATGTTTTTTGAAATTTTGAAAAAAATAAAAATCCTCGTTTTTCATCATTTTGGACCATGGGCTATAGCCCATATCGTAAGGCATACTATAGCACGCCGTTTTTCATCATTTCTGAGGATTTGAAAAAAAATGAAAAAATGAAAAAAAACGATGGGTTATAGCCCATGTTTTTTGAATTTTTGATGAAAAAAAAAATCCTTGTTTTTCATCATTTTGGACCATGGGCTATAGCCCATATGGTACGGCATACTGTAGCACGCCGTTTTTCATCATTTTTGAGGATTTGACAAAAAATAAAAAAAACGATGGGTTATAGCCATGTTTTTTGAAATTTTGAAAAAAATAAAAATCCTCGTTTTTCATTATTTTGGACCATGGGCTATAGCCCATATCGTACGGCATACTATAGCACGCCGTTTTTCATCATTTTTAAAGATTTGAAAAAAATTAAAAAAACGATGGGTTATAGCCCATGTTTTTTGAAATTTTGAAAAAAATTGAAATCCTCGTTTTTCATCATTTTGGACAATGGGCTATAGCCCATATCGTAAGGCATACTATAGCACGCCGTTTTTCATCATTTTTGAGGATTTGAAAAAAAATGAAAAAATGAAAAAAACGATGGGTTATAGCCCATGTTTTTTGAAATTTTGAAAAAAATAAAAATCCTCGTTTTTCATTATTTTGGACCATGGGCTATAGCCCATATCGTACGGCATACTATAGCACGCCATTTTTCATCATTTTTGAGGATTTGAAAAAAAAAGAAAAAATGAAAAAAACGATGGGTTATAGCCCATGTTTTTTGAAATTTTGAAAAAAATAAAAATCCTCGTTTTTCATCATTTTGGACCATGGGCTATAGCCCATATCGTAAGGCATACTATAGCACGCCGTTTTTCATCATTTTTGAGGATTTGAAAAAAAATGAAAAAATGAAAAAAACGATGGGTTATAGCCCATGTTTTTTGAATTTTTGATGAAAAAAAAAATCCTCGTTTTTCATCATTTTGGACCATGGGCTATAGCCCATATGGTACGGCATACTGTAGCACGCCGTTTTTCATCATTTTTGAGGATTTGACAAAAAATGAAAAAATGAAAAAAACGATGGGTTATAGCCCATGTTTTTTGAATTTTTGAAAAAAATAAAAATCCTTGTTTTTCATCATTTTGGACCATGGGCTATAGCCCATATCGTATGGCATACTATAGCACGCCATTTTTCATCATTTTTGAGGATTTGACAAAAAATGAAAAAATTAAAAAAACGATGGGTTATAGCCCATGTTTTTTGAAATTTTGAAAAAAATAAAAAATCCTCGTTTTTCATTATTTTGGACCATGGGCTATAGCCCATATCGTACGGCATACTATAGCACGCCATTTTTCATCATTTTGAGGATTTGACAAAAAATGAAAAAATGAAAAAAACGATGGGTTATAGCCCATGTTTTTTGAAATTTTGAAAAAAATAAAAATCCTCGTTTTTCATTATTTTGGACCATGGGCTATAGCCCATATCGTACGGCATACTATAGCACGCCGTTTTTCATCATTTTTAAAGATTTGAAAAAAATTAAAAAAACGATGGGTTATAGCCCATGTTTTTTGAAATTTTGAAAAAAATAAAAATCCTCGTTTTTCATCATTTTGGACCATGGGCTATAGCCCATATCGTAAGGCATACTATAGCACGCCGTTTTTCATCATTTTTGAGGATTTGAAAAAAATGAAAAAAACGATGGGTTATAGCCCATGTTCTTTGAATTTTTGAAAAAAAAAAATCCTCGTTTTTCATCATTTTGGACCATGGGCTATAGCCCATATGGTACGGCATACTATAGCACGCCGTTTTTCATCATTTTTGAGGATTTGAAAAAAATGAAAAAATGAAAAAAACGATGGGTTATATCCCATGTTTTTTGAATTTTTGAAAAAAAAAATATCCTCGTTTTTCATCATTTTGGACCATGGGCTATAGCCCATATGGTACGGCATACTATAGCACGCCGTTTTTCATCATTTTTGAGGATTTGAAAAAAATAAAAATCCTCGTTTTTCATTATTTTGGACCATGGGCTATAGCCCATATCGTACGGCATACTATAGCACGCCGTTTTTCATCATTTTTAAAGATTTGAAAAAAATTAAAAAAACGATGGGTTATAGCCCATGTTTTTTGAAATTTTGAAAAAAATAAAAATCCTCGTTTTTCATCATTTTGGACCATGGGCTATAGCCCATATCGTAAGGCATACTATAGCACGCCGTTTTTCATCATTTTTGAGGATTTGAAAAAAATGAAAAAAACGATGGGTTATAGCCCATGTTCTTTGAATTTTTGAAAAAAAAAAATCCTCGTTTTTCATCATTTTGGACCATGGGCTATAGCCCATATGGTACGGCATACTATAGCACGCCGTTTTTCATCATTTTTGAGGATTTGAAAAAAATGAAAAAATGAAAAAAACGATGGGTTATAGCCCATGTTTTTTTAATTTTTGAAAAAAAATATATCCTCGTTTTTCATCATTTTGGACCATGGGCTATAGCCCATATGGTACGGCATACTATAGCACGCCGTTTTTCATCATTTTTGAGGATTTGAAAAAAATAAAAATCCTCGTTTTTCATTATTTTGGACCATGGGCTATAGCCCATATCGTACGGCATACTATAGCACGCCGTTTTTCATCATTTTTAAAGATTTGAAAAAAATTAAAAAAACGATGGGTTATAGCCCATGTTTTTTGAAATTTTGAAAAAAATAAAAATCCTCGTTTTTCATCATTTTGGACCATGGGCTATAGCCCATATCGTAAGGCATACTATAGCACGCCGTTTTTCATCATTTTTGAGGATTTGAAAAAAATGAAAAAAACGATGGGTTATAGCCCATGTTCTTTGAATTTTTGAAAAAAAAAAATCCTCGTTTTTCATCATTTTGGACCATGGGCTATAGCCCATATGGTACGGCATACTATAGCACGCCGTTTTTCATCATTTTTGAGGATTTGAAAAAAATGAAAAAATGAAAAAAACGATGGGTTATAGCCCATGTTTTTTGAATTTTTGAAAAAAAAAATATCCTCGTTTTTCATCATTTTGGACCATGGGCTATAGCCCATATGGTACGGCATACTATAGCACGCCGTTTTTCATCATTTTTGAGGATTTTAAAAAAATGAAAACATTAAAAAAACGATGGGTTATAGCCCATGTTTTTTGAAATTTTGAAAAAAATAAAAATCCTCGTTTTTCATCATTTTGGACCATGGGCTATAGCCCATATCGTAAGGCATACTATAGCACGCCGTTTTTCATAATTTTTGAGGATTTGAAAAAAAATGAAAAAATGAAAAAAACGATGGGTTATAGCCCATGTTTTTGAATTTTTGAAAAAAATAAAAATCCTCGTTTTTCATCATTTTGGACCATGGGCTATAGCCCATATGGTACGGCATACTATAGCACGCCGTTTTTCATCATTTTTGAGGATTTGAAAAAAATGAAAAAATGAAAAAAACGATGGGTTATAGCCCATGTTTTTTGAATTTTTGAAAAAAAAAATATCCTCGTTTTTCATCATTTTGGACCATGGGCTATAGCCCATATGGTACGGCATACTATAGCACGCCGTTTTTCATCATTTTTGAGGATTTAAAAAAAATGAAAAAATTAAAAAAACGATGGGTTATAGCCCATGTTTTTTGAAATTTTGAAAAAAATTAAAATCCTCGTTTTTCATCATTTTGGACCATGGGCTATAGCCCATATCGTAAGGCATACTATAGCACGCCGTTTTTCATAATTTTTGAGGATTTGAAAAAAAATGAAAAAATGAAAAAAACGATGGGTTATAGCCCATGTTTTTGAATTTTTGAAAAAAATAAAAATCCTCGTTTTTCATCATTTTGGACCATGGGCTATAGCCCATATCGTATGGCATACAATAGCACGCCATTTTTCATCATTTTTGAGGATTTGAAAAAAATGAAAAAATGAAAAAAATGATGGGGTATAGCCCATGTTTTTTGAAATTTTGAAAAAAATTAAAATCCTGGTTTTTCATCATTTTGGACCATGGGCTATAGCCCATATCGTAAGGCATACTATAGCACGCCGTTTTTCATCATTTTTGAGGATTTGAAAAAAATTAAAAAATGAAAAAAACGATGGGTTATAGCCATTGTTTTTTGAATTTTTGAAAAAAGAAATATCCTCGTTTTTCATCATTTTGGACCATGGGCTATAGCCCATATGGTACGGCATACTATAGCACGCCGTTTTTCATCATTTTTGAGGATTTGAAAAAAATGAAAAAATGAAAAAAACGACGGGTTATAGCCCATGTTTTTTGAAAATTTGAAAAAAATAAAAATCCTCGTTTTTCATCATTTTGGACCATGGGCTATAGCCCATATCGTAAGGCATACTATAGCACGCCGTTTTTCATCATTTCTGAGGATTTGAAAAAAAATGAAAAAATGAAAAAAACGATGGGTTATAGCCCATGTTTTTTGAATTTTTGATGAAAAAAAAAATCCTCGTTTTTCATCATTTTGGACCATGGGCTATAGCCCATATGGTACGGCATACTATAGCACGCCGTTTTTCATCATTTTTGAGGATTTGAAAAAAATGAAAAAATTAAAAAAACGATGGGTTATAGCCCATGTTTTTTGAATTTTTGAAAAAAAAAATATCCTCGTTTTTCATCATTTTGGACCATGGGCTATAGCCCATATGGTACGGCATACTATAGCACGCCGTTTTTCATCATTTTTGAGGATTTTAAAAAAATGAAAAAATTAAAAAAACGATGGGTTATAGCCCATGTTTTTTGAAATTTTGAAAAAAATTAAAATCCTCGTTTTTCATCATTTTGGACCATGGGCTATAGCCCATATCGTAAGGCATACTATAGCACGCCGTTTTTCATAATTTTTGAGGATTTGAGAAAAAATGAAAAAAACGATGGGTTATAGCCCATGTTTTTGAATTTTTGAAAAAAATAAAAATCCTCGTTTTTCATCATTTTGGACCATGGGCTATAGCCCATATCGTATGGCATACAATAGCACGCCATTTTTCATCATTTTTGAGGATTTGAAAAAAATGAAAAAATGAAAAAAATGATGGGGTATAGCCCATGTTTTTTGAAATTTTGAAAAAAATTTAAATCCTGGTTTTTCATCATTTTGGACCATGGGCTATAGCCCATATCGTAAGGCATACTATAGCACGCCGTTTTTCATCATTTTTGAGGATTTGAAAAAAATTAAAAAATGAAAAAAACGATGGGTTATAGCCATTGTTTTTTGAATTTTTGAAAAAAGAAATATCCTCGTTTTTCATCATTTTGGACCATGGGCTATAGCCCATATGGTACGGCATACTATAGCACGCCGTTTTTCATCATTTTTGAGGATTTGAAAAAAATGAAAAAATGAAAAAAACGACGGGTTATAGCCCATGTTTTTTGAAAATTTGAAAAAAATAAAAATCCTCGTTTTTCATCATTTTGGACCATGGGCTATAGCCCATATCGTAAGGCATACTATAGCACGCCGTTTTTCATCATTTCTGAGGATTTGAAAAAAAATGAAAAAATGAAAAAAACGATGGGTTATAGCCCATGTTTTTTGAATTTTTGATGAAAAAAAAAATCCTTGTTTTTCATCATTTTGGACCATGGGCTATAGCCCATATGGTACGGCATACTGTAGCACGCCGTTTTTCATCATTTTTGAGGATTTGACAAAAAATAAAAAAAACGATGGGTTATAGCCATGTTTTTTGAAATTTTGAAAAAAATAAAAATCCTCGTTTTTCATTATTTTGGACCATGGGCTATAGCCCATATCGTACGGCATACTATAGCACGCCGTTTTTCATCATTTTTAAAGATCTGAAAAAAATGAAAAAAACGATGGGTTATAGCCCTTGTTTTTTGAAATTTTGAAAAAAAAAATATCCTCGTTTTCATCATTTTGGACCATGGGCTATAGCCCATATGGTACGGCATACTATAGCACGCCGTTTTTCATCATTTTTGAGGATTTGAAAAAAAATGAAAAAATGAAAAAAACGATGGGTTATAGCCCATGTTTTTTGAAATTTTGAAAAAAATAAAAATCCTTGTTTTTCATTATTTTGGACCATGGGCTATAGCCCATATCGTACGGCATACTATAGCACGCCATTTTTCATCATTTTTGAGGATTTGAAAAAAAAAGAAAAAATGAAAAAATCGATGGGTTATAGCCCATGTTTTTTGAAATTTTGAAAAAAATAAAAATCCTCGTTTTTCATCATTTTGGACCATGGGCTATAGCCCATATCGTAAGGCATACTATAGCACGCCGTTTTTCATCATTTTTGAGGATTTGAAAAAAAATGAAAAAATGAAAAAAACGATGGGTTATAGCCCATGTTTTTTGAATTTTTGATGAAAAAAAAAATCCTCGTTTTTCATCATTTTGGACCATGGGCTATAGCCCATATGGTACGGCATACTATAGCACGCCGTTTTTCATCATTTTTGAGGATTTGAAAAAAATGAAAAAAAGAAAAAAACGATGGGTTTATAGCCCATGTTTTTTGAAAATTTGAAAAAAATAAAAATCCTCGTTTTTCATCATTTTGGACCATGGGCTATAGCCCATATCGTAAGGCATACTATAGCACACCGTTTTTCATCATTTTTGAGGATTTGAAAAAAAATGAAAAAATGAAAAAAACGATGGGTTATAGCCCATGTTTTTTGAATTTTTGATGAAAAAAGAAATCCTCGTTTTTCATCATTTTGGACCATGGGCTATAGCCCATATGGTACGGCATACTGTAGCACGCCGTTTTTCATCATTTTTGAGGATTTGACAAAAAATGAAAAAAACGATGGGTTATAGCCATGTTTTTTTAAATAAAAAAAAAAAAAAAATCCTTGTTTTTCATTATTTTGGACCATGGGCTATAGCCCATATCGTACGGCATACTATAGCACGCCGTTTTTCATCATTTTTAAAGATTTGAAAAAAAATAAAAAAACGATGGGTTATAGCCCATGTTCTTTGAATTTTTGAAAAAAAGAAAATCCTCGTTTTCATCATTTTGGACCATGGGCTATAGCCCATATGGTACGGCATACTATAGCACGCCGTTTTTCATCATTTTTGAGGATTTGAAAAAAAATGAAAAAATGAAAAAAACGATGGGTTATAGCCCATGTTTTTTGAAATTTTGAAAAAAATAAAAATCCTCGTTTTTCATTATTTTGGACCATGGGCTATAGCCCATATCGTACGGCATACTATAGCACGCCATTTTTCATCATTTTTGAGGATTTGAAAAAAAATGAAAAAATGAAAAAAACGATGGGTTATAGCCCATGTTTTTTTAAATTTTGAAAAAAAAAAATCCTCGTTTTTCATCATTTTGGACCATGGGCTATAGCCCATATGGTACGGCATACTGTAGCACGCCGTTTTTCATCATTTTTGAGGATTTGACAAAAAATGAAAAAAACTATGGGTTATATCCCATGTTTTTTGAAATTTTGAAAAAAATAAAAATCCTCGTTTTTCATCATTTTGGACCATGGGCTCTAGCCCATATCGTACGGCATACTATATGGGCACGCCATTTTTCATCATTTTTGAGGATTTGACAAAAAATGAAAAAATAAAAAAAACGATGGGTTATAGCCCATGTTTTTTGAAATTTTGAAAAAAATAAAAAATCCTCGTTTTTCATTATTTTGGACCATGGGCTATAGCCCATATCGTAAGGCATACTATAGCACACCGTTTTTCATCATTTTTGAGGATTTGAAAAAAAATGAAAAAATGAAAAAAACGATGGGTTATAGCCCATGTTTTTTTAATTTTTGATGAAAAAAGAAATCCTCGTTTTTCATCATTTTGGACCATGGGCTATAGCCCATATGGTACGGCATACTGTAGCACGCCGTTTTTCATCATTTTTGAGGATTTGACAAAAAATGAAAAAAACGATGGGTTATAGCCATGTTTTTTTAAATTAAAAAAAAAAAAAAATCCTCGTTTTTCATTATTTTGGACCATGGGCTATAGCCCATATCGTACGGCATACTATAGCACGCCGTTTTTCATCATTTTTAAAGATTTGAAAAAAAATAAAAAAACGATGGGTTATAGCCCATGTTTTTTGAAATTTTGAAAAAAATAGAAATCCTCGTTTTTCATCATTTTGGACAATGGGCTATAGCCCATATCGTAAGGCATACTATAGCACGCCGTTTTTCATCATTTTTGAGGATTTGAAAAAAATGAAAAAAACGATGGGTTATAGCCCATGTTCTTTGAATTTTTGAAAAAAAAAAAATCCTCGTTTTCATCATTTTGGACCATGGGCTATAGCCCATATGGTACGGCATACTATAGCACGCCGTTTTTCATCATTTTTGAGGATTTGAAAAAAAATGAAAAAATGAAAAAAACGATGGGTTATAGCCCATGTTTTTTGAAATTTTGAAAAAAATAAAAATCCTCGTTTTTCATTATTTTGGACCATGGGCTATAGCCCATATCGTACGGCATACTATAGCACGCCATTTTTCATCATTTTTGAGGATTTGAAAAAAAATGAAAAAATGAAAAAAACGATGGGTTATAGCCCATGTTTTTTTAAATTTTGAAAAAAAAAAATCCTCGTTTTTCATCATTTTGGACCATGGGCTATAGCCCATATGGTACGGCATACTGTAGCACGCCGTTTTTCATCATTTTTGAGGATTTGACAAAAAATGAAAAAAACTATGGGTTATATCCCATGTTTTTTGAAATTTTGAAAAAAATAAAAATCCTCGTTTTTCATCATTTTGGACCATGGGCTCTAGCCCATATCGTACGGCATACTATATGGGCACGCCATTTTTCATCATTTTTGAGGATTTGACAAAAAATGAAAAAATAAAAAAAACGATGGGTTATAGCCCATGTTTTTTGAAATTTTGAAAAAAATAAAGAATCCTCGTTTTTCATTATTTTGGACCATGGGCTATAGCCCATATCGTACGGCATACTATAGCACGCCATTTTTCATCATTTTTGAGGATTTGACAAAAAATGAAAAAATGAAAAAAACGATGGGTTATAGCCCATGTTTTTTGAAATTTTGAAAAAAATAAAAATCCTCGTTTTTCATTATTTTGGACCATGGGCTATAGCCCATATCGTACGGCATACTATAGCACGCCGTTTTTCATCATTTTTAAAGATTTTTAAAGATTTGAAAAAAATTAAAAAAACGATGGGTTATAGCCCATGTTTTTTGAAATTTTGAAAAAAATAAAAATCCTCGTTTTTCATCATTTTGGACCATGGGCTATAGCCCATATCGTAAGGCATACTATAGCACGCCGTTTTTCATCATTTTTGAGGATTTGAAAAAAATGAAAAAAACGATGGGTTATAGCCCATGTTCTTTGAATTTTTGAAAAAAAAAAATCCTCGTTTTTCATCATTTTGGACCATGGGCTATAACCCATATGGTACGGCATACTATAGCACGCCGTTTTTCATCATTTTTGAGGATTTGAAAAAAATGAAAAAATGAAAAAAACGATGGGTTATAGCCCATGTTTTTTGAATTTTTGAAAAAAAAAATATCCTCGTTTTTCATCATTTTGGACCATGGGCTATAGCCCATATGGTACGGCATACTATAGCACGCCGTTTTTCATCATTTTTGAGGATTTGAAAAAAATTAAAAAATTAAAAAAACGATGGGTTATATAGCCCATGTTTTTGAATTTTTGAAAAAAATAAAAATCCTCGTTTTTCATCATTTTGGACCATGGGCTATAGCCCATATCGTATGGCATACAATAGCACGCCATTTTTCATCATTTTTGAGGATTTGAAAAAAATGAAAAAATGAAAAAAACGATGGGTTATAGCCCATGTTTTTTGAAAATTTGAAAAAATTTAAAATCCTGGTTTTTCATCATTTTGGACCATGGGCTATAGCCCATATCGTAAGGCATACTATAGCACGCCGTTTTTCATCATTTTTGAGGATTTGAAAAAAATGAAAAAAACGATGGGTTATAGCCCATGTTCTTTGAATTTTTGAAAAAAAAAAATCCTCGTTTTTCATCATTTTGGACCATGGGCTATAGCCCATATGGTACGGCATACTATAGCACGCCGTTTTTCATCATTTTTGAGGATTTGAAAAAAATGAAAAAATGAAAAAAACGATGGGTTATAGCCCATGTTTTTTGAATTTTTGAAAAAAAAAATATCCTCGTTTTTCATCATTTTGGACCATGGGCTATAGCCCATATGGTACGGCATACTATAGCACGCCGTTTTTCATCATTTTTGAGGATTTGAAAAAAATGAAAAAATTAAAAAAACGATGGGTTATAGCCCATGTTTTTTGAAAATTTGAATAAAAAATAAAAATCCTCGTTTTTCATCATTTTGGACCATGGGCTATAGCCCATATCGTAAGGCATACTATAGCACGCCGTTTTTCATAATTTTTGAGGATTTGAAAAAAAATGAAAAAATGAAAAAAACGATGGGTTATAGCCCATGTTTTTGAATTTTTGAAAAAAATAAAAATCCTCGTTTTTCATCATTTTGGACCATGGGCTATAGCCCATATCGTATGGCATACAATAGCACGCCATTTTTCATCATTTTTGAGGATTTGAAAAAAATGAAAAAATGAAAAAAAACGATGGGTTATAGCCCATGTTTTTTGAAAATTTGAAAAAAATTAAAATCCTGGTTTTTCATCATTTTGGACCATGGGCTATAGCCCATATCGTAAGGCATACTATAGCACGCCGTTTTTCATCATTTTTGAGGATTTGAAAAATAATGAAAAAATGAAAAAAACGATGGGTTATAGCCCATGTTTTTTGAAATTTTGAAAAAAATAAAAATCCTCGTTTTTCATTATTTTGGACCATGGGCTATAGCCCATATCGTACGGCATACTATAGCACGCCATTTTTCATCATTTTTGAGGATTTGAAAAAAAAAATGAAAAAATGAAAAAAACGATGGGTTATAGCCCATGTTTTTTGAAATTTTGAAAAAAATAAAAATCCTCGTTTTTCATTATTTTGGACCATGGGCTATAGCCCATATCGTACGGCATACTATAGCACGCCGTTTTTCATCATTTTTAAAGATTTGAAAATAAATAAATAAACGATGGGTTATAGCCCATGTTTTTTGAAATTTTGAAAAAAATAAAAATCCTCGTTTTTCATCATTTTGGACCATGGGCTATAGCCCATATCGTAAGGCATACTATAGCACGCCGTTTTTCATCATTTTTGAGGATTTGAAAAAAAATGAAAAAATGAAAAAAACGATGGGTTATAGCCCATGTTTTTTGAATTTTTGATGAAAAAAAAAATCCTTGTTTTTCATCATTTTGGACCATGGGCTATAGCCCATATGGTACGGCATACTGTAGCACGCCGTTTTTCATCATTTTTGAGGATTTGACAAAAAATGAAAAAAACGATGGGTTATAGCCATGTTTTTTGAAATTTTGAAAAAAATAAAAATCCTCGTTTTTCATTATTTTGGACCATGGGCTATAGCCCATATCGTACGGCATACTATAGCACGCCGTTTTTCATCATTTTTAAAGATTTGAAAAAAATAAAAAAAACGATGGGTTATAGCCCATGTTTTTTGAAAATTTGAAAAAAATAAAAATCCTCGTTTTTCATCATTTTGGACCATGGGCTATAGCCCATATCGTAAGGCATACTATAGCACGCCGTTTTTCATCATTTTTGAGGATTTGAATTTTTTTTTTAAAACGATGGGTTATAGCCCATGTTCTTTGAATTTTTGGAAAAAAAAATATCCTCGTTTTCATCATTTTGGACCATGGGCTATAGCCCATATGGTACGGCATACTATAGCACGCCGTTTTTCATCATTTTTGAGGATTTTAAAAATAATGAAAAAATGAAAAAAAACGATGGGTTATAGCCCATGTTTTTTGAAATTTTGAAAAAAATAAAAATCCTCGTTTTTCATTATTTTGGACCATGGGCTATAGCCCATATCGTACGGCATACTATAGCACGCCATTTTTCATCATTTTTGAGGATTTGAAAAAAAATGAAAAAATGAAAAAAACGATGGGTTATAGCCCATGTTTTTTGAAATTTTGAAAAAAATAAAAATCCTCGTTTTTCATTATTTTGGACCATGGGCTATAGCCCATATCGTACGGCATACTATAGCACGCCGTTTTTCATCATTTTTAAAGATTTGAAAAAAAATAAAAAAACGATGGGTTATAGCCCATGTTTTTTTAAATTTTGAAAAAAATAAAAATCCTCGTTTTTCATCATTTTGGACCATGGGCTATAGCCCATATCGTAAGGCATACTATAGCACGCCGTTTTTCATCATTTTTGAGGATTTGAAAAAAATGAAAAAAACGATGGGTTATAGCCCATGTTCTTTGAATTTTTGAAAAAAAAAAATCCTCGTTTTTCATCATTTTGGACCATGGGCTATAGCCCATATGGTACGGCATACTATAGCACGCCGTTTTTCATCATTTTTGAGGATTTGAAAAAAATGAAAAAATGAAAAAAACGATGGGTTATAGCCCATGTTTTTTGAATTTTTGAAAAAAGAAATATCCTCGTTTTTCATCATTTTGGACCATGGGCTATAGCCCATATGGTACGGCATACTATAGCACGCCGTTTTTCATCATTTTTGAGGATTTGAAAAAAATAAAAATCCTCGTTTTTCATTATTTTGGACCATGGGCTATAGCCCATATCGTACGGCATACTATAGCACGCCGTTTTTCATCATTTTTAAAGATTTGAAAAAAATGAAAAAAACGATGGGTTATAGCCCATGTTCTTTGAATTTTTGAAAAAAAAAAATCCTCGTTTTTCATCATTTTGGACCATGGGCTATAGCCCATATGGTACGGCATACTATAGCACGCCGTTTTTCATCATTTTTGAGGATTTGAAAAAAATGAAAAAATGTAAAAAACGATGGGTTATAGCCCATGTTTTTTGAATTTTTGGAAAAAAAAATATCCTCGTTTTTCATCATTTTGGACCATGGGCTATAGCCCATATGGTACGGCATACTATAGCACGCCGTTTTTCATCATTTTTGAGGATTTTAAAAAAATGAAAAAATTAAAAAAACGATGGGTTATAGCCCATGTTTTTTGAAATTTTGAAAAAAATAAAAATCCTCGTTTTTCATCATTTTGGACCATGGGCTATAGCCCATATCGTAAGGCATACTATAGCACGCCGTTTTTCATAATTTTTGAGGATTTGAAAAAAAATGAAAAAATGAAAAAAACGATGGGTTATAGCCCATGTTTTTGAATTTTTGAAAAAAATAAAAATCGTCGTTTTTCATCATTTTGGACCATGGGCTATAGCCCATATCGTATGGCATACAATAGCACGCCATTTTTCATCATTTTTGAGGATTTGAAAAAAATGAAAAAATGAAAAAAACGATGGGTTATAGCCCATGTTTTTTGAAATTTTGAAAAAAATTAAAATCCTGGTTTTTCATCATTTTGGACCATGGGCTATAGCCCATATCGTAAGGCATACTATAGCACGCCGTTTTTCATCATTTTTGAGGATTTGAAAAAAATTAAAAAATGAAAAAAACGATGGGTTATAGCCATTGTTTTTTGAATTTTTGAAAAAAGAAATATCCTCGTTTTTCATCATTTTGGACCATGGGCTATAGCCCATATGGTACGGCATACTATAGCACGCCGTTTTTCATCATTTTTGAGGATTTGAAAAAAATGAAAAAATGAAAAAAACGACGGGTTATAGCCCATGTTTTTTGAAAATTTGAAAAAAATAAAAATCCTCGTTTTTCATCATTTTGGACCATGGGCTATAGCCCATATCGTAAGGCATACTATAGCACGCCGTTTTTCATCATTTCTGAGGATTTGAAAAAAAATGAAAAAATGAAAAAAACGATGGGTTATAGCCCATGTTTTTTGAATTTTTGATGAAAAAAAAAATCCTTGTTTTTCATCATTTTGGACCATGGGCTATAGCCCATATGGTACGGCATACTGTAGCACGCCGTTTTTCATCATTTTTGAGGATTTGACAAAAAATAAAAAAAACGATGGGTTATAGCCATGTTTTTTGAAATTTTGAAAAAAATAAAAATCCTCGTTTTTCATTATTTTGGACCATGGGCTATAGCCCATATCGTACGGCATACTATAGCACGCCGTTTTTCATCATTTTTAAAGATTTGAAAAAAATTTAAAAAACGATGGGTTATAGCCCATGTTTTTTGAAATTTTGAAAAAAATAGAAATCCTCGTTTTTCATCATTTTGGACAATGGGCTATAGCCCATATCGTAAGGCATACTATAGCACGCCGTTTTTCATCATTTTTGAGGATTTGAAAAAAATGAAAAAAACGATGGGTTATAGCCCATGTTTTTTGAAATTTTGAAAAAAATAAAAATCCTCGTTTTTCATTATTTTGGACCATGGGCTATAGCCCATATCGTACGGCATACTATAGCACGCCATTTTTCAACATTTTTGAGGATTTGAAAAAAAATGAAAAAATGAAAAAATCGATGGGTTATAGCCCATGTTTTTGAATTTTTGAAAAAAATAAAAATCCTCGTTTTTCATCATTTTGGACCATGGGCTATAGCCCATATCGTATGGCATACAATAGCACGCCATTTTTCATCATTTTTGAGGATTTGAAAAAAATGAAAAAATGAAAAAAACGATGGGTTATAGCCCATGTTTTTTGAAATTTTGAAAAAAATTTAAATCCTGGTTTTTCATCATTTTGGACCATGGGCTATAGCCCATATGGTACGGCATACTATAGCACGCCGTTTTTCATCATTTTTGAGGATTTGAAAAAAATGAAAAAATGAAAAAAACGACGGGTTATAGCCCATGTTTTTTGAAAATTTGAAAAAAATAAAAATCCTCGTTTTTCATCATTTTGGACCATGGGCTATAGCCCATATCGTAAGGCATACTATAGCACGCCGTTTTTCATAATTTTTGAGGATTTGAAAAAAATGAAAAAATGAAAAAAACGATGGGTTATAGCCCATGTTTTTTGAAATTTTGAAAAAAATTAAAATCCTGGTTTTTCATCATTTTGGACCATGGGCTATAGCCCATATCGTAAGGCATACTATAGCACGCCGTTTTTCATCATTTTTGAGGATTTGAAAAAAATTAAAAAATGAAAAAAACGATGGGTTATAGCCATTGTTTTTTGAATTTTTGAAAAAAGAAATATCCTCGTTTTTCATCATTTTGGACCATGGGCTATAGCCCATATGGTACGGCATACTATAGCACGCCGTTTTTCATCATTTTTGAGGATTTGAAAAAAATGAAAAAATGAAAAAAACGACGGGTTATAGCCCATGTTTTTTGAAAATTTGAAAAAAATAAAAATCCTCGTTTTTCATCATTTTGGACCATGGGCTATAGCCCATATCGTAAGGCATACTATAGCACGCCGTTTTTCATCATTTCTGAGGATTTGAAAAAAAATGAAAAAATGAAAAAAACGATGGGTTATAGCCCATGTTTTTTGAATTTTTGATGAAAAAAGAAATCCTTGTTTTTCATCATTTTGGACCATGGGCTATAGCCCATATGGTACGGCATACTGTAGCACGCCGTTTTTCATCATTTTTGAGGATTTGACAAAAAATAAAAAAAACGATGGGTTATAGCCATGTTTTTTGAAATTTTGAAAAAAATAAAAATCCTCGTTTTTCATTATTTTGGACCATGGGCTATAGCCCATATCGTACGGCATACTATAGCACGCCGTTTTTCATCATTTTTAAAGATTTGAAAAAAATTAAAAAAACGATGGGTTATAGCCCATGTTTTTTGAAATTTTGAAAAAAATAGAAATCCTCGTTTTTCATCATTTTGGACAATGGGCTATAGCCCATATCGTAAGGCATACTATAGCACGCCGTTTTTCATCATTTTTGAGGATTTGAAAAAAATGAAAAAAACGATGGGTTATAGCCCATGTTTTTTGAAATTTTGAAAAAAATAAAAATCCTCGTTTTTCATTATTTTGGACCATGGGCTATAGCCCATATCGTACGGCATACTATAGCACGCCATTTTTCATCATTTTTGAGGATTTGAAAAAAAAAGAAAAAATGAAAAAATCGATGGGTTATAGCCCATGTTTTTGAATTTTTGAAAAAAATAAAAATCCTCGTTTTTCATCATTTTGGACCATGGGCTATAGCCCATATCGTATGGCATACAATAGCACGCCATTTTTCATCATTTTTGAGGATTTGAAAAAAATTAAAAAATGAAAAAAACGATGGGTTATAGCCCATGTTTTTTGAAATTTTGAAAAAAATTAAAATCCTGGTTTTTCATCATTTTGGACCATGGGCTATAGCCCATATCGTAAGGCATACTATAGCACGCCGTTTTTCATCATTTTTGAGGATTTGAAAAAAATTAAAAAATGAAAAAAACGATGGGTTATAGCCATTGTTTTTTGAATTTTTGAAAAAAGAAATATCCTCGTTTTTCATCATTTTGAACCATGGGCTATAGCCCATATGGTACGGCATACTATAGCACGCCGTTTTTCATCATTTTTGAGGATTTGAAAAAAATGAAAAAATGAAAAAAACGACGGGTTATAGCCCATGTTTTTTGAAAATTTGAAAAAAATAAAAATCCTCGTTTTTCATCATTTTGGAACATGGGCTATAGCCCATATCGTAAGGCATACTATAGCACGCCGTTTTTCATCATTTCTGAGGATTTGAAAAAAAATGAAAAAATGAAAAAAACGATGGGTTATAGCCCATGTTTTTTGAATTTTTGATGAAAAAAAAAATCCTTGTTTTTCATCATTTTGGACCATGGGCTATAGCCCATATGGTACGGCATACTGTAGCACGCCGTTTTTCATCATTTTTGAGGATTTGACAAAAAATAAAAAAAACGATGGGTTATAGCCATGTTTTTTGAAATTTTGAAAAAAATAAAAATCCTCGTTTTTCATTATTTTGGACCATGGGCTATAGCCCATATCGTACGGCATACTATAGCACGCCGTTTTTCATCATTTTTAAAGATTTGAAAAAAATTAAAAAAACGATGGGTTATAGCCCATGTTTTTTGAAATTTTGAAAAAAAGTAGAAATCCTCGTTTTTCATCATTTTGGACAATGGGCTATAGCCCATATCGTAAGGCATACTATAGCACGCCGTTTTTCATCATTTTTGAGGATTTGAAAAAAATGAAAAAAACGATGGGTTATAGCCCATGTTTTTTGAAATTTTGAAAAAAATAAAAATCCTCGTTTTTCATTATTTTGGACCATGGGCTATAGCCCATATCGTACGGCATACTATAGCACGCCATTTTTCATCATTTTTGAGGATTTGAAAAAAAAAGAAAAAATGAAAAAATCGATGGGTTATAGCCCATGTTTTTGAATTTTTGAAAAAAATAAAAATCCTCGTTTTTCATCATTTTGGACCATGGGCTATAGCCCATATCGTATGGCATACAATAGCACGCCATTTTTCATCATTTTTGAGGATTTGAAAAAAATGAAAAAATGAAAAAAACGATGGGTTATAGCCCATGTTTTTTGAAATTTTGAAAAAAATTAAAATCCTGGTTTTTCATCATTTTGGACCATGGGCTATAGCCCATATCGTAAGGCATACTATAGCACGCCGTTTTTCATCATTTTTGAGGATTTGAAAAAAATTAAAAAATGAAAAAAACGATGGGTTATAGCCATTGTTTTTTGAATTTTTGAAAAAAGAAATATCCTCGTTTTTCATCATTTTGAACCATGGGCTATAGCCCATATGGTACGGCATACTATAGCACGCCGTTTTTCATCATTTTTGAGGATTTGAAAAAAATGAAAAAATGAAAAAAACGACGGGTTATAGCCCATGTTTTTTGAAAATTTGAAAAAAATAAAAATCCTCGTTTTTCATCATTTTGGAACATGGGCTATAGCCCATATCGTAAGGCATACTATAGCACGCCGTTTTTCATCATTTCTGAGGATTTGAAAAAAAATGAAAAAATGAAAAAAACGATGGGTTATAGCCCATGTTTTTTGAATTTTTGATGAAAAAAAAAATCCTTGTTTTTCATCATTTTGGACCATGGGCTATAGCCCATATGGTACGGCATACTGTAGCACGCCGTTTTTCATCATTTTTGAGGATTTGACAAAAAATAAAAAAAACGATGGGTTATAGCCATGTTTTTTGAAATTTTGAAAAAAATAAAAATCCTCGTTTTTCATTATTTTGGACCATGGGCTATAGCCCATATCGTACGGCATACTATAGCACGCCGTTTTTCATCATTTTTAAAGATTTGAAAAAAATTAAAAAAACGATGGGTTATAGCCCATGTTTTTTGAAATTTTGAAAAAAATAGAAATCCTCGTTTTTCATCATTTTGGACAATGGGCTATAGCCCATATCGTAAGGCATACTATAGCACGCCGTTTTTCATCATTTTTGAGGATTTGAAAAAAATGAAAAAAACGATGGGTTATAGCCCATGTTCTTTGAATTTTTGAAAAAAAAAATATCCTCGTTTTCATCATTTTGGACCATGGGCTATAGCCCATATGGTACGCCATACTATAGCACGCCGTTTTTCATCATTTTTGAGGATTTGAAAAAAAATGAAAAAATGAAAAAAACGATGGGTTATAGCCCATGTTTTTTGAAATTTTGAAAAAAATAAAAATCCTCGTTTTTCATTATTTTGGACCATGGGCTATAGCCCATATCGTACGGCATACTATAGCACGCCATTTTTCATCATTTTTGAGGATTTGAAAAAAAAAGAAAAAAAGAAAAAATCGATGGGTTATAGCCCATGTTTTTTGAAATTTTGAAAAAAATAAAAATCCTCGTTTTTCATCATTTTGGACCATGGGCTATAGCCCATATCGTAAGGCATACTATAGCACGCCGTTTTTCATCATTTTTGAGGATTTGAAAAAAATGAAAAAATGAAAAAAACGATGGGTTATAGCCATTGTTTTTTGAATTTTTGAAAAAAGAAATATCCTCGTTTTTCATCATTTTGGACCATGGGCTATAGCCCATATGGTACGGCATACTATAGCACGCAGTTTTTCATCATTTTTGAGGATTTGAAAAAAATGAAAAAATGAAAAAAACGACGGGTTATAGCCCATGTTTTTTGAAAATTTGAAAAAAATAAAAATCCTCGTTTTTCATCATTTTGGACCATGGGCTATAGCCCATATCGTAAGGCATACTATAGCACGCCGTTTTTCATCATTTTTGAGGATTTGAAAAAAATTAAAAAATGAAAAAAACGATGGGTTATAGCCATTGTTTTTTGAATTTTTGAAAAAAGAAATATCCTCGTTTTTCATCATTTTGGACCATGGGCTATAGCCCATATGGTACGGCATACTATAGCACGCCGTTTTTCATCATTTTTGAGGATTTGAAAAAAATGAAAAAATGAAAAAAACGACGGGTTATAGCCCATGTTTTTTGAAAATTTGAAAAAAATAAAAATCCTCGTTTTTCATCATTTTGGACCATGGGCTATAGCCCATATCGTAAGGCATACTATAGCACGCCGTTTTTCATCATTTCTGAGGATTTGAAAAAAAAAGAAAAAATGAAAAAATCGATGGGTTATAGCCCATGTTTTTTGAATTTTTGATGAAAAAAAAAATCCTTGTTTTTCATCATTTTGGACCATGGGCTATAGCCCATATGGTACGGCATACTGTAGCACGCCGTTTTTCATCATTTTTGAGGATTTGACAAAAAATAAAAAAATGAAAAAAACGATGGGTTATAGCCATTGTTTTTTGAATTTTTGAAAAAAGAAATATCCTCGTTTTTCATCATTTTGGACCATGGGCTATAGCCCATATGGTACGGCATACTATAGCACGCCGTTTTTCATCATTTTTGAGGATTTGAAAAAAATGAAAAAATGAAAAAAACGACGGGTTATAGCCCATGTTTTTTGAAAATTTGAAAAAAATAAAAATCCTCGTTTTTCATCATTTTGGACCATGGGCTATAGCCCATATCGTAAGGCATACTATAGCACGCCGTTTTTCATCATTTCTGAGGATTTGAAAAAAAATGAAAAAATGAAAAAAACGATGGGTTATAGCCCATGTTTTTTGAATTTTTGATGAAAAAAAAAATCCTTGTTTTTCATCATTTTGGACCATGGGCTATAGCCCATATGGTACGGCATACTGTAGCACGCCGATTTTCATCATTTTTGAGGATTTTACAAAAAATAAAAAAAACGATGGGTTATAGCCATGTTTTTTGAAATTTTGAAAAAAATAAAAATCCTTGTTTTTCATTATTTTGGACCATGGGCTATAGCCCATATCGTACGGCATACTATAGCACGCCGTTTTTCATCATTTTTAAAGATTTGAAAAAAATTAAAAAAACGATGGGTTATAGCCCATGTTTTTTGAAATTTTGAAAAAAATAGAAATCCTCGTTTTTCATCATTTTGGACAATGGGCTATAGCCCATATCGTAAGGCATACTATAGCACGCCGTTTTTCATCATTTTTGAGGATTTGAAAAAAATGAAAAAAACGATGGGTTATAGCCCATGTTCTTTGAATTTTTGAAAAAAAAAAATCCTCGTTTTCATCATTTTGGACCATGGGCTATAGCCCATATGGTACGCCATACTATAGCACGCCGTTTTTCATCATTTTTGAGGATTTGAAAAAAAATGAAAAAATGAAAAAAACGATGGGTTATAGCCCATGTTTTTTGAAATTTTGAAAAAAATAAAAATCCTCGTTTTTCATTATTTTGGACCATGGGCTATAGCCCATATCGTACGGCATACTATAGCACGCCATTTTTCATCATTTTTGAGGATTTGAAAAAAAAAGAAAAAATGAAAAAATCGATGGGTTATAGCCCATGTTTTTTGAAATTTTGAAAAAAATAAAAATCCTCGTTTTTCATCATTTTGGACCATGGGCTATAGCCCATATCGTAAGGCATACTATAGCACGCCGCTTTTCATCATTTTTGAGGATTTGAAAAAAAATGAAAAAATGAAAAAAACGATGGGTTATAGCCCATGTTTTTTGAATTTTTGATGAAAAGAAAAATCCTCGTTTTTCATCATTTTGGACCATGGGCTATAGCCCATATGGTACGGCATACTGTAGCACGCCGTTTTTCATCATTTTTGAGGATTTGACAAAAAATGAAAAAATGAAAAAAACGATGGGTTATAGCCCATGTTTTTTGAATTTTTGAAAAAAATAAAAATCCTCGTTTTTCATCATTTTGGACCATGGGCTATAGCCCATATCGTATGGCATACTATAGCACGCCATTTTTCTTCATTTTTGAGGATTTGACAAAAAATGAAAAAATGAAAAAAACGATGGGTTATAGCCCATGTTTTTTGAAATTTTGAAAAAAAATTAAATCCTGGTTTTTCATCATTTTGGACCATGGGCTATAGCCCATATCGTAAGGCATACTATAGCACGCCGTTTTTCATCATTTTTGAGGATTTGAAAAAAATGAAAAAAACGATGGGTTATAGCCATTGTTTTTTGAAATTTTGAAAAAAATAAAAATCCTCGTTTTTCATTATTTTGGACCATGGGCTATAGCCCATATCGTACGGCATACTATAGCACGCCATTTTTCATCATTTTTGAGGATTTGAAAAAAATGAAAAAATGAAAAAAAAGATGGGTTATAGCCCATGTTTTTTGAAATTTTGAAAAAGAAAAATCCTCGTTTTTCATCATTTTGGACCATGGGCTATAGCCCATATGGTACGGCATACTATAGCACGCCGTTTTTCATCATTTTTGAGGATTTGACAAAAAATGAAAAAATGAAAAAAACGATGGGTTATAGCCCATGTTTTTTGAAATTTAGATTTTTTTTTTATCCTCGTTTTTCATTATTTTGGACCATGGGCTATAGCCCATATCGTACGGCATACTATAGCACGCCGTTTTTCATCATTTTTGAGGATTTGAAAAAAATGAAAAAATGAAAAAACCGATGGGTTATATAGCCCATGTTTTTTGAAATTTTGAAAAAAATAATAATCCTCGTTTTTCATCATTTTGGACCATGCGCTATAGCCCATATCGTAAGGCATACTATAGCACGCCGTTTTTCATCATTTTTAAGGATTTGAAAAAAATGAAAAAATGAAAAAAAACGATGGGTCATGTTTTTTGAAATTAAAAAAAAAAAAAAAAATCTCGTTTTTCATCATTTTGGACCATGGGCTATAGCCCATAGGGTACGGCATACTATAGCACGCCATTTTTCATCATTTTTGAGGATTTGACAAAAAATGAAAAAATGAAAAAAACGATGGGTTATAGCCCATGTTTTTTGAAATTTTGAAAAAAATAAAAATCCTCGTTTTTCATCATTTTGGACCATGGGCTATAGCCCATATCGTACGGCATACTATAGCACACCGTTTTTCATCATTTTTGAGGATTTGAAAAAAATGAAAAAATGAAAAAAACGATGGGTTATATAGCCCATGTTTTTTGAAATTTTGAAAAAAATAAAAATCCTCGTTTTTCATCATTTTGGACCATGGGCTATAGCCCATATCGTACGGCATACTACAGCACGCCGTTTTTCATCATTTTTGAGGATTTGAAAAAAAATGAAAAAATGAAAAAAACGATGGGTTATAGCCCATGTTTTTTGAATTTTTGAAGAAAAAAAAAATCCTTGTTTTTCATCATTTTGGACCATGGGCTATAGCCCATATGGTACGGCATACTATAGCACGCCGTTTTTCATCATTTTTGAGGATTTGACAAAAAATGAAAAAATGAAAAAAACGATGGGTTATAGCCCATGTTTTTTGAAATTTTGAAAAAAATAAAAATCCTCGTTTTTCATCATTTTGGACCATGGGCTATAGCCCATATGGTACGGCATACTATAGCACGCCATTTTTCATCATTTTTGAGGATTTGACAAAAAATGAAAAAATGAAAAAAACGATGGGTTATAGCCCATGTTTTTGAAATTTTGATTTTCTTTTTTATCCTCGTTTTTCATTATTTTTGACCATGGGCTATAGCCCATATCGTACGGCATACTATAGCACGCCGCTTTTTCATCATTTTTGAGGATTTGAAAAAAATGAAAAAATGAAAAAAACGATGGGTTATAGCCCATGTTTTTTGAAATTTTGATTTTTTTTTTATCCTCGTCTTTCATTATTTTGGACCATGGGCTATAGCCCATATCGTAAGGCATACTATAGCACGCCGTTTTTCATCATTTTTGAGGATTTGAAAAAAATTAAAAAATGAAAAAAACGATGGGTTATAGCCCATGTTTTTTGAATTTTTGAAGAAAAAAAAATCCTCGTTTTTCATCATTTTGGACCATGGGCTATAGCCCATATCGTAAGGCATACTATAGCACGCCGTTTTTCATCATTTTTGAGGATTTGACAAAAAATTAAAAAATTAAAAAAACGATGGGTTATAGCCCATGTTTTTTTTAATTTAGATTTTTTTTTTCATCCTCGTTTTTCATTATTTTGGACCATGGGCTATAGCCCATATCGTACGGCATACTATAGCACGCCGTTTTTCATCATTTTTGAGGATTTGAAAAAAATGAAAAAATGAAAAAACCGATGGGTTATAGCCCATGTTTTTTGAAATTTTGGAAAAAAAAATCCTCGTTTTTCATCATTTTGGACCATGGGCTATAGCCCATATGGTACGGCATACTATAGCACGCCATTTTTCATCATTTTTGAGGATTTAAAAAAAAATGAAAAAATGAAAAAAACGATGGGTTATAGCCCATGTTTTTTGAATTTTTGAAGAAAAAAAAAATCCTTGTTTTTCATCATTTTGGACCATGGGCTATAGCCCATATGGTACGGCATACTATAGCACGCCGTTTTTCATCATTTTTGAGGATTTGACAAAAAATGAAAAAATGAAAAAAATGATGGGTTATAGCCCATGTTTTTGAAATTTTGATTTTCTTTTTTATCCTCGTTTTTCATTATTTTTGACCATGGGCTATAGCCCATATCGTACGGCATACTATAGCACGCCGTTTTTCATCATTTTTGAGGATTTGAAAAAAATGAAAAAATTAAAAAAACTATGGGTTATAGCCCATGTTTTTGAAATTTTGATTTTTTTTTATCCTCGTTTTTCATTATTTTGGACCATGGGCTATAGCCCATATCGTACGGCATACTATAGCACGCCGTTTTTCATAATTTTTGAGGATTTGAAAAAAATGAAAAAATGAAAAAAACGATGGGTTATAGCCCATGTTTTTTGAAATTTTGAAAAAAATAAAAATCCTCGTTTTTCATCATTTTGGACCATGGGCTATAGCCCATATCGTACGGCATACTATAGCACGCCGTTTTTCATCATTTTTAAGGATTTGAAAAAAAAGAAAAAATGAAAAGAAAACGATGGGTTATAGCCCATGTTTTTTGAAATTTTGAAAAAAATAAAATCCTCGTTTTTCATCATTTTGGACCATGGGCTATAGCCCATATGGTACGGCATACTATAGCACGCCATTTTTCATCATTTTTGAGGATTTGACAAAAAATTAAAAAATGAAAAAAACGATGGGTTATATCCCATGTTTTTTGAAATTTTGAAAAAAATAAAAATCCTCGTTTTTCATCATTTTGGACCATGGGCTATAGCCCATATCGTACGGCATACTATAGCACGCCGTTTTTCATCATTTTTGAGGATTTGAAAAAAATGAAAAAATGAAAAAAAACGATGGGTTATAGCCCATGTTTTTTGAAATTTTGATTTTTTTTTTATCCTCGTTTTTCATTATCTTGGACCATGGGCTATAGCCCATATCGTAATGCATACTATAGCACGCCGTTTTTCATAATTTTTGAGGATTTGAAAAAAATGAAAAAATTAAAAAAACGATGGGTTATAGCCCATGTTTTTTGAAATTTTGAAAAATAAATAAAAATCCTCGTTTTTCATCATTTTGGACCATGGGCTATAGCCCATATCGTACGGCATACTATAGCACGCCGTTTTTCATCATTTTTAAGGATTTGAAAAAAATGAAAAAATGAAAAAAAAACGATGGGTTATAGCCCATGTTTTTTGAAATTTTGAAAAAAAAGAAAATATCCTCGTTTTTCATCATTTTGGACCATGGGCTATAGCCCATATGGTACGGCATACTATAGCACGCCATTTTTCATCATTTTTGAGGATTTGACAAAAAATGAAAAAATGAAAAAAACGATGGGTTATAGCCCATGTTTTTTGAAATTTTGAAAAAAATAAAAATCCTCGTTTTTCATCATTTTGGACCATGGGCTATAGCCCATATCGTACGGCATACTATAGCACACCGTTTTTCATCATTTTTGAGGATTTGGAAAAAATGAAAAAAACGATGGGTTATAGCCCATGTTTTTTGAAATTTTGAAAAATATAAAAATCCTCGTTTTTCATCATTTTGGACCATGGGCTATAGCCCATATCGTAAGGCATACTATAGCACGCCGTTTTTCATCATTTTTGAGGATTTGAAAAAAATGAAAAAATTAAAAAAACGATGGGTTATAGCCCATGTTTTTTTAAATTTAGATTTTTTTTTTTATCCTCATTTTTCATTATTTTTGACCATGGGCTATAGCCCATATCGTACGGCATACTATAGCACGCCGTTTTTCATCATTTTTGAGGATTTGAAAAAAATGAAAAAAACGATGGGTTATAGCCCATGTTTTTTGAAATTTTGAAAAAAATAAAAATCCTCGTTTTTCATCATTTTGGACCATGGACTATAGCCCATATCGTAAGGCATACTATAGCACGCCGTTTTTCATCATTTTTGAGGATTTGAAAAAAAAAATTTTTTTAAAAAAACGATGGGTTATAGCCCATGTTTTTTGAAATTTTGAAAAAAATAAAAATCCTCGTTTTTCATCATTTTGGACCATGGACTATAGCCCATATCGTAAGGCATACTATAGCACGCCGTTTTTCATCATTTTTGAGGATTTGAAAAAAATGAAAAAATGAAAAAAACGATGGGTTATAGCCCATGTTTTTTTAAATTTTGAAAAAAATAAAAATCCTCGTTTTTCATCATTTTGGACCATGGGCTATAGCCCATATCGTATGGCATAGTATAGCATGCCGTTTTTCATCATTTTTGAGGATTTGAAAAAAATGAAAAAAACTATGGGTTATAGCCCATGTGTTTGGAATTTTTGGAGAAAAAAAATTATCCTCGTTTTTCATCATTTTGGACCATGGGCTATAGCCCATATCGTACGGCATACTATAGCACGCCGTTTTTCATCATTTTTAAGGATTTGAAAAAAATGAAAAAATGAAAAAAAAACGATGGGTTATAGCCCATGTTTTTTGAAATTTTGAAAAAAAAGAAAATATCCTCGTTTTTCATCATTTTGGACCATGGGCTATAGCCCATATGGTACGGCATACTATAGCACGCCATTTTTCATCATTTTTGAGGATTTGACAAAAAATGAAAAAATGAAAAAAACGATGGGTTATAGCCCATGTTTTTTGAAATTTTGAAAAAAATAAAAATCCTCGTTTTTCATCATTTTGGACCATGGGCTATAGCCCATATCGTACGGCATACTATAGCACACCGTTTTTCATCATTTTTGAGGATTTGGAAAAAATGAAAAAAACGATGGGTTATAGCCCATGTTTTTTGAAATTTTGAAAAATATAAAAATCCTCGTTTTTCATCATTTTGGACCATGGGCTATAGCCCATATCGTAAGGCATACTATAGCACGCCGTTTTTCATCATTTTTGAGGATTTGAAAAAAATGAAAAAATTAAAAAAACGATGGGTTATAGCCCATGTTTTTTTAAATTTAGATTTTTTTTTTTATCCTCATTTTTCATTATTTTTGACCATGGGCTATAGCCCATATCGTACGGCATACTATAGCACGCCGTTTTTCATCATTTTTGAGGATTTGAAAAAAATGAAAAAAACGATGGGTTATAGCCCATGTTTTTTGAAATTTTGAAAAAAATAAAAATCCTCGTTTTTCATCATTTTGGACCATGGACTATAGCCCATATCGTAAGGCATACTATAGCACGCCGTTTTTCATCATTTTTGAGGATTTGAAAAAAAAAAAATTTTTTAAAAAACGATGGGTTATAGCCCATGTTTTTTGAAATTTTGAAAAAAATAAAAATCCTCGTTTTTCATCATTTTGGACCATGGACTATAGCCCATATCGTAAGGCATACTATAGCACGCCGTTTTTCATCATTTTTGAGGATTTGAAAAAAATGAAAAAATGAAAAAAACGATGGGTTATAGCCCATGTTTTTTTAAATTTTGAAAAAAATAAAAATCCTCGTTTTTCATCATTTTGGACCATGGGCTATAGCCCATATCGTATGGCATAGTATAGCATGCCGTTTTTCATCATTTTTGAGGATTTGAAAAAAATGAAAAAAACTATGGGTTATAGCCCATGTGTTTGGAATTTTTGGAGAAAAAAAATTATCCTCGTTTTTCATCATTTTGGACCATGGGCTATAGCCCATATCGTACGGCATACTATAGCACGCCGTTTTTCATCATTTTTGAGGATTTGAAAAACAATTAAAAATTAAAAAAACGATGAGTTATAGCCCATGTTTTTTGAATTTTGGATAATTTTTTTCATCCTCGTTTTTCATCGTGACCATGGACTATAGCCTTTCGCTTTTCCTTGATTTTCACCTTTTTTTTTAATCCTCAACAATGATGAAGAATCGCGCACTATAGCGTGCCGCTCAATGACCTGAGACCATGGACCAATGAACCATGTAAATACAACACATTGAGCAGGGCACTGCAGGGAGTTGAACCCCGTTCCGGTAAACCAGAAGTCCGACACCAGTGCCTTAGTTTTTGTGTTGTTGTTCATTTACAGGTCCAGGTGTGCATACGCATGTGCGCCTGTGCGTGTGTAGGTGCATGTGTGCATGTGTGTGTGCACGCTTCAATGACCACTGTTGGACCCCATGGGGATCAAGGACCTCTGGGAGCCACCCATAATTTACAACAGTCACAGCGAACTCTGTTGCATCACAACTGGTGGCCAACAGTCGTAACCAACACCGCCGCCAACCCACAGGAGAATACCATCGCACAGTGGTATCAGACCAACCACAATCAGCCAGCCCTCAAACCAAACCCTTCGGCCTAGAAGAACTCGAAACTGCAATGGGAAAGTTGAAACCCGGAAAAGCAGCAGGGATTGATGACATACTGGCAGAAATTATACAGCACTTGGAACCTAACGCAAAGACCTGGCTCGTGGGGATGCTGAATACATGCATGGCACAGAAAACCATCCCTTCTGTCTGGAGAAAGGCCAAAGTAGTTGCAATCCCCAAACCTGGCAAAGACCCATCATCCCCAAAGAGCTACCGACCCATTTCCCTCCTCTGCATAACCTACAAGGGATGCTGCTACTCCAACGCCTCATGCCACTCATAGACACCAAGCTGACTAAAGACCAAGCTGGTTTCCGTCCCGGCTAGAGATCCATCCCAAAGCCAGGGAGCCCAGCAAGCCAGCTAGCCAGCAAGCCCGCCCAGTCAGCCAACGCAGCCAGCCAGCTCCGCCAGTCAGCCAGTGTAGAAAGTCAGGCTGCCAAGCCAGTGCACATCAGCCCTTGCAGTCAACCATTGTAGCCATACCAGCCTTGCTCAGTCAGCTCAGCCAGGCCTCTCTCGAAGCCTGGCTCTCTGTCTGCCTGGCCCGGTCTGCCCCGCCCTGCCTTGCAGCAACAGAACCAGCCTTGCTGGCAAGCCAGCCAGCTCAGAATACAAGCTCAGCAAGCCAGCGCAGCTGGCAAGCACGCAGTTAGTCTTAACCAGTTTCAGACCGGCAGGCCAAGGCAGACAGACAGGAAGACCGAGGCGCCTAGGCAGGCAGACAGGCCAGGAAGGCAACAAAGTGCAGGCAGGGGGACTATCCGGCCTAAGGCTGCGCTGCAAGGGTTGGAGCCTGGCTTGCTCCTGCTGATCTGGCTGAGTGGCTGTGGCTGCACAGTAAGGCTGCAGTAACCTAGTCTGGGCTTGTTGCTGCACTGGCTTGCTCAGCTCGCATTCTGAGCTGGCTGGCTTGCCAGAAAGGCTGGTTCTGTTGCTGCAAGGCAGGGCAGGGCAGACCGGGCCAGGCAGACAGAGAGCCAGGCCTCGAGAGAGGCCTGGCTGAGCTGACTGAGCAAGGCTGGTATGGCTGCAATGGCTGACTGCAAGGCTGATATGCTCTGGCTTGGCAGCCTGACTTTCTACACTGTCTGACTGGCGGAGCTGACTGGCTGCGTTGGCTGACTGGGCAGGCTCGCTGGCTAGCTGGCTTGCTGGGCTCCCTGAGGGAAGCTTTGGGATGGATCTCTAGGGGCATCGGTTTGTGTTGAGCCTTCCATTGGCGTCTACCTTGATCTCCGTCCTAAGAAAGAAAGACAGAAAAAGAAAGACACACACAAACCCAACTATGCAGCTTCCACCTGAGGAACCGAGACGCGAAAAAAGAACTGAGCGTCACTTGGGATGGTCACAAACTCTCCAACCATACCCACCCCATGTATCATGGAGTTACACTGGACAGAACACTCTTCTTCAAAAAACACCTGGAGAACACAAAAGCCACGGTCAACACCCACAATAACATCCTGTGAAAACTACTGAACTCCAAGTGGGGCGCAGACCCACAAATAATCCGTGCAACTGCCATGGCCCTGTCTTTCTCTACAGCAGAGTATGCCTGCCCAAGCTGGAGCCGATCACGTCACACCAAATTGGTCGACACAGCCCTAAATGACATGTCGCATCATCACGGGATGCGTCAAGACAACACCTGTCCCGTGCCTTTATGCGCTAGCCGGCACCTCACCCCGCACATCAGACGACTGTGCATCGCTCAAGATGAATGGAGAACACAGGAGATAGACAGTGAAGTTCGGGATGAACGAAGGAAAGTCTGGAATGAAATGATAGAGAACACCTCACACACACAGTTTCCTTTCGTGGCTGTTTACATTCGAGGGTCGCCGGTCCTCTCAAACGGAACAGTTTAACGTCATGCCCAGGACGAAAAGATATAGAGAACACCATAATGACAAATGACAAATAACAGCAGGAAGGCATGGGCCACAATCCACCGTCTTGGCAAAGACCACACCACCCATAATTCACAACGGTCACAGCAAATTCTGTTGCATCACAACTAGTGTAGGTATTGGATGGAGCCCGCACACCACAGGTATAAGAAAGACGTGATGCAGAGGAGGGAAATGGGTCGGTAGCTCTTCGGGGATAATGGGTCTTTGCCAGGTTTAGGGATTGCAACCACTTTGGCCTTTTTCCAGACAGAAGGGGTGGTTTTCTGTGCTGTGCATGTGTTCAGCATCCCCACAAGCCAGGGCCTTGAGTTAGGTCCCAGGTGCTGTATCATTTCTGCCAGTAGGTCATCAATCCCTGCTGCTTTTCCGGGTTTCAACTTTCCCATTGCAGTTTCAAGTTCTTCTAGGTCGAAGGGTTTGGTTTGAGTGATGGCTGATTATGGTTGGTCTGATACCACTGTGCGATGGTATTCTATGTGGGTCGGTGGCGGTGTTGGTTACAACTGTTGGCCACCAGTTGTGACCAAGACCGCCACCAACCCACAGGAGAATACCATCGCACAGTGGTATCAGACCAACCACAATCAGCCAGCCTTCAAACCAAACCCTTCGACCTAGAAGAACGTGAAACTGCAATGGGAAAGTTGAAACCCGGAAAAGCAGCAGGGATTGATGACCTACTAGCAGAAATGATACAGCACCTGGGACCTAACGGAAAGACCTGGCTTGTGGGGATGCTGAACACATGCATAGCACAGAAAACCATCCCTTCTGTCTGGAAAAAGGCCAAAGTGGTTGCAATCCCTAAACCTGGCAAAGACCCATTATCCCCAAAGAGCTACCGACCCATTTCCCTCCTCTGCATCACCTACAAGCCTATCCCGTCACACCAAATTGGTCGACACAGCCCTAAATGACACCTGTGGCATCATCATAGGATGCATCAAGACAACACCTGACCCTGTCCCAACACCTGTTTACATTCGAGGGTCGCCGGTCCTCTCGAACGGAACAGTTTAACGTCATGCCCAGGACGAAAAGATATAGAGAACACCAACATGACAAATAACAGCAGGAAGGCATGGGCCACAATCCACCGTCTTGGCAAAGACCACACCACCCATAATTCACAACGGTCACAGCAAACTCTATTGCATCACAACTGGTGTAGTTATTGGATGGAGCCCGCACACCACCAAAAAAAAGAAAAACAACATACTATAGTATGCCCTCCGTGACCATGGACTTTAGCCTTTCGCTTTTCTGCAATTTAACCTTTTTTCAAATCCTCAACAATGATGAAGAATCGCGCACTATAGCGTGCCACTTAATGACCTTGACCAATATCAATGACCTTGAGCAGTATAAATTACCTTCAATAAGACTAGTAAATGACCTTGACCAGTATAAATGACCTTGACAAGTACAAATGACCTTGACCAGTATAAATGACCTTCACCAGTAGAAATGACCGTGACCAGTATATGACTGTGACCAGTATAAATTACCTTCATGAGACTAGTAATTGACCTTGACCAGTATAAATGACCTTTAGAAGACTAGTAAATGATCTTCACCAGTATAAATGACCTTTAGAAGACTAGTAAATGATCTTCACCAGTATAAATGACCTTGACCAGTATGCGGTCCGTGACCATGGACTATAGCCTTTTGCTTTTCCTTGATTTTCACCTTTAAAAAATCCTCAACAATGATGAAGAATCGCACACTATAGCGCGCCGCTCAATAACCTGAGACCATGGACCAATGAATGAAATACAACACATTGAGCAGGGCACTGCAGGGAGTTGAACCCCGTTCCGGTAAACCAGAAGTCCGACACCAGTGCCTTAGTTTTTGTGTTGTTGTTCATTTAAAGGTCCAGGTGTGCATACGCATGTGCCCCTGTGTGTGTAGGTGCATGTGTGCATGTGTGTGCACGCTTCAATGACCACTGTTGGACCCAATGGCGATCAAGGACCTCAGGGAGCCACCCATAATTCACAACAGTCACAGCGAACTCTGTTGCATCACAACTGGTGGCCAACAGTCGTAACCAACACCGCCACGACCCACAGGAGAATACCATCGCACAGTGGTATCAGACCAACCACAATCAGCCAGCCCTCAAACCAAACCCTTCGACCTAGAAGAACTCAAAACTGCAATGGGAAAGTTGAAACCCGGAAAAGCAGCAGGGATTGATGACATACTGGCAGAAATTATACAGCACCTGGAACCTAACGCAAAGACCTGGCTCGTGGGGATGCTGAACACATGCATGGCACAGAAAACCATCCCTTCTGTCTGGAGAAAAGCCAAAGTGGTTGCAATCCCCAAACCTGGCAAAGACCCATCATCCTCAAAGAGCTACCGACCCATTTCCCTCCTCTGCATCACCTACAAGAGAGGCTGCTACTCCAACGCCTCATACCACTCATAGACACCAAGCTGACTAAAGACCAAGCTGGTTTCCGTCCCGTCCTGTGCTGGACAGAGCTCAACCTCACCCAACACATTGAGGATGGGTTTGAGGGAAAACAAATAACTGGAGCAGCAACTGGAGGGTGAAGCAAGCACGCAGGCAGCTTGTGCCTGCCTGCGTGCCTGCCTGCCTTCCTCATGTGGAAGCTGCATAGTTGAGTTTGTGTGTGTGTTTCTTTTTCTGTCTTTCTTTCTTAGGACGAAGATCAAGGTAGACGCCGTTGGAAGGCTCAACACAAGCCGATGCCCCTAGAGATCCATCCCAAAGCTTCCCTCAGGGAGTCCAGCAAGCCAGCTAGCCAGCAAGCCCGCCCAGTCAGCCAACGCAGCCAGCCAGCTCCGCCAGTCAGCCAGTGTAGAAAGTCAGGCTGCCAAGCCAGCGCACATCAGCCCTTGCAGTCAACCATTGTAGCCATACCAGCCTTGCTCAGTCAGCTCAGCCAGGCCTCTCTCGAGGCCTGGCTCTCTGTCTGCCTGGCCCGGTCTGCCCCGCCCTGCCTTGCAGCAACAGAACCAGCCTTGCTGGCAAGCCAGCCAGCTCAGAATACGAGCTCAGCAAGCCAGCGCAGCTGGCAAGCACGCAGTTAGTCTAAACCAGTTTCAGACTGGCAGGCCAAGGCAGACAGACAGGAAGACCGAGGCGCCTAGGCAGGCAGACAGGCCAGGAAGGCAACAAAGTGCAGGCAGGGGGACTGTCCGGCCTAAGGCTGCGCTGCAAGGGTTGGAGCCTGGCCAGCTCCTGCTGGTCTAGACTGAGTGGCTGTGGCTGCACAGTAAGGCTGCGGTAACCTAGTCTGGGCTTGCTGCTGCACTGGCTTGCTCAGCTCGCATTCTGAGCTGGCTGGCTTTCCAGAAAGGCTGGTTCTGTTGCTGCAAGGCAGGGCAGGGCAGACCGGGCCAGGCAGACAGAGAGCCAGGCCTCAAGAGAGGCCTGGCTGAGCTGACTGAGCAAGGCTGGTATGGCTGCAATGGCTGACTGCAAGGGCTGATATGCTCTGGCTTGGCAGCCTGACTTTCTACACTGGCTGACTGGCGGAGCTGACTGGCTGCGTTGGCTGACTGGGCAGGCTTGCTGGCTAGCTGGCTTGCTGTGCTCCCTGAGGGAAGCTTTGGGATGGATCTCTAGGGGCATCGGCTAGTGTTGAGCCTTCCTATGGCGTCTACCTTGATCTCCGTCCTAAGAAAGAAAGACAGAAAAAGAAAGACACACAAACCCAACTATGCAGCTTCCACCTGAGGAACCGAGACGCGAGAAAAGAACTGAGCGTCACTTGGGATGGTCACAAACTCTCCAACCATACCCACCCCATGTATCTTGGAGTTACACTGGACAGGACACTCTTCTTCAAAAAAACACCTGGAGAACACAAAAGCCACGGTCAACACCCACAATAACATCCTGTGAAAACTAGTGAACTCCCAAGTGGGGCGCAGACCCACAAACAATCCGTGCAACTGCCATGGCCCTGTCTTTCTCTACAGCAGAGTATGCCTGCTCAAGCTGGAGCCGATCACGTCACACCAAATTGGTCGACACAGCCCTAAATGACACCTGTCGCATCATCACGGGATGGGTCAAGACAACACCTGTCCCGTCCGTGCCTTTATGCGCTAGCCGGCACCTCCCCCCGCACATCAGACGACTGTGTAACGCTCAAGATGAATGGAAAACACAGGAGATAGACAGTGAAGTCTGGAATGAAATGATAGAGAACACCTCACACACACATAATTTCCTTTCGTGGCCGTTTACATTCGAGGGTCGCTGGTCCTCTCGAACGGAACAGTTTAACGTCATGCCCAGGACGAAAAGATATAGAGAACACCAACATGTCAAATAACAGCAGGAAGGCATGGGCCACAATCCACCGTCTTGGCAAAAACCACACCACCCATAATTCACAACGGTCACAGCAAACTCTGTTGCATCACAACTGGTGTAGGTATTGGATGGAGCCCGCACACCACAGGTATAAGAAAGACGTTCTTTGTTGAAATACTGACAGCGTTTCGATCCATTTGATCTTCATCAGGTCATGTGTACACAAAACATACACTTTTATACTAAGGGAGTGCCCCCATTAAACAATCAAAATACCACATTTTGGTGCCCCTCCCATCACTGCAGGTGTGACACGTCAACCCTGAGTGAGTAGGTGGGGACCCAGACATATTGATGTAAATATAGTCTGTTCAGAAATTGTAGTGCCTCTCATAGAGCTTGTAGGTGATGCAGAGGAGGGAAATGGGTCGGTAGCTCTTCGGGGATAATGGGTCTTTGCCAGGTTTAGGGATTGCAACTACTCCAGCCTTTTTCCAAACAGAAGGGATGGTTTTCTGTGCTATGCATGTGTTCAGCATCCCCACAAGCCAGGTCCTTGCGATAGGTCCCAGGTGCTGTATCATTTCTGCCAGTATGCCATCAATCCCTGCTGCTTTTCCGGGTTTCAACTTTCCCATTGCAGTTTCACGTTCTTCTAAGTCGAAGGGTTTGGTTTGAGGGCTGGCTGATTGTGGTTGGTCTGATACCACTGTGCGATGGTATTCTATGTGGGTCGGTGGCGGTGTTGGTTACAACTGTTGGCCACCAGTTGTGACCAAGACCGCCACCGACCCACAGGAGAATACCATCGCACAGTGGTATCAGACCAACCACAATCAGCCAGCCCTCAAACCAAACCCTTCGACCTAGAAGAACTTGAAACTGCAATGGGAAAGTTGAAACCCGGAAAAGCAGCAGGGATTGATGACCTACTGGCAGAAATGTTACAGCACCTGGGACCCAACGCAAAGACCTGGCTTGTGGGGATGCTGAACACATGCATAGCACAGAAAACCATCCCTTCTGTCTGGGAAAAGGCCAAAGTGGTTGCAATCCCTAAACCTGGCAAAGACCCATTATCCACAAAGAGCTACCGACCCATTTCCCTCTGCATCACCTACAAGGCTATATGAGAAGCTGCTACTCCAACGCCTTGTTGCCACTCATAGATACCAAGCTGACTAAAGACCAAGCTGGTTTCCGTCCCAGCCGCTCCTGTGCTGGACAGAGCTCAACCTCACCCAACACATTGAGGATGGGTTTGAGGGGAAACAAATAACTGGAGCAGCATTCAGAGATCTCTCTGCTGCCTACGACACTGTCCAACACCGCACAATGGTCAGGAAAAGCCTCCTCAACAACAGGCGCTTCTATGTCCAGTTAAATGACCAGAGGAGTAAATGGAAAGCCCAAAAGAACGGCCTCCAACAAGGTAGCGTGCTCGCCCCCCTCCTTTTCAATATCTACACAAACGACCAGCCACTACCCAATGCCTAATGCCAGCGTTTCATCTACGCCGACAACCTCTGCATTACGACCCAACAAGCAGACTTCCAGAAGATTGAGTCTGTCCTTGAAAGTGCCCTCCAAGAAATGTCAAGCTACTACAATACAACCACCTGAAACCCAACCTATAGAGAACACCTCACACACACATAATTTCCTTTCGTGGCCGACTGGCCGTTTACATTCGAGGGTCGCTGGTCCTCTCGAACGGAACAGTTTAACGTCATGCCCAGGACGAAAAGATATAGAGAACACCAACATGTCAAATAACAGCAGGAAGGCATGGGCCACAATCCACCGTCTTGGCAAAAACCACACCACCCATAATTCACAATGGTCACAGCAAACTCTGTTGCATCACAACTGGTGTAGGTATTGGATGGAGCCCGCACACCACAGGTATAAGAAAGACGTTCTTTGTTGAAATACTGACAGCGTTTCGATCCATTTGATCTTCATCAGGTCATGTGTACACAAAACATACACTTTTATACTAAGGGAGTGCCCCCATTAAACAATCAAAATACCACATTTTGGTGCCCCTCCCATCACTGCAGGTGTGACACGTCAACCCTGAGTGAGTAGGTGGGGACCCAGACATATTGATGTAAATATAGTCTGTTCAGAAATTGTAGTGCCTCTCATAGAGCTTGTAGGTGATGCAGAGGAGGGAAATGGGTCGGTAGCTCTTCGGGGATAATGGGTCTTTGCCAGGTTTAGGGATTGCAACTACTCCAGCCTTTTTCCAAACAGAAGGGATGGTTTTCTGTGCTATGCATGTGTTCAGCATCCCCACAAGCCAGGTCCTTGCGATAGGTCCCAGGTGCTGTATCATTTCTGCCAGTATGCCATCAATCCCTGCTGCTTTTCCGGGTTTCAACTTTCCCATTGCAGTTTCACGTTCTTCTAAGTCGAAGGGTTTGGTTTGAGGGCTGGCTGATTGTGGTTGGTCTGATACCACTGTGCGATGGTATTCTATGTGGGTCGGTGGCGGTGTTGGTTACAACTGTTGGCCACCAGTTGTGACCAAGACCGCCACCGACCCACAGGAGAATACCATCGCACAGTGGTATCAGACCAACCACAATCAGCCAGCCCTCAAACCAAACCCTTCGACCTAGAAGAACTTGAAACTGCAATGGGAAAGTTGAAACCCGGAAAAGCAGCAGGGATTGATGACCTACTGGCAGAAATGTTACAGCACCTGGGACCCAACGCAAAGACCTGGCTTGTGGGGATGCTGAACACATGCATAGCACAGAAAACCATCCCTTCTGTCTGGGAAAAGGCCAACGTGGTTGCAATCCCTAAACCTGGCATAGACCCATTATCCACAAAGAGCTACCGACCCATTTCCCTCTGCATCACCTACAAGGCTATATGAGAAGCTGCTACTCCAACGCCTTGTTGCCACTCATAGATACCAAGCTGACTAAAGACCAAGCTGGTTTCCGTCCCAGCCGCTCCTGTGCTGGACAGAGCTCAACCTCACCCAACACATTGAGGATGGGTTTGAGGGGAAACAAATAACTGGAGCAGCATTCAGAGATCTCTCTGCTGCCTACGACACTGTCCAACACCGCACAATGGTCAGGAAAAGCCTCCTCAACAACAGGCGCTTCTATGTTCAGTTAAATGACCAGAGGAGTAAATGGAAAGCCGAAAAGAACGGCCTCCCTCAAGGTAGCGCGCTCGCCCCCCTCCTTTTCAATATTTAAACAAACGACCAGCCACTTGAAACCCAACCCATCAAAAACCCAACTATGCAGCTTCCACCTGAGGAACCGAGACGCAAAAAAAGAACTGAGCATCACAAACTCTCAAACCATACCCACCCCATGTAACTTGGAGTTACACTGGACAGTTTAACGTCATGCCCAGGACGAAAAGTTATAGAGAACACCAACATGACAAACCCTACACTTAAACCCTCTATATTTAATAAAAAACAATTCTGGACAGGAATCCTGTATTGCAGGGGTGCCCAAAAGGTACATCGTGATCTACCAGTAATCACAAAGGCTGTGCAGGTAGACCATATGGCATGCCCCTGTATATAATCTATCACTTGAATTAAGGTGACTTGACACCAGCTCAAATGTTGCACACAAACATCAGTAGCAAAAGTACAAAGTTATTGTGACAGTAATAATTGCTATAGTGTGTGTTCAGTAACAGGAATATTCCTGTCTCTCCAGCTCTTTAATAAATAGAAAAGGGTTTAATCAGGAGTTGTAGTAGCCACAGGATAATCTAAGCGGTGGATATTGCTCTTGTCTTCATGTCTTTATGTATGTAAATTGTCTTGTTGTTTGTGTCAAATGCGTGTATATGTGTTCTGCATATACTTGGCTGCTGTGTTGCAAGATAATGGGAGTTACTGATACTATGGGAGTGAATGGGAGTGAAAGGGAGGTACTGTTACTATGGGACTGATACTATGGGAGTGCATGGGAGTGGATGGGAGTGAATGGGAGGTATTGTTACTATGGGACTGATACTATTTGAGTGAATGGGAGTGAATGGGAGGTACTGTTACTATGGGACTGATACGATGAGAGTGAATGGGACTGAATGGGGTGTACTGTTACTATGTGACTGAATGGGAGTGAATAAAAGTGAATGGGAGTGAATGGGACTGAATGAGAGGTACCGTTACTATGGGACTGTCACTCCCATTCAGAGTGAAAGGGAGTGAATGGGAGGTACTGTTACTATGGGACTGTGTTTAACAAAAAACTGGAGAGACCGGGAGACCTCTGTTACTGAACAAACACTATAGCAATGATTTTGTCACAATATAGAGCTATTTAACACTGTTACTGAACACACACTATAGCAATGATTACTGTCACACTATAGAGCTATTTAACACTGTTACTGAACACACACTATAGCAATGATTACTGTCACACTATAGAGCTATTTAACACTGTTACTGAACACACACTATAGCAATGATTACTGTCACACTATAGAGCTATTTAACACTGTTACTGAACACACACTATAGCAATGATTACTGTCACACTATAGAGCTATTTAACACTGTTACTGAACACACACTATAGCAATGATTACTGTCACACTATAGAGCTATTTAACACTGTTACTGAACACACACTCTATAGCAATGATTACTGTCACAATACAGAGCAATTTAATTTAGGTAACCAAATTGACCCCAATAGTAGATCTTTACACTCTCAATAGTTCAATTGTTGTTAAGCATCTGCTTAATTTCCAAAAAACTACACAATTAGAGAATGTATAAGATTGCTACTTTTGATCCTTCGATTATATAATGCTGATTGTAGCATAGTGGTTAGTGACTGAGCTTTGTTAACGTGAGTGCCATCCCGGGCACTCACGCTAACTCTTTTCACCTCTAGTCGATTATTTATTCAGCATTTGAGCCACGGACCACCATTTGAGCCCATCTAGTCTCTCAGTCAGACCCATTTGAGCCACTGACCACCATTGTGAGAGTCTATTAATGTGAAATGGTGGGGAGCTCAAGCATGTTATCGCTTTTGAAGTTACTTGATGTGTTTATATATGTAAATACTACTACTCTTTAAAGACGTGTTTCAGTAGTCTAGTGGGTACCGTCGACGGTTAGTCAACATTGAGGCCGGGGATCTCCTCCCCGTCCAGGACGGAGAGTGTGTTTTCTTCTTACAAAGCAAAACATTGTTTTTGCATCTAGTCGAGGTCCATTCAGTATCTGAGCCACTGACCACCATTGTGAGTCTATAAATGTAACATGGTGGTCCGTAGCACAAATACTGAATGAATAATGGACCTCGACTAGATGCAAAACAATTGTGTTTGTTTGGTGAAAAGGAAAAACATTCTCGGTCCTCGACCGGGAAGTGAACTCGGGCCCGATGTTTATAGACCGTCGACACTAACCATTGGGCTACTGAAACACTGTTTTAAAGTTTTGTAGAAACATCATATATAAACATCATAACAAGTAACTTCATAAGTGATCGACGTTTGAACACAAAAACAACAACAGCGTTAAATATTAAATAACATACCTTGCTCCGAAGAGGGACCCGATGGTGACGTGGCACTTCCAAACAAACACTGACCAAACTCACCTCCACGCATCTCTTCCGTATTTGAGGGTTCCGTCCGTCACTTCCTTCCGGGGTCAAAGGGTGAGGCCACGCCCGCGAGATTTAACCGCGATTTTCTTGTAGTCATTGTAGTCCTCCTACGTTACATCCGGGTCCCATCCGCGTCTCATTGACGTCTCAATACAAAATAGCTGCGTGAATCTTTTATTTTTATTTTTACAATAACGTTATTTGTCAGAAAGGAAGCCATTGAGGGTTACAATGGGTCTTAATGCTTCCAACTCGAGTAGAATTATTAATGTAACTGTATAAAGTGTCCATGACAAAGAAAATAGATGACGTGGAACTTCCTTTAGTAGAACCCCGGAAGTGGCTGACGTCACGCTTAAATACTCAATACAGACCCCGATCTCTAACTTGGCAGTGTCCTCGCGGTGGTCTAGAGGACTAGTCCTCTGACTTACAGTCCTAACCTCTTAACTTTGCCAGTTCAAACCCCGTTGGTAAATTTCCTACAACACGGACCACTTGTTTTTGTGAGGTTATGGTTAGGGCTAGTTTGACATGCATTAGACTGCGGACCCCCATTTATAGTGGCATTTCTATCTCTGGGACCCCCAGCCAGTAGCCTAACGGGGGTCCCCGGACCCCAGCAACTGACAGGTAGGTAGGCCTACACTGGGGGTCCCCGGACCCCAGCAACTGACAGGTAGATATTGGCCTACTGGGGGTCCCCGGACCCCAGCAACTGACAGGTAGGTACTGCATGGGTTCCCCGGACCCCCCAGTCTGTGACTCACTGTGCTATTGTAGGCTATAGGCCTATTGTTATTATACTTCAGGTAAACACTGAAGTTGGTGCTTTGCATGAAAGTAAGGATAGCACTCAATCCATTGATTCACAATACACTTGTATGGCGTCTATGGCGTTTTATTTTTTATTTTTTTTAATTTATTTTATGATCTTATATTCAATTTTGTTCTCTGCCATTGTTCTATCATTTTAACTACTTGTGTTTTATTGTATTTTATTTTTGTGTCCTGCCCTGTGAAGCACTTTGAGCTGCATTTATGTATGAAAAGTGCTATACAAATAAAGTTTATTATTATTATTATATATCGTATGACGCCGAGAGGCTAAAGCAGGGAAACGTTTTAGCTGTCAGACTCGCTGCTTTAGTCGTTGTCTGCATGAGAATCACTGCTCCAGGCCAGGGTGCTGCTTTTGTTATATTGTATTAAAGTTAGAGAACATTACCACAGTGAATCACAGCATAGTAGTAACTAACCCCTCTCTCCTTCCATTCATGAAATGCCGCCTCGCGAACAGCTGACTTTACTATGAGTGACGTAGGTTATAGTAGCACGCAACACCACGTGACCCATATAACTGTCACCAACAACACTTTTAATTATATTTATTACATGAAGCAGACAGCCCTGTGATGAAACCTTTAGCATTACACTGTGGTTAATACGTTTTTATTCACAATGGAATGTTATTGTACTCTTAATATATCACAGCACAGTAGATTCATATTTCAATCGATCTGGGATGTTAAAATTGTGCAAAACTCTGTGTCCAATGAATGGCCTCTTCTGCTACATTAAACATTACTAAACATTAAACGTTACTTATACCTGTTATTGAGACTCCTATAGAGCATGTTGACATGGATAGCTTGGTTAGTAGTATCTCTGTTAGTTAATGCAGTCTGATTAACTCAAGTGGCTATGGCCGAATTTAGCCCAAGGAGTGTTTTTTGTGCAAAACTAATGCTTGGGGTTGGAATGGATTACGAATCATCCATGATGGTGTGTGTGTGTGTGTGTTTCCAAATCACTGAATGCTCCTTAAAGTATAATGACATTTAGAACATTCTGCATATATTGGTTGTTGAGGGTACCCCAACTTTCAGCAGCTGTCAAAAATTCCCCTATGGTGGTTGAATAAAAAGCAATGTGGGATATGTTAGACACCCGTACAAACACATTGGTGAAGAAGATTCTTGGTAAGAAATGTATTCCCGGATTTTATTAATATCCCCTGACTAAATGTAAAGGATGTATATCCTTTGAAAATAGCAGATCTAACTTGTAGATCGGTTATTTTAAAATAGCCGAAATGTATAGGGCTGAAGTGGTCAATGCATGTTTTGTAATAATAATCTAATTATCGAATAAATGTAGTGGAGTAAAATTACAATATTTGCAATGTAGTGGAGTAGAAGTAAAAGTACTGCAAAGTTGACATACTCAAGTACAAATACCTCAACATTTTAGGTAGGCTAATTAAGTAAATGTAGCCTACTTTCCACCACTGGATTTTATTCATATTTTATGTCATACTTGCTGAATATAAAGTTCAAGTTGTCCCCGATAACACCCAAATACGGACCCACACCCAAATATGGGTCCAACATCTCTCAATTTGTTCCAAACCAACTCCCTTGGGAAACTTTGACAGGCTGACAGCTGGGGTACCATTAAGCATTAACAACCTATATAAGGCAACATTTTCAAATTTTGCAAGCATTAGTTTTGCACAAAAACACCCCTTGGAGCCCTTTAGGAGTGTTTTTTGTGCAAAACTAATACTTGCAATGGATTCAGAATCATGAAAACTCACAACACATTAGTTAAAGCATGACATTTTTGCCTTATAGGTTGTTAATGATACCTCAAATTTCAGCAACTGTTTCCCAAGGGAGTTGGGTTTGAACAAATTGAGGAAATAGACTGACACCTACTTCTAAGGCTAAAACACGCTGAAGTTTGCGAACCACTGCCTTATCGTATACATTATACTTCTCCTTCATGTCCTTGGGACATCCACAGCACAAAATGCATGCAGGTCAGCAGTCAGAATGGATCCAATATACACAGTAAAGGTATGTGAACTACTATGAAATGCTCCGCTGTAAATACAATTTATTGTATTTTTGATATGTCATTTATTTTTGATTTTGTAACAATACACTTTGATGTATTTGTGCCCATCCCTGGTTCTGCCCCTGCAAAATATGTAAGCAAAGACATGCGCACATTAACAAACATCAGTGCACATGCATGTGCACCATCTTGGTGAAATGATTTGCTCCCATAGGCCCTTAATCAGAATGATTCGATACATGCCACCTCACTCAAAAGCAGGTGAAGAAAGATACATAGTCAAGTGTATGAGGGCTGCCTTGAATACAGATCTAGAATTGGAAAATATAATGCAGGCTGGGGTAATTCAATCAGTTACGTATATATTCAGTGTATCAATTACATTAAAAAAATGTGTAGAGATCTGACCACCTCCCACAATAACCTTAAAAATATTTTCTCAATGCTCATAGCCTCTAGAGACCTCAGAATCTTACGGTGCAACATAAAAGCTAGCTCAAACCAACCGCATATTCACATTAAGACCTGGGACGCATCTTTGTCGCCGTAGCTTTTGACCACTTAACAATTTTTTTTAAACTTTAGCTGTTGAGAAATAGCAGCTCTACAAGGTCTTAGCGCTGCACTGAGTGCCACACTAACAGCTTGTACATCGACTGATGCAAAACATTTTGAGATGGGGGGTCCGGTGGCAAAATGCATATACTTTTGTGGGTCCTTGGCATGAAAGGGTTTGAGCACCACTTTCTCACGTTTTTCAGAAAACTGCCATGACTGAGAAGACATTTGTAGAATCGGGTCCTCAGGTCTTAATTAATGGGCAAGAACTGCACCTCCATTCCCAATGTTGCTTAATGCAGCAGTTCTATCCGTCATTCTACTGTATGTCATACTGTGAAATTCTGGTGGTGTTAATGACCACCCAAAGGGTACAAGCATAGAGAAAATAACAAACCTAACGAGGGAAGGCACTCCTTTAGGTTCTACTGTTGTTATTTGCATGGCTTCTCCATGGCCCACGTATAGGCACCACTCAACAGAACATGACAGGTGAGGGTGGTACTTGTGTAACTAAGTGAATAGAGTAGACACACAAGCAGAATCATTTTTATCGGTCAGTTTAGTTCCCATTTCTTTCCTACAGTCCAAAAAAAAACACCCTGCAACGTCATCTCATTCACACACATACAGAGCACAGCACAGTCCATCTCTGACCATGTCATTGTTGGATGTACATATAGGATTGCTTAAACCCAACTTATACCTCATCACAGATTTTCTCGTGAATGATGTGATGCGATGTGAGAGTATAAACTGGGCTTCAGTTCACAGAGGCAGACAGAAGTACACACACTGATAACATTGGAGAAGTGCCGTATAGAGCATTGTGCTCCTGTAATATCCAGCAACAGCATGAATCAAGCTTAAGATATGGAAATCAAATTACCGTTTCAACTAAATTGTTATCACTTTCACCTGCATAGGCACACAGACATGACATGACGCACTCATACCCCCCCCCCCCCACACACACACACACACACGCACACACACACAAACGTACGTACTCTCACCACAAACCCATCAGGCCCCCACCCTCCCTCCCTCCTTGTCCTAATGTTCCCACGAGCATGTCAAACGTCTAATTAAAGATATCCCCTAAACAAACCCCACAAATTCCATTGGAATTGAAGTGGGTCTCGTTCGTACGCCCCTCACCTCCCAGTGACCCACTGCTGCGTTAAAGAGACCCATGCCTGCCCTTGTTGCCGCTTTACACAACCTTTACTTTGTGTACTCTAGCATGTAAGCCCAGCCCACTCCATTCCAAACCCCAACCACCTCCCAGAACCATCCCTAGACGCCGCCGCCGCCGCCCCCCCACCACCGAGCTCTCCCCTCTCCCTCCCACAGAGTTGAGCTTGGTAACTGTACAGTATATCGGGGAGGGGGGCGGCGCAGTCCTTGTGCTGAACTGAAGAGGGGGAGGGTCGAAGGAAGTAGAGGAGGGAGGGATGGAGGGGCGGGAGGGAGGGAGGGAGGAGGAAGGCAGGGACGCTGCGTCTCAGTCGTCTTCTAGACCCTGGTTGAGTAGAAAGTTGGCCGCCAGGTTCTCGTTCTTCTCGCAGGCGAAGTAGGCCTGGATCACCAGAGCCTCTGGGAAACCCAACGCTTTTAACTGACCGCCAGACAGATGGTTAAGAGAGAAGAGACAGAAAGAAGATGGGGAGGGGGACGACATAATAAAAGTATGTTAATCTTGGAATATAAATAACTGGCTATTTATGCTGTTTAGTTTGTCTAGTTTTTGTCTCTCAACTCATTGGTTTACCAATGATGATTAGGGATGAGGGATAGTCAACGGTTAGCCAAATCAGAATACGCAAATCAGATTATTAGTTCATTTTCATAACAATTATGCATTTCTACACTGGGTTCAGACAGAGTGATCAAGACCTAAGGAAGATGAAAGTGTAGCTCAGTTTGGGACTGTTTCACAAAGTTATCAACACACGTTATGACACAGGCACCGGTGTTGTCCAAGCCATCCATTATGCACAGATGGGGACTCAGAAGAACGCTATGCAACTGATCCTGATTCTATCATTTTAATTCACTCGCTGCCATCTGGTGTTATCTAGTGGTTGCATCTGTACTCGAGAATTGCCATAATGTATGTCAACAGATAAGCTCTTAGTTTGAATGCCATTCACTCGGAAACGGAAGACGGGAAGTGAAAAACAGTCTATGTAACGTGCCCCGCGAACGCTTTAGCTGTGAGCCACAAATCAAATTCTAAAACATCCGTTCCCATAGATATCATAAGCTCGCTGACTATTCACTTCTGTGTCCCCCCCCCCCCCCCCCCCCCCCCCGTTTACTTCCGTCGCACGGTACAGCGTTATGAAACATAATCAATAAAAGAGGTCAAAAGAGGATCTCGGGCGCCGAGGGCCGAAGGATCAAAATACTTCAAAAGAGGATCTAGGCAGCGAGTGAATCATTAAGTCTTGTGACGGGGTCTAAACCAACTCACCCTCTCAATGGCTTCCTTCTCCTGTGGCGTGACCTGGATGTAGTTGACGGGCGCCCCTTCCTCCCCGGCAGCGCCCAGCTCGCCCACCTCTGGGACGTCTCCCCCCTCCCCCGCAGGCTCGTTCAGCATCTGGATGAACAGCTCCTGGTGCTGGCTAATTTGCTGGGGAGAGCGGGAAAGAGACATCAAAGCGATATGATGAGAATTCTAATTCAGCACAATGTTTTCGACCTCGCATACTTTATGCACATTGTGTTTTATTAAAAATTTGTAATGTTACTACTGTCATTTGTGTGGATAGTACCCGTCACGGGAGGGTGATGGGTCTAATATTTGTAGTGGTTTGGTATCGTGTATCATCTGTTGCCTGACATCCTTGTCCCTCCCTTATCATGCGCTACCAAATGATGTGCGCTTCCAACAAGCCTCAGTCATGCTGCAGTGAAATAAACCACATGGCAAGCGCAGTGCACCTTTGTGCTTGTGCTGCCGTGCTGTTAATCATAAATGTTTAGTTATAGTAGCCTGGAACTCACCTATGCTTTTTATGGCATAGGCAGCTCCTGGGAGAAACTATGCGCAGCTGCGCGACATGATACTTAGAGCGACAGAGAGAGAGAGAGGAGTGTGCGTATGTGTCAATTTTTTTTTTTTTTTTTCTTTTTGCGGCTTACGCCTTTTATTGATTTTTGAAGGGACAGACAGTAGGCTGACAGGAAACGGGAGAGAGATGGGGGGATGACATGCAGTAAATGCCGTGTCGGGTCCGGGAGTCGAACCCGCGGCACACTGCGACTGGATTACCAGTCCGGTGCCCAGACCGTTACGCTACGGCCTGGGCCCGTATGTGTCAATTTAACAAAGGTGCAGACGATCAGAAATCAGCAGAGAATGAGCAATGTTTGCGCTACTCTATGCCGAATTGAAGTGGACTCAGACCCCTGAAAATAAAAATGTCTGGGTTTCCGAGGCTAAGTTATAGTAACCGAATGAGTTCCTTATACAAGACGCAGGATCAATTTCACCTAAAAACGCACCCGGAGAGGTCAAACACGTGTATGTTTGTGCGTGTGTGCATGCGCGTTACCTGTAGAAGTTGTGGGTTTTCCCGGCCCAGCTGCTGTAGGAGAGCGGGCAGCAGTGAAGGGTTCTGCTGGATGGCCAGTCTCATGTTCAGGAACTGGGGCTGAGTCCGTAGGAACTCCAGCGGGTTCTCCCCTGATGGGGTGAAAACAATAAAACAAAAAAGGCATGAGTACATCAAAAGAAAAAGTTGTTTTGAATTATTTTGTAGCATTCCTACCTCATACTTTAGATTAGAGATGCACGATATGAAATCGGCGATGCGCGAAGAGCGATGCGAGCAGTGACTCTTTGGTTTAAACAACGATAGCTGAGAGAAAGGCATGCTTGGATTGGTATCATTTATTTTAAACGATAAGCCTTTAGGGCTGACCAATGAACTAGGCTTAAAATAAAACAGCGATATAGCTGCAGAAGATAGAGCGCATATTGGATTGGTCTTTTATTTAACAATTAAACAGCGCCTGAAACAGGCATTACCTCTCCATCAAATAAAAATATTATATATATAATCCAAACTCCTCTGTCAATTTTAAACGAACGGTAACATGAATGAACTCTTCAAGCCTGACACTTGTCAGAAATAAAATCAACCACGGTTGATTTGATTGATCATAAAGTTAATGTGACTGTGAGTGTGCGTATGGGAAAAATATATATAAACTTCACAGATTATAGATCACTTGGAATTATAACAATCTGTTGAGTATTGCCTGAATAATGCCACTAGTGAAATCCCATTTTTATCGACATGCGTTGCCGATGGAGAAATCCCACATAGTTAAATTACCTCATAGTCATGCTGCATGCGCTGTCGATGAAGAATTATAATCCAAGGTTTGTCAATCATATTATGGTTTATGGTTGAAAGTAAACCATAATAAGTTAACTTTAAGAAGAGATCTGCAGTCATTGTGCTGCAGACAGTGCAGAGCGCATGAGAGCAGCTCCGCTTGCTAATTGAGTTGACATTTGCGCAACTTCACTGCATGGCATTACAGTAATTAGTTATTTGCCAGCACCTGCTCCAATATAGGCCTAAATCAAACTTTATTTATATAGCACATTTAAAACAATAAAAGCTGACCAAAGTGCTGTAGGCCTACAGGCTGAAACGTGAAAAGTGGAGCATCACCATCGGCGCACAAAAGAAACATAATTAAAAGAAAGAACACAGGCAAATAGGCTACATAATTACAATAATACGATCAGGTGCAATTAAATTCCAAAGAGAAAAGGTGTTTTGGTCTGGTCTGTAGGAGCTGCTCTGCTGCATGGGAGTTCAGTGATGGAACAGGTCAGTCTTCAGACAAGAAAAAAAAAAAGATATCGCTGGCAACGGCAAAATCAATTCTCTGCATCGCCAAAATAAATCTATAGGCCTAGTTTCATTCGTGCCATTATACTCAGCCAATATGCACAACGCAGCGCATGAGATTGCAGATCTTTGAATTTTCGGTGCGCGCATTGAGCGCACTCACCATGTGAATCCAAGCACTACTGTAACAAGTCAACCGTAACAAGTCAACTGCCTGACACAGGCATTACCTCTCAAATAAAAAATATATAGCCTAGATATAGCCTAGAATCCAGAAAATGTAGGGATTTAGCTTCTCTTCCGATTGAAACTCAGATGTGAAAAAAAGCTTGGGGTCGAAAAGCGCGGTTTTCAGTTTCACCAGCCCCTGGAAGTCCTGGAGCTCCAGGCGCGCTAATTTGCGCCGCGGTCTACGCCGCTCTCAGACCCTTCCGACGAGGCTCTTTCTTGGGGTAGAAATTAGCGCGCCTGGAGGTCCCTCGGAGCCGAGGAGGTCGGGGGCCTTTTCCCCCGTCCCATGCGTGAAATTTTTCGCCCCACTTGGGCCATCCCGTATGTGATACGCCAATTTCTTGTCACATAGTTGACACACCACTTGTTCTTTGTTCTCCTTGCATATTCTAAAATGCAACCACACTTTAGATTTATTTTGTGGCGGCATGACTGCAGGCTGTAGCTGGTCTGTGTTGACTTCCTTGTCGTTACCACGAGTGAGGGGGAGAGGGGAGGAGGCGTTGCGGTGCTGCGAGGCGCGAGCATAGCTCGCGGACCAAATGGGGCCGTCTCGCGGACCAAAAGCGTCCGCTTTTTTTTTAATGACTATTCAATTCAAAATTTAAAAATCGATTCCCGTGCGTATCGATTGAACGTCGATTAATCGATTTTTTTGGGTCAGCCCTAGTAATACGGTAAATCGGTATTGGCCGATATGACCCTGGAAATAATAGGTGATCGGATATCGGTCATAATGTCAATATCATGTGTCACTTGCACAAAGTTACAGAAGTACGTATGTTAAAATGGTGTAAAATAAGGGAGTTCCAAGCCATACCCTCAACTAGGGACGGGGCCTCTGTAGTGCGTCCAGAAGCGGGAGGCTGTACAGGGGGATTCGTCTCCTGGACTGGACTGCTAGGGATACCCTGCAAACACAACACCACACCATAAACAATACTGTAGAGCAGGGCTCTTCAATAGAAGAACCCCTTCGCTGAGAAACGGATGAATCAGGGACTCTGGTGTTGTCACGATACTGGATTTCAAACGTTGATATTTTGAAAAGTATTGATATTCGATGACATCTTCGATAGCACGCAAACCACAGAGATATCTGCGGTTTTAACACATTGCAAGTACAAATAAAAAGCTGTGCAATCGTATGCATTTTCATAGTAACAGTAAACCAAAGTAAAGTGCAACATCATTTAATTTCTATCTGACCATAGTCAACCCCATCATCCGGTCTAAGGCCAGCCTATATCCGGTAACCCCCCCTCCACACAAAGGAGATGCATACAAGGACACAAATATTATAGTAGTGCAGTAAGGTTACGTTTACAAAATCAGAAGGGAACAGCACTAAACAAGCCTTTAGCTTACATAAATAGAAATACGAGCGACGATAAGCATAATGCAGCGGGCGCAGCGGAGGATAGGAGAAAAAGACACCGGTATGTGAGCAACAGAGACAAATATGTCAATGACACTCAATGTATATATTCAGGGTATTATATCTTGAATGCCAAGAAAATTATTGTGTTGTACTGTACAAGACCACCTTGCTGAGACACAGTAAAGGGATCACTCTCCACCTGGTTTAACCCATTACTACCTACCTGGAATGCATCTGTGTCATGGTTAGCTTTCAACCACTTTTAACCATTATTTTATACTTTAGCCGTTGCAAAATAGTAGATCTACAAGCTCATATCGTGGCACTATGAGCTTGAGCTTTTTTTTTTTTATCGTGAAAATGTGTGCAAATCTCTGAATATATATCCTTTCACAGCAAATGTTTTTAACTCAATATTTGCTTCTGAGGGTGGTCCCTGGAACAACATATTTTCAGAAATACACATCATTCTGGGGCTCCTTGACAATGAAAACGTTTGAGCCACCACCGATAAACGTTTTTCAGAAGACATTTTGTAGAATCTGGTCTCGGGTCTCAGTCAATGGTATAATGTTCTGGTGCTTTAAGTCGACTTCATTTGACTGTAGTCCAAACTGTGTGTGTGTGTGTGTGTGTGTGTACTCACAGTGAGGAGGTACTCCACCGCCCTGTGAGGGTTGTTGAAGCTGGCCCGTAGAGCAGCCACCACCCCTTCCCTCTCATATCCCATAGACATGATCTCCGTCAGCATGGCCTCGTACTCGGCTCCCGTCACTGCATAGGCACAACACAAGGACCGAGTCACAAACATTTAGTACAGAACACGATGGGCTCTATGGACACAGACAACAGAATAACCCTTCCCCATTCCCGGGCCGCTTCCCTACTTGCCGATGTTACCGATCAGAGTAATTAATTCAGATTCAGATTCAGATTCTAAAAATGTCTTCTATGTCAGTCGCTCTTCGATTTTTCAAAAATAGCAGATCTACAAGCTCGTATCGCGCCACTCGGTGGCACGCTACGAGTTTGTAGATCTGCTATTTATAGCTAAAGCATAACGTAATGCTAACACCAAAAGGGGTTCCCGCCCAGAATGGGTTAAGGCTCGGTTTCCATTTAGTGTACAGTGGTTTTTAAAGTTGTTTTTATTTCAAGAACCCCCATAACTCTTAAGAGTGTACAAATGGAACCAAATTGACCCGTAATGGTCCATTTGTACACTTTCAGAGTTACAGACCCGTACGGGGCCACTTGGAACCCACTCAAGGACACTGGTCAAAGAAAGCTGCAGTCGAAATTCAGCTTTTGTCTAGAATGGAACAGAGCCTTCATTAGCATCATTGATAACACCAGTGAAGGAAGTAGGGAAGGGGCTAAGCAAAGTTCAATTTACATCAGGGATCTTACATTTTTCAGGGCAAGGAGGACCACTTAGCTGAGAGAGATTAAGCAGGGACCCCCCCCCCCCCACTTCTTATTGTATACAATTGTGATGCAGATTAAACCTTTTCATAGATTTCATAAACAGACTGTCAGTGTGAATTAATGTTGTTTACTTCAGACAGTTAGCCACTGAAACCCTCAATACTTGGTAAACTTGACTGCTTGCTCTGTACAGACAGTCCATCACTACCAATACACAGAACGTGCATTTAGAATAGCTTGCAGTGATGGCCCCAGACATGTGTTGGGCCATCAACTGCGGAGTTCGTTTGTTTGACTATTATGCACAACTTGTGCATAATAGTCATGCATATCAGAACAGAACAGTATAAAAACCCACAGAGCTAAACAGCCTCTCACTCACTACTATACCTACACAGGCAAGCATGCAGTGACTACTCTACTCTGACTATGGAAGATCTGGCGGAAATAAATCATTAATCATCAATAATCATTTCCACCAGGAATTGGGAGCATGCATCCTTCCGACTTAGCCATGTTTTGGCTCAGCGCAAGGTACCAATTAGGGACAGGGACATGGTTAAAGAATTGCTTGTTTTCTAACCATAAAAACCATAAAAACAAGGACTTTTTTGTTCACTTGTGAGCAGAGAGAAGTATCCCCTGATTGTGTCTTGTGCACTCAAATGCCTACGTTAGCTCCACTTATGTGAAATGGCCTTTTTACAAATGAAAATAAAATCCAAGTTTAAATGGTAAATGGTGCATTTATATAGCGCCTTTATCCAAGGCGCTTTACAGAGATTGTGCATTACATTCACCCATTCACACACCGATGGCAGCTGAAACCATGCAAGGCACCAACTAGCACTCGGGAGCAATTAGGGGTTCAGTGTCTTGCTCAAGGACACTTCGACAGTAACTCTGGGGGAGCCCGGGTTCGAACTGGCAACCTTACGGTTACCATCCAGGCACTCTACCCCTAAGCCACCGCCACCGCCGCCCCAAGTTTAGAACTGAATCACATCTTAATGACAGCCTCAGACTGGCAATCACTATGAACCAGATTTCAAAACGCTTGCAGATAATGTGCAGTCACAGCAGTCTCATTAAAGGTGGGCTGACACTGAGAGTATTGTATCAGTCACCATAACTGTTCAAATATATGGTCATGTACTGTATGCATTTGTCATTTGAACATCTGTAAATGTGAATATTCATCAAACTAACTAAATATTATATTATATATATAAGCAATTTATTTCATGTCCTTTGCGTTTTGTTTTATTAAAAAAAACCTCAACAAAGATAATAATATGTATATTTCTAATACATTTGTCTTAATATTTAGGCATTAATTATATAACTATCACTTATTTATTCTTAAACTATAGTCTCTGGATGTGTGCACATACATTGAGCCTGTCAGAAATCGCAAAAAAACAAGTGTTTAACACATTTTTGTGGTAGATCATGACTTACAATTGGGAATAAAATGGGCTCTTGGGCTTGAAAAGGTTGGTTACCAGTACACTGCTCTACACCAAACCTCTTTGCAGAGACAAATACGTACTGTATGTATGATACATAAAAATTAAAAAACAAACATAGAACAGACCTTTGAACTATCCAATATAAACACACAATGACAACTATTTTGGTAGTGGCTTCACAAAATATCTACCATACAATATTGAGCTTACAGTTTTGGTGCTCTATGCATGACGATACAGGGGAGAACTTCATGGTGTTGCATACTTAACAGACACAAACGTTGTGCACTTTGACCCGTTCATTCTCTGGTCCACACCAGCCAATTTCTTTGCCCGAAAGTTCAACCCCAAGACATTACAGAAAAATGTATCCATATACTACAATCATAGTCCTCACAGAACCAAGACGTTCTGTTCTCAAATCAGATTCCTGTCATGTGATTTGGTAGCTAATTTCATGTTTTGCCACAGCCAATCTAAGCGAGAATGCAAAACATCGACAGTTATCACCAAGCCAGACAGAGGTCCACACGTACCCAGCGCTGAGGAGGCCTCCACACCCTGTCCAAGTCCACTCGAGCTACAAAATAGAATAAAACAAATGCAATACAGCATGAGTGGGACACTATGGTAACAAGTGATGTGGCATGTCACACATTACACATTATATTGCTATGAAAATATGTTGTGAACAAAACCGTCGTCACTGGCTTGCGCTCTAGCTTTCAATTGACCGATATTGGACAGATTTATTTATTCCCCTTCTATAGGGATGTCCCACTTTCCTCAACTAAAAACATGTTTACCGAGACCCCTCTAAGCGAACGTCTTCTACCTGGCTGGCTGCTGTGGTTCTACGTCTGCAGGAGTTGGCTCCTCTTTGGCCTCCTCGGGGGGGATGGGGACAGCTGCTGGGGTTGGGGCTGGGACAGCAGCTGTTGACGTGGAGCCAGAGTCCTGGACTGGAGGCTTGGGCGCTTCCGAGGGTGGAGGTGAAGCAGCAGCAGCCGCAGGCTTTGCCTACAACCAAAAGCAGTCATGATTAGGGAAATGATAGTCTGCAACACCACCACCACGATTCAAACCCAGGTCTCCCGCATAGGAAACCATAAACCAACTGTCTTACCACTTATGCAAGAGGGGAATGCCCCTTACCAAATGAGATATTAGCCAGCGGTGAATCCCACAACCAAGGCAGATTATCGTTCTGGGCTTCAGGGGAGGGAATTGGAAGTAGCAATACTGGTGCAGGTTTCTTTCTTATATACACAGACCATCAGAGGTCCGGTAGTTTTTCTCTAGACATTATACGGAATTCTCGGCTAATACAAATAACTTAACGTTGAACGTGACCAGATCATTGCTGTGAACATGAACTAAATCATTCATTCACTGAAATGAATGTTTATTCGCCGTTTCCCGCCACGACTACTGGGATGTGCGTGTCTTTTTAAGCCGTTTACCAGCTTCTCTCTCTCAACTAATTTACTGTCTCAGTCAAATAGATTAGAACTGATTCCCAAACCAACTGTACACAACTTGGACACACTGCTTAAACCCATTCTAGGCGTGAACCCCTTTTGGTGTTAGCATCATGTTATGCTTTAGCTATTGAAAAATACAAAATAGCAGATCTAAAAGCTCATAGCGCGCCACCGAGTAGCTTGTAGGTCTGCTATTTTTGAAAAATCGAAGAACGACTGACATAGAAACATAGCTTTTTCAGAAAACTGTCAGGATGTAGAAGACATTTTTAGAATCTGATCTCAGGTCAGAATGGGTTAACACAGGGCTCAAGCTTGTTTCGGTTGGTGGGAATTTTCAATGCCAGCATGGTTTGTAGAAATGTAAAGAGGGCGTGGCATGAGGTGGACAATCATGGACGCAGCTTGAGGGTGCTTTGGGCCACAGACAAACGTATTGCTCCAAAACTATGGAATGCACTTCCCATTACAATCAGAACTGCAGCCTCACTCCCAATCTTCCGCCGTAGTCTGAAAACCCACCTTTTCAGACTCCACCATGGCCCGTAGCACTTACCCATAGCACTTTTTGTAGAATTAGATAGCATTTGATAGACTTACAGTTAGGGATGCACCGAAAGGGAAATTCTTGGCCGAAACCGAATACCGAATATAGGAAACAGTTGGCCGAAAACTGAATACCGAATATCCGAATATGATTAATATTATACATCTTTTTTCCTACCATTGCTGTCATGGCCGTACCTTAAAGCTACCTGATTTATGGCAAAATAAATGGTTATGGCCAAACTTAACTTAAATAATAACCACTATTATGGGTCCATAAAACATTTATTCAGCCCTTTTGAAAGCATTAATTGCATACACTATTCGGTGATATATTTTTATATATTTATATATTTTCTGCGGCCGAATATTCGGTGCATCACTAGTTAAAATAGTATGTTTATACAGAGTAAGTACAGAATAAATAATCTCTCAATCACTTGGTAATGACTGTGACACAGTCCTGTATCTGAAAGGTCAGAAATGCAGTCCTTGCAACCACAATGTTTCCAGCCATACAGGTCTAGTCCAGAATGCCACTTAGCACTATATACTTTGTTGTACAACAAATAGAAAAAAATGTTGACCTACAAGCTTGTAGATGTTTGGAAAATTTGAAAGATTTAGAAAGCTTTTGCCTATAATGCCATGTTGAAAGTGGTTATCACTTAACATACCTACACCCGCACAGTATCATTGGTATGAAGTGTAACTGAATATCGCTGTTTTAGTATCCTCACTTAACCCATTAATTGATTCTACAAATGTTATGTTAACTTAAATAATAATCACTATTATGGATCCATAAAACATTTATTCAGCTCTTTTGAATGCATTAATTTCATACACTATTCGGTGATATATTTTCTGCCTATTTGGGCCGAAAGCGAATAGGCCGAAAATGCATTTTTAGCCATTTTCAGCCGAATATTTTCTGCGGCCGAATATTCGGTGCATCACTACTTACAGTATAGCATGTTATGTAGACAGCACTAGAATTGCATTGTATGTAGTCATAGCACATATGTATAGCATAGTACAGTATATATGTATAGTTTCATTATATAGATATTCCACTGTTACGTTCTTAGCTTACGCATGTTTCATGATAAACTTTTTATGTATGTGATGTATTGCCATGCTTTTTGTTCTTGCTTAATGTAAATCGCTCTGGATTATGAGCGCCTGCAAAATGTCTCAATTGTAATTGGGTGGAATGCAAGCCCCCTGAACAGTGACGTTCAGTGACGCGGCCGTCTCCAGGTGTGCAAATCTGGGGCGACTGTGGCTCAGGAGGTAGAGCAGGTCGTCCAATGATCCATGGGTCATCGGTTCGAATCCCAGCTCCTCCTGTCTACATGTCAAAGTGTCCTTGGGCAAGACACTGAAACCCCAAATTGCTCCCGATGTGCTGGTTGGTACCTTGCATGGCTTCCGCCGCAATCGGTGTGAGAATGTGTGTGTGAATGGGTGAATGTAATGCACTATGTAAAGCGCCTTGGATAAAGGCTCTATATAAATGCACCATTTACCATAGCAACACTTCCGCATTTAAAATGCTACTGCTGGTGCGTCCGTTTGAAACCCTAAGTAGTGCGCCTGCTCTGCGCTCTAGACTTCAGTAGATCGTTCTTCCGGATGCTTGGGGCAGCGGTGGCCGAATGGTTTGCGGAGCGGTCTTGATATCGGAAGGTCGCTAGTTCGTATCTCCGGACCGGCACATTAAAATTACCACCGTTGAAGTGCCCTTGAGCAAGGCATTGAACCCCTACCATGAAATGTTCTATGAGCAGGGCCTGGCTGTAAACAAGTTAATAAACATGGTAACTTTGCTTTGCTTATGCTTCAAGCGCCACAAAGCAACTTTCATTGCAATGAATAACTGGGGGCGGAGCAGTGCGCCCTCTAGATATATTATAACTCTTATATGGTGCAATGGCTGATAGAAATGGTCCTGGACCTCAGGTAGCCCCATTTATCACGTTATTGATGGTATGACTAAAAGCCAATAAATGCTCCTTAAATAGAACTTGTGCACCCCCAGATGTCATGCCGATGGGGAAAAACCTGTCCGTAACTTAAAGTCAGAAGGAGCATGTATCAGCCATTTGATGACCGGTCCGGAGGAGACTCACTGCCTGATGACCAGGTCATCAAAATATTGGCCCATGAAGGAATGCTCAAAAACAGCATGAATTCAATGCTTCATGGGGCTTAAAATTGATAGAAAATAGGGTGAAAGTCACTTTTAAACAATTACAAGTATTTAAATGTAAAATGCAATTTACACAGAAGTCAGATCTCACCTTAGACACCATAACTACTACAAAATTCTTCTCATCAATTTTATAGTCTTTAATAGGCGTGTCATCTTGCAGGATTTTGCCGGCATATATCAACTTCTGGCCTGATACTGGGAAATTATCTTTCCCTCTTTCTGCTTCGATCTTCTCCTTTAAGTCCTTCACCTGAAAAATAACAAAGATGAACATAATTAACAGATGAAACGGTGTCATTATGGTAGTCAATAATTATTCAGTGTGACAAACCATGATGATGGGGCTAAAACTCCTATTGCCTGACAGGTAACTAAATTAGCTCTATTTAAGCTCTACCTACCAATGTAAAATCAAGCTGCCTTGCTTCATTACATTATTGTGCTCATGCTGCCAAAAATGAAAAGTGCAAATAGTTTGTTTTCAACTTACATAACTATCAGCTACGAATGTTTGCAGAGTTAAATTAACCTTGTCATATCTAAAACACGCACGACAACTTAACACAGGCGTTACCTGCGAGCTCACCTATACGGTTTAATGGTTACCAGCGGTTTACTTGTACTAACTTTAGTTGGGTTGGTTGATAACAATGACAAGAGTCAATCATAGTTAAATGTTAGAAATATTGGCCACTAGTTGCCAACTTTTAGTGGAGGTTTCGATTGCAGGAATAAAACGACGTTGTTGTGCTATTCTGGCTCATTTAGCAGAAAGCTAATCACGATCGTTACGAATGATGGAACATGCAGGAATGATTTTGTACAGTGAGCTGGCTAACGTTAGCTAGCTGGCCAGTTAGCATCAATGCTATTAGCATAGCCCCGTTTACATGTGGCTCGCGGGGCTAATATTTACGTTTAGTTAATGCAAACTGCGTCAACCAGGGGCCATCAAGCGACCGCGAGTCGACACACTGTGGAACAAAGCCTACAAGTTGAACTTGGCGAAAAGAAGCCCCCACGACAAGGTTCCACGGCTGCTCACATTAGCCGCTAGCTAATAAAGTTAGCGAGCTAGCATATAGTAGTAGCCACTCACCGTTTGTTCAGGGTCTATCTCAATCTGAATAGTCTGCTGTTGCAGCGTTTTAAGTGTGATCTGCATGGCGGCGATGGATGGATGACGCCCGTCTTCTGCGTCCTTGATTCGCAAAACAACTCGCTACTAGAGCACAAATTAAAATTATATTAAACTTGAACTTTTGGTCAGGATTCTAATCCGTGAAATGTGTGTATCCATGAGCACTCAGCAAATCGCCATCTTTGGTGACAAGTTGGGTGGTGCAGTGTGGAAGGCTCCCTCCTCCGGAGGGGGTTAGTGCAGCGCCGCACAGACTGGCTGCACAGTATATTATCAGTCACACAGCGCAAAGCAGTGAAAGCACGGGACGCGAGCCTATCCAGAGATGTTGTAGATCTGTGAATCTTCCGCAGCGCACCTCATGCGAGGTTACACCCCTGTTCCCCTCATGCGAGGCTCTTTATGATGCTCGTGAGCCCCCGGCCGTTAACGCCGGTGCGGTGCCGGTGCATTGACGATTTGACGTTCAGTGGGTCAAGGCGTCGACTCCGTTGAGCAGAAAGCAATCATCATTTGAAAATAACATCAAAATTTAAACATATCAGACTTAAAATGGGAGATACAGTGGGATTGGGTATATTTTCCTATCTCTTAATTTGTTATAATTAAGAAATTCATTTCATTTTACCCACATTGACCCAAAAAGCAAGCATACATGCAGTTATTGAAGGATTTAATTATTACCGCACAGCGCACACAGACCGATTTACAACTCAGTTTCACCAGGATCATTAAAATCATGATGTGATGGTCCTATTCAATTATATTATAATTGAACTTCAGAACGTCCCACGACTCCCACGCCACTGACACATGCCTCCTCTATTTGAGTGACTACAGGTGGTTGCGGGCAAATACTGTGGCATGGTCATGCTGGACCTCCAAAAGGCTTTTGACACTGAACCACTCCATACTGGTTTACAAGCTAAAAGCATTAATTTTTTTTTTTAGGGGCACGGTGGCACAGTTGGTAGTGCTGTCGCCTCACAGCTAGAAGGTCCTGGGTTTGATTCCCGCTGGGGACGCTGTGGGCACTGGCGGCGTGTTCCCAATCCCTCCTCCGCGTCATCAGTGCCCATACCCGAGGCGGGGGTCGGCGATAGGGCCTTTCTGTGTGGAGTTTGCATGTTCTCCCCGTGTCCCCTAGGGTAGATACCCTCACAAAAACATGGCGTAATCCTGGTCTCTAAAACTACCTCCCCCCCGGCCAGCCGGGGCGCCTGATGGAGGGGAAAGGAACTGGTCGGAATAACGTGTCCCTTCCACGCGCTACGACCGGCCGGGGAATTTGATAGCATCAGTGAGCTGGATGCAATTCTAACTGTAGGGGAGAGAACAGATGGTGGAGGTGAACGGAACACTGCCCCAGACTTCCCAGAACAAATTGGTCAGGCTACTACTTGGCCTTACTCCCTAGCCTGGCGCAGCCACACTTCACCCGCCCCTATTGCATATGCATATGCCCCCACGTAGCCCAGCGCAGTGGTATATTAGTATCGCAACACGAGGCTACCAAAGGCTCATACATAGTCTGGATTTTCGGTGGTTAGGTGACCACCGAACTACAACATGACGTCACAAGCCGCGGTGAAGAGCAAACCACCGCCACCGCTCCAGCCCTTCTCTCTGTTTTTACTCACCAACGCTCAACGTTATTTCCGCTCCGGTGGTCAGCACACCCCTCCGGTGGTCACCTCACCACCGAAAATCCAGACTATGAATAGGCCTTTAGTTTACTCCCCGAACCCACCTCACCCAACGAAAGGAGAATTTACGTCATATCTCATATGTGCCTGAGCAAATCGGCTTTTTGTGCCAACATTATACACCATTGACAATGAAAGGAGAATTTACGTCTTTTATGTGTCTGAGCAAATCCATCTGTAGTCACTCAAATAGAGGAGGCATGTGTCAGTGGCGTGGGATGTTCTGAAGTTCAATTCTAATAGGACTATCACATCATGATTTTAATGATCCTGGTGAAACTAAGTTGTAAATTGGTCTGTGTGCGCTGTGCGGTAATTAATAACTGCATGTATGCTTGCCTTTTGGGTCAATGTGGGTAAAACAAACATTCAAATGCCATTGACAATGAAAGTTGAATTTACGTCATATGTGTCTAGCCTACTAGCCTCGCGTTGCGATACTAATATACTTTCTTTCTGGCCAAAAAGTGCATTTTAGAGCTATGGGCCAGAGCATAGCTACAGACAAACAAACAAACCTTTGGAGAAGTGACTTGGGATGGAGCAGTAGCAGAGGAGGAGGATAATATAGGCAATATGCTGAATTAAGGGAAGTGTTGGAGAAGGTGGAACAGTGTTGGTGCAGTTGAAGATAATGATGGTGATGCTGACAGTGGGAGAGGAGGCTAGAGGGTAAAGGGGTGAAGAAGAAGAAGAAGAAGAAGAAGTTGTGGATGAGAAGGCGAAGAATGCAAATCTCAGAATCCTTTGTGATTAGGTGTGATCACAGAACCGGTTTGCTACAACTCACAAAATCACACAACATGGTCCCGGCCTAATTAGACATTATAAGTCATTATAAATTAACAATACAATCTTAAAATCAATTCAAAAGGTTACTGGCAGCCAGTGCAGTGCAGCTAGTACCGAGGTTACTGTATGTGCTCAGAATCTGATCTCCTAGTCCCAGCAATGAGTCATGGCAGCCACATTCTGCACTAGACGACAGGGAGGCACCATAGATGACAGGGGAGCACGGTAAGCACCATAGAAAGCACTGTACAGCTTGGATGACAGGGGAGCACGGTAAGCACCATAGAAAGCACTGTACAGCTTGGATGACAGGGAAGCACAATAGATGGCCTTTTCTTAATATCTTTTTTATATTGGACGACCCTATAACGCTTATTGTAACCAAGTAACCGATTATTTTGTGAGGGTACCCTATAGGGGACACGGGGTGAACGCATGCAAACACCACACTGAAAGGCCCTTTCGCCAACCCCACCTCAGGTATGGGCACTGATGACGCGGAAGAGAGAACAAGCCCCCAGCATCCACAGCGTCCCTGGCAGTAATCGAACCCAGGACCTTCTGGCTGTGAGGCGACAGCGCTACTGACTCCACCGTGCCCCCACATGGCATTTTCTTAATGGTTTTTGACATTGAACCACATGGTTCCAACTTCCAAGTGTCTTCCAACCTTCTGGATCTTGTTAAATACAGTCTTGGCTGTGGTCCTAAGACAACCAAATGTTTCTCTGCCATGATGAGACCACACAAAATAATAAACAACACAGACACAGTCAGGGTACAGTCAAGAACATCCTTTTATTCAATCAAGTAAAGGTGTTGCTCTTTTCAAACTGCTTTTTCTTATTATGGAAAAGAAACTGTAATTAACACATGCATTTCACCATGGGCTCTGGGTGGTGTGACTCTGAGGGAGGGATGCTATTCTGAGGAGCAAGAGGGGGCGCTCTTAGGTTTGCTCTGGGGGGGGCAGGCTGGAGGGGAGGGGTGTGGAAAGCCAGGGACGCAGTCTACACGTCACTAAATACGGCCCAGCGCCCTACAAACGTGTTAAAAACAAACAAACCCGAAGGAAAATAAAAACACGGATGGCCAGGCACGGGATCAGACTGTGCTCTGCTCTCTCTCTCTCTGTGGTGCAGGGACACGCAGGGAGGTTTGTGGTATTCCCTCCCTAAATGCAGCACACACTTCATGCTCTGTGCAACCTGTTTGTCTCTGTTATGGCTTCTCGACTGTGGTGCTTTCACTTGTCAAGGCTAAAATTGATAATACTGCTGCTGGCTTCACTCACTTGATAAAGAAAAAAATAAAAGTTGCATATTATCATTCTTTTTTTGTTTGTTTTTTGTGTTTTTTTGCAGGATATAAGGAATAGGCTCTGTAATCAAGTCTGCTCTTGATTCTCTGCTGGTGGAAATACCAAGGTGCTCATATAATGTTCAGTCACCCATATTGTGGACAGTGTGCTAGACAGCTTTTGGAACCATATCACTTTGGTCAATGTATCTTTCATTCTTTGTGAATTCAATATGATGGTAAGACGGTACAATATTGTGAAGCTATGTGTATGTATGGGTTCTTTATGATTGTACTAAATAAGAGCCTTTCAGTCTCCCTGCTCTGGAACCAATCCGTTTATAAGGTGCTTAGAGTCATTTCAGGTACATTTTCCCCATTCAAAAAAAATACCTGGTCTCATTCAACCACTAGAAAGGTGCATAATTGAAGGTATCGATGCAATAAAAAAGGAAAAAAGAAAAAAAAAGAGGCAAAAGCAAATCCAAATTCAATTATAAAAAAATAAATAGATAAAAACAAGAATTACAAACAAACTTGCCTATTCTAGCAGCCCTGCTGGCCATCTCCCCTCGCCCAGTCAAAGGGACGTCCGCGAGTGCTTCACCCCCACCTGATCCTACCCTACTAGATGATTGATTTGTCACTGACATTATGCTCCCGGGGACAACACTTCCTTTGCTCTCGGACAGCCCCTGTCCCTCAGTACAGAGCCCAGAGCCCAGCGGTGCAACTTGTTCACTTACATTAGCTGTTGAATGGAGAAGCTGAAGAGATGGGTAATGGTAATACAATGTGAAGCGTACAGACAAGGATAACATGTGAGCTAACTGCATTCTGCTCAGACAAAAAAAAAAGAAAAAAAAAAAAAGGTTTTTGCGTATTCTTTTTTTTTTTTTACCCCCTCCGTTCAGAAAAAGGGATAAAGGTGAAGGGGAGCATGGGGGTTTGGAGTCAAAGGGATAAAGGTGAAGGGGAGCATGGGGGTTTGGAGTCAAAGGGATAAAGGTGAAGGGGAGCATGGGGGTTTGGAGTCAAAGGGATAAAGGTGAAGGGGAGCATGGGGGTTTGGAGTCTTGGGGGGTTTGGGGCGTTACGCGGCTACAGACTACTCCAGTGTCCAAGAGACAGAAGACAAGGAGGTACAGAGGAAAGAGAAGCAAGACAGAAAATATTTTTTTCTTTTGTGTTTTTTTTGTGTTTTTTTTTCTCCGCTTTTCTTAATTATTCAACAATAAAAGGAGGAACTAAATCACACCAAATTCCTTTAGTACTATGTATACTTGCTTTGAAAAGCTCATAGAAGAAGAAGAGAAACGAAGGAGAGGATATAGAAGAAGTATGAAGGAGGGGACTCTTTTTGTCCTTTTTTTTTAGACGGGCACTCAGGATTACAAGATGGAATCAGTGAACAAAAGGCACTTTTTAGGGACAACCTTTAAGATGCTCTGAGTCTATAACACTACATCACCAAACAAATATTTAGAATCATATACAGTGGGGGAATTGGGAGCAAGGGGTGGAGGAAGGGGTTGGATGGGGGGAGGGAGGGGGGGAGGGTTCATTTATTTGTTATTGAATTGAACACAGCATCCTCTTTGTCACAGAGGTCACATATTCCCTCTCACAGTTTGGGTTCGAGACAGGAGTCTACTATAGTCAACTACATCTACCATGACAAATCCGTCATTTCACAATACGCCTCCCATCTCACCAAACAAACACAAAGTTCTTGGTCGGGTCAACACTTGAAAAAGAAAAGAAAAGAAAAGAAAAAGGGGAATTCATGTGTGATTAATTGGGGTAGATTGTGTCCAGAAATATGATTACTACTGTTTGGATGTACCCAACAATGATTGGATGTGAGATAGTGTGGACAAATTGTACATTTGACTCTACAACAAGGGTTGGCCAGTGCCAATTCTAACACTATATTCTGCTGCTCTGGGAAATTGGCTTCATGTTTCTTAACTGAGTCTTCCTCTGCTAAGGGGTAAAGGTTGAAGAAAAATGCCTTTTGTCACAACAACATTTTCATACTATGAACCCCTCCCCCCTTGGTAAATACAAAAAGAGAAAATAGAATAATGCATGTTTTCCTAAAAATTTGCTTTATGATAACACTTAATTTTGTTTATTATTTATGTATAATAGAGTTTGAATGTACTTTATTTTTTGTAGAAAGCACCAGTTTTCATAGTGATATATATTTTACGTTTTGCTAAATTGTTCCTTCAGCCCTCCCACATTTTGAAAACAAATCATTACAAATTAATATTCTTTCTTTAAAAAAAAAGAAAAGAAAGAAAGCAATAAAGGAAAAAACAAAAACAAACAAACAGGAAATTAAAAACAATTTCCCCAAACTTACAAAGACTGGGATTTTTTTTACTCTCCGCCCTTGTATTTAGAGTCCCAGAGCACGAGGACTTAAAACAAAAAAAACAGAGGGTTTAAACCCTCTCTTTTCTCTCAACACCCTCAAACAATCTCTAACAGACAAACACAATTCCTCTACCCAAGGCATTGCACGTGGCTCAATCAACATACATCATTTAGTTTCAATAAACAATACTTCCCATCAAACACAAGAACAAAAAACCAAAAATCTAATGTTTTCTTCTGTTTTAAATCCTCAACTAACATTATCACGTACTGTTTTTATCTAAGTATCTATTGTTTGTATTTGCCGTGGACTTTTATTTTTGTATTTATTTTTGCTAGTTGATGCAAGTGAGGGTTTTTTGGGGGACTGGTACTTAAGCTCAAAATATGCAGGGTATTTTTGTTTGTTTGTTTAGATGCATCCTACGTACGCCAATGCTTCAGAAAATAACTAGACTGCCACAGAGCTTATCTTGCAAAAAAAAAAAAAAGTATGTATCTATAAATATATATGTGTATCATATAAAGATGCTTGCAGTTATCTAGTGAGCTGTCATGGTTTTTTCCTCTCCCGACATAAGATTTCACCATTAACTATAGCTTATTATGTGAGAAAAAAAGAACCTGAATTCATGTTTGACAAATTGCATAATGGGAATACAGAGGCACTTCCATAGATTAGAAACAAAATCACCGTAAGCCATCGTAAATCTCACGCAGCATTGCTAGTTCTCTATATATGAAGCTGATGAGATGGTTTGCCGACGACAAGTCACTCGGCCGCTCATTTCCCTGCAGTGAAGAACGTGGCCAAGGCAGTCCAGTTATTTTGTGAGGTTGGGGTTTGGGGGTGATCTGAATTGAATTGCATTGAATCTGACTGTTCCTTTTTTAAATCAAACTGTTGGGATAGAAATGGGATAATGCTGTGGGGTTTTAATTACATGACGATTTAAAAAGCATAAAGGCCTCCTCAGATTGTCTATATTTAAGACTTCCCTTTAAAATAAATTCAATCTTGCCCGGGGCTGTGTATATATTTGCATGCTGGACACATGAGTGCTGCTATAACAATGTCTGATGATTGCTTTGTGTGTCTCAGAAGTTGTTTTCCACTATAAACGTGTGTCCATCCCAGTGATTCATCTGTAGATGGTGAAAAGGCGGTGAACTGATAACTAACAAAGTGGTGGTTACTCTATAAAAACAATAAGCTTGGCGGGCATGACCTCTCAAGTGCAGTTTTGATCAATAAGGGCAAATTCTAAAGGAATTATTACACACATTTTACTCACGATAGCTAGTGGCCGGTGAGGAGCAAGAGGGGAGGGAGAGCGGAGTTAGCGGTTACCACAGCAACCGTCAACCTCATTCTGATCCTGTCCAGTCCAACACCAAAAATGGCCACCATGGGTTCTGACCCTCCTATCGCTGGCCTAAGGGTCCTCCTACCCTTGGACTGACCGTTGGACAGACAGATATGTCACATATTCATTTTGCTCCGCAGCATGACTCGCTCTGCTCTGAGCAGGGGCCGTCTGGGAGTGTAAACAACAGGGTAAACTTTCAACGAGATCGAAAAGAAGAGCATCTCTTTCTGCGGTCTCGTCTACAGCAACCTTACCTCAAAGGGCAGTCACTTTCTTTGTCACAAACATTCCCCCACCGGATCCGCCACCAGCCGACACCACCCTCGCCCACCACCCACCCACCCACCAAACCTCAAGTCAAATGGTAGCTACGAATGATTCTCCTGCCTTTGTTTTGACCTGCTTGGAGTAATAGATGGATGTGCTTCACTGCATCATTCAGGACTATAATGACATAAGGTTAAAACAAAGCATAAAAACTATTTGCAAATACGATTTGACACACCCTGTCTGCACCGCTTTAACAATCCCACTTCTGACTGCTTGTGTTTCTCCATAAGGTGCTGTCATTCAAATACAAAACAATTATAAAATAGTACAAATTCAAAGGAACAAATTCAAGACACAAGAGTAAATAAAATCATTAATCTACATTATAAAAGGGGGCATTGGAGGAATTGCTGGATGCTGTCTATTGTTGTAATGGTTGTCAATCAGAATGAGAATGAATGTATGTAGTTTGCTGCACTTTGTGTGTGTGCGTGCGTGTGTGTGCGCGTGTGTGCGTATGCGTGTGTGTATGCGTGTGTGTGTGTGTGTGTGTGTGTGTGTGTGTGTGTGTGTGTGTGTGTGTGTGTGTGTGTGCAGGCATGCGTCCATTTGAGCGTTAACCATAATGGACTGAAATAGGATATGCTTGCTGTGGTCATGGCACCGATAGACGTTATTTTTTGGATTTCCTGCATTTGAGTGCTTGTTGTGTGGGCAAATGGAACAGCGAGTGGAGGCCTACTGTACGAGTCGTTAAACTGAACTGAAATGTGGGGCTGAGGACATGTAAAGGCTTCTCATATACCATATGATTTTTCCTCTTTAAAACTAATAATAGGCAAGCCTGTTCTTTTTTTTTTGTTTACCTCCCATGCCTTGTAGGTAAATAGTGCACATCGTAAGATTAGTGTTAATTGATTCAGCTTGTAGTGCAACCTTTTTATCAAGATATGTTTTGGCATGGTCTCTGTGTGGTTAGTAGTAAAGGGGGGAGGGGGCTTTATAGAGTCATTCAGAAGGAGAGGAACATTGGTCAAAATGACAGTGTGTCTGCATCTGTTTTGGGTAATGATGACAGACATCACCAGTAGCATGGACTGCAGCTTCCATTGGAGACCAAATGGGCGTCCGTTTTCATTTGATTGGACTGCGGTTTGATTGTTGGTCAGGCTTTGCTGTGGCTTTAACACAGTATCCCTTCGAATTCCTAAAAAATTGCGCCTGCCGTGTTGAGCAGTTTGACCATGTGTGCGGGGTGAGTGCATAATGCAGGAGACCTGACTGTCGCCGCCGGGAAGCTGGGTTGTTTGCTTTGCCGTTCGTTGGCGAAACGCAACAGAAGGGAGTAGAAGGAGATGACAATTTCCTTTTCTTCCCTCTCAGGTTCCTCTGGGTTGTGTCGCTGCTGTGTCGCTGCCGGTTCCGGTTGGTTTCTGGAGAGATGCCTGCTGCTCGTCCTCCGACCCTTTTTCTATTTCTAGCCATCCTACCGTCCATCCGTCCATCTATCCTTAACATGGGGGTTTTTCCCTCTGATGGGGCAAATGGGTCCAGAGTTCCTCTAAAAAAAGCGTCATGCTGCTGTGATTTCCTGGTTCCGTCGCTCTGCTATTTGTTTTTCCTAGGAGAGACATGTTGTGAAGGGGCCAGTCGGTGGGTCGTTTGGAGGGCAATTATCCTGCGGGGTGGTTCTTGTTTTTTTTTACCATGTTTCTATTCCCGATTGTAAAGAAAGAATTCTAGTTGCTGGTTCGCACACAGGTCTTGTCAGAGGAACCAAGACTGGAAGAGAAGAAATGGAAAGGGGGGAAGGCACAAGGTTAGTATTTTCAAATTAGATGTAAGACATTTGAATACCACAATGAGACCAATTTCACGTGTAAAATAAACATGAATGGAAAATGGTAGAGGACACGGTACAAGACTAGGTCTCAAGACCTCTGAGACGGAACTTAAGACGTTAAATGTAGCTGTAATTAAGACTTTTTTAGGAGGAGAATTTAGAACACGGATGTTTTCAGGAAGACAATAAGGAGCATCGGGGCATTCACTGGTGTTCTATATTTGACCACTAGAGGTCGGGTACAAACAGTCCCCCAGCTGCAGTACAGAAATAAGACAGTCTGCATGTGGGCTACTGTCCACAGCCATTACAATTCGTTCTGTCAGTATTTGTGGTTGTGTGTACAGTACGTCTTTAATTTGGCCAAGGCAGCTAATGCCTACTCATGGCCAGGCATCAGCGGGGGGATGGCAGACTGTCTTCAGACTGGGCTTCTCCAGCCCAGCGTGAGCAGACAACAGAAGTGGGTCGATGTCGTTTGCTGTTGGCCGCCTCGCCTCGCCTCGCCGGCAGGATTTGGCACCGTCGGCTAATGGGCCAACATTCTGGAAGTCAAGCCTTGGAAACTACCCCGGGCCTCCAGGGAGGCAGGCTTTTGTTGTGTTTGACTCTAACAGGTCGCACCAATACCCTCCTCCCCTTTTGCCTCCTGCCCTCCTCAGCCAACCCGCTCTCCCCATAGCTCTCCTGGGCACTGTCCCAGCAGCCCCTGGGCTTAGTAACTTTTGCCTTCTCAGTTACCCCCCCCCCCCACCCCCTCCACCCTTTCTCTTTCTGTCTCTATCCCCCTCGCTCATTCTGTCTCTCTCTCTCTCTGTAGGCTCTTGCAGACACACATACGATCCATCTATCTCCCACTAACACTCCCACTAAATCCTTGGCAGTAGAGAGTGACCACCCTCTTTTCTTTCCTGCCCCCCCACGCCGCGTCCCCGCCCCCCTCCCCCCCCTCCGAGCAGCCCCCTTCTCCAATTCGAGATCAACTGGCTATGACATCATGTCTGGTTGCCGGGGGTAACGAGACAGCCAGGACGTGACTTCTCCAGGGGCCGAAACCCTGTCGCTCTCCTTCCTTCTGGTTCTCTCCTTCCCTCTCTGCTCTGTTGTTCCGTTATAGCCCCCACCCCCCTTCCTCCACCTGGCTGCAGAGTGTACCCTCTGCCACTAGAGGGCACATGAAGCCCACTGTTGAAGGCTGAGCTCGAGGAGAAGTCGTTCAACCCACCATGCCCCTCTGCAGTCACAACACACAGACCGAGGACGACGACGAAGGGCTTAATCAATTATTAATGTTTTGGTGGAGGCATTTTTTTCGGAGAGACACATGCAACCAATTGATGCGACGTCCTCTATACGTGTGTGTTTGTTATTTCTTTCTTCGTGTCCTGTAAAGTGAAACCATGCCGCAGCAGACATCACCACCCTCTGAAGTAGAGCATTGAGTATTAGGGAGCTTTATTACCAACACAAACAGGGGAAGGGGGGGGGGGGTGTTGAATTAAGGAACTGACTGAAACTTAATCCAAAATGTTCTCCTACTACAGTACTGTGTGTTGAAAAAGATATGGGAGGGAGCTGGGTTCAAACTAGAGTGAGCGTTGCGTACGACAAACTGTAGTGAACCTAAGAGAGAAGAGAAAGGAGCAGTGACTCTGCGCGTCCGAGGAGGAGAAGGTTTAGTTCCAAAGTGAAAGCTGAAAACGTATCGGTGGAAACAACAAGAAGTCGAGAAGTCTGGGTGAAAAAAGAGGGAGGGGAGAGGAGAGGTGCAGGAGAGTGGAGAGGAAGCAAAGAGAGGGAACGAGGAGAGGGAAAGGGAGAACAGGCACAGTCAAGAGCAGAGGGCAGAGAAATTCAGGAGGGAGGGAGGGAGGGAGCGAGCAAGGGAGGGAGGGAGGGAGGGAACAGTTTCAGATGATTTCCATGTGTTGAGGACCATAGTGGAGCAGAGCGGAGCTGAGCTGGTTCCAGCCGGGTGTGGTTGGACACTAATGAGAAAAGTGCAGTGGGTAATGGAGGAGGCATATGAACGAGACGCAGTGTGGTGAGGAGAAGGAAGAGGAGCGAGTGAAAGTGAGAGAGAGAGAGAGAGAGAGAGAGAGGGAGAGAGAGAGAGAGAAAAGCAAGTGAGAGCGAGCAGAGTTCAAGGGAGGGAAAGACAAAATAAAGCAACTAGTGCAGCAGAGCTGGCAAGAGCGAGGGAAAGAGTGAGAGTCTAAACGAGAGGGATTTCGGAGGAATGGAAGAGATCGGTAGCAAGGGAGAGAGAGAGAGAGAGAACGAGAGAGAGAGAGGCAGAGACAGAGGGAGAGGCAGCAAGGCCTGCTGCCTGAGGGGGGGGGGGGAAAGGGGGGGGGGGGCTCCATATGTGCCAAATAAACAGGGAGAGGGCAGTTGAGCACATATGGTAAACCACACGTACACACGCTAGAATATACACGCATATACAAATGCACACATTCATGGTGCACCGCGGGACGGAGTGAGTGTGTGGAGGTAGAGAAACAGCAGCAGGTTTCAGGGAGCGGGGGAATAGGAAATATGTTGGCACTCGTCCATCCACCTAAGTAAGTTTCCTGAGTTTGGCCGATAATCACAATGAAAACAGACAAGTTTCCTCTGCACACATACACTCTTGCTCTCACGTTCACACGCACGCACGCACACACAACAATGCAGTATACCGTCGTGAGCACGGTTTATTATACCCCTACAGTACAGTATACCTGTGTCTGCTGCGGGATGCTCAGAAAGTTGTTGTCCCGTGATCCGATGCCGACAAACCTGTTGGCAGCTGTGGCGCCTGGCGTGGAGTATGCTACAGAGACACAGAGAGAGAGAGAGACAGTTAGTATGCTACAGAGACACAGAGAGAGAGAGAGACAGTTAGTATGCTACAGAGACACAGAGAGAGAGAGACAGTTAGTATGCTACAGAGACACAGAGAGAGAGAGAGACAGTTAGTATGCTACAGAGACACAGAGAGAGAGAGAGACAGTTAGTTAGTATTCTACAGAGACACAGAGAGAGAGAGAGACACAGTTAGTATGCTACAGAGACACAGAGAGAGAGAGAGAGACAGTTAGTATGCTACAGAGACACAGAGAGAGAGAGAGAGACAGTTAGTATGCTACAGAGACACAGACAGAGAGAGAGACAGTTAGTATGCTACAGAGACACAGAGAGAGAGAGAGAGACAGTTAGTATGCTACAGAGACACAGAGAGAGAGAGAGAGAGAGAGAGACAGTTAGTATGCTACAGAGACACAGAGAGAGAGAGAGACACAGTTAGTATGCTACAGAGACACAGAGAGAGAGAGAGAGAGAGACAGTTAGTATGCTACAGAGACACAGAGAGAGAGAGAGACACAGTTAGTATGCTACAGAGACACAGACAGAGAGAGAGACAGTTAGTATGCTACAGAGACACAGAGAGAGAGAGAGACAGTTAGTATGCTACAGAGACACAGAGAGAGAGAGAGAGACAGTTAGTATGCTACAGAGACACAGACAGAGAGAGAGACAGTTAGTATGCTACAGAGACACAGAGAGAGAGAGAGAGAGACAGTTAGTATGCTACAGAGACACAGAGAGAGAGAGAGACACAGTTAGTATGCTACAGAGACACAGAGAGAGAGAGAGAGAGTTAGTATGCTACAGAGACACAGAGAGAGGGACAGTTAGTATGCTACAGAGACACAGAGAGAGAGAGACACACAGTTAGTATGCTACAGAGACACAGAGAGAGAGACACAGTTAGTATGCTACAGAGACACAGAGAGAGAGAGAGACAGTTAGTATGCTACAGAGACACAGAGAGAGAGAGAGACAGTTAGTATGCTACAGAGACACAGAGAGAGAGAGAGACAGTTAGTATGCTACAGAGACACAGAGAGAGAGAGAGAGACACAGTTAGTATGCTACAGAGACACAGAGAGAGAGAGAGAGAGACAGTTAGTATGCTACAGAGACACAGAGAGAGAGAGAGACACAGTTAGTATGCTACAGAGACACAGACAGAGAGAGAGACAGTTAGTATGCTACAGAGACACAGAGAGAGAGAGAGACAGTTAGTATGCTACAGAGACACAGAGAGAGAGAGAGAGACAGTTAGTATGCTACAGAGACACAGACAGAGAGAGAGACAGTTAGTATGCTACAGAGACACAGAGAGAGAGAGAGACAGTTAGTATGCTAAAGAGACACAGAGAGAGAGAGAGAGACAGTTAGTATGCTACAGAGACACAGAGAGAGAGAGAGAGACACAGTTAGTATGCTACAGAGACACAGAGAGAGAGAGAGA